>NC_054381.1:85299425-85899425 GCF_017654675.1 Xenopus laevis | reverse complement strand
TGCCATGGGTTACTGCCCAGATATAAATACAGTACATGTCATTGAATATGTATGCACAAGGTACATTTTGGTGACATCAAACTGTTAAGTGGACCCCGAGCATTCATATTTCTTATGTTTTTTTGTCATCAAAAGAAGAAGTACACCACCCATAGACCCTTTAACGCATTTTATTGCAGAAAACTGTGCCAGTCTACAGTGTTGTGCTTCTTCCCTGGATAATTGCAAGTAAGATGCAACATTTTGCTGGCACATAAAGGGTAAACCAGCAAATTTTAAAGCAAATATAGAACTGTGTTGCAGATTTACTTTTTTTCTAAACACCCTAAAATACCTTGTTCTCAAGAAACTTTCTTAGGCTTTCAGCAGAACATGAAATTGCTCTTATTAAGTTTCATTGGTTCGTGTGCCTCTGTGGCTAATGTAGAAACAGTAACATGATTATTTAGTAGCAATATGGATGAACACAAAGGATATTAAAAACAATATGCATTATGATAAATAGTATACATCATGCAAACACAAGAAGACTGCTCTCCAGCAGTTCTCTTTTCATGTTTCCCGTTGCGGTATGTTATATAATGTGTCTAACACACTGTCACCTTCATGCCTGTTAAGTCTGACAGTGACAGACAATTTTGTTTTCTATCACAAGATCTTAAATTGTAAAAAAAAACACTCTAGTAAAATTGTAGTGCAACATTGTAGCTGCTTATTTGTTGATAAGAATCATTTTAGTATAAAGTAGGCAGTCAAAACAATACAAATATTTTTTTCTTTAATGAATATAGCCATCTACAGACATTCTGTTAACTTATTGATGTGTTCTTCTGTGTAGTATGTAATATATTATACACTATAGTTACTGTCAGAAAACTATCACAAAATTACTTAATTTCGTTATACACAAATATCTTGATATATGAAATTCTAACCATTTATTGACACTTCCTACAATATAAGGATGGTAATTTTCTTTTTTACATTTTATAGCAATTACCTACGGGAAGTCAGGCAATACTGGGAAGCTTTGATAGTGTTGATGCAGCTGAAATAAACAAAAATCAATATATGTAAGGTCAAATACATATACAGATATACTATGAAACACAGTTCTAGCTTTATGGTCCTTATAGCCAGTAACTCTTCAAAATATCTCTATTAAACGCTCCCTGTAAATAATGTAAGTCTCCTGAAAGATACTGTAGCAAGGCAAAAGCATTTATTTAACTGTATGGTGATCTGGGAGTGCCGTCCTCAATAAATTGCTACAGCAGAGGAAGATCAGACTGTAAAGTTAATGCACACCATGGTAATGTGGCCAAGATACCACACTGTATGACCAATGGTACATTAATAGAATCTCTATATAAGGGTTTCACTGATGCTGATATTATGGCATAACAACTGTGACTTAAAGCCCCTGTTTCGAAAATAAATTACTAGTAAAACCTAGGACCAGAAAAAATGAATCACATTTTGTGTCAATGTACTGTAGTGAACAATGGGGCACAAAAATGAAATGAGTCTAGTTTTATTCTTTGGGATGGCACACTAAACAGTGGTATATGGAACCCTGCCAACTACTGCAAGGGCATCTCCCACCCTACTAACCTTACTTCATTTTCTTGAAGAACAAGGGCAATAAGTCCAGGAGATACTAAAAGATACTGCATGACGGTGTCATTGCCAGTATGATGAAGCAAGAGATGACTGGAATGTCTAGGATACAAAATAATAGGAGAAATCAGACAATTAAATTAAAACAATGCATATGTTTACATTGCCACAGCAACAGATGTCCATTCACTCATCCACACACATACCCACACCTTTTATTTGCCTTCTAGGTTTGACATGTTACTTTAGTCTGACTTATGTTTCTCCATTGTCATGTTACATGTATCTGTAGTGGATCTGATTAAAATGCTTATGAAAGTTGGCTTTTAGACTTTTTTAGGACAAGCTCATCCCCATCATCCTTTTAGCAATATAAATTTAAAAGGCCTGCCCTATACTTAGACAGTAAAAAGGTTTCAGCCACAGTCCCAAGAACTTTTACTGTAAAAATATGAGCAAATTTCACCCTAACTTGACTTTCAAACTGGCCATCCAGGAATATTATAGATCAAATAACTGTAGGGACCCGTAGTCTGAACCACATGGTGGAAATCCCCTTTCTGTGCAGTTACAGGGTCTACCTAGAGCTTTCGGATAGACTGGAGCCTTTTCCCAGTGCAGCATGTCTGACAGATACTGGAGGGTGTCACAAGGTGTCGCTGCTGCACCAACTTTCAATATATAGGAGATGCCATGTGCTTACAGCTATTCCTGCTTTCACTTTCGCTGAGAGAGGGTGGACAGAGAATTGCTGATTTTACTTCACTGAGGACAGTGGAAAAGAATCTGGCTGCAAAGATGTAGGGGCAGGAGCCCTAGAAGCTGGGGTGCGGCAGCCCCCAAGCCTGGGAGCTAGACCAGGAGGTCTGGAGCTCCTAATTGCCAACCCTGGACTTTGTATGCTCGCACTATGGACAGTGCTGGGAGCTATAGTTCAGCTGCAAATCAAGCAAGTGTGTGCTCGGCTAGAAGAGCTTGAAACCTTTAAGGATGCCATCACATGGATGCCTGTTTCAGCTCTGTGTGAGTATGCAAGCTCTGTGTGAGCCCCCGGTTGAGTCTGCCTGGGGAGGGTGGAGAAAAGGATCCAGTGTGTCTCATATTGTGATACAGGCTTTTTTGTGTGTATGCCATGTAGGAGCAAGTACCTTGTCCATCGGGAAAGGTATTTGGGTAGTAGCACTACCTGGGACCAAGTGTGCTCTTTTGGGAAAAGGGACTGAGACTCTTTGTCTACAAAGGAGTAGTGCGGGACTTTGCCTAGCAGGGAAGTACCAGGACTTGACTGTTACAGGTTCCCCCAGGGTAGTGGGTCATGCTATGTAAATGCATATTTGTACTACGACTATTTAATTTGCCTTTAATCTGCACTTTCTTTATTATAAAGTTGATATTGTTATACAGCAAAGTGTGTGTGTTGAATGTTTTTCCTAATGGGGCCACCCACAGGTGTATTCCCAGATCTCATTAGGTGGAAGCACTGCCAAGAGAAGAACTTCCCTGTACCCTTTCACCTTGCAAAGGGGTCTCAGGACCTGAGTTAGTAAGACGGTACAACCTTGGCACCAGGGGGGTTGCCAAGAGGGTGTTATATAAACATTATCTGAAAAGACCTCTGTAACTAGCCATCTGTCTGAGCTTCCCCTGGCACTACCCCAGGCACTATGCCAGGGTTTGGGAACCACTGCCTTTGGGAGTATCGATAAGGCTTCATCTTGAGAGAAAGTTGGTCATTTAAAAAATGGAAGGCAGTGTACAAAAACCAGACGTAAATCTGCAATTTTTTACACCCTTGCACTAGCGTTGTAGGTCTCTCTGTTCTGTTTTGGAACCCAGTGATCTGCATCCACCCCTATGAATATAGAGCTGCCTGTGTTCAATAGACAGCACTTGCCAGATATTTTATGTGGAAAGAGGTGCAAAATTCAGCCAAACTCTGGGCAGAAACAATCTTTCAATGAACACTAAAAGGCTCATTCTTGCATTCCTGCCTAGGGTAATAAATTACCCCTATTATGTACTGTATTTCATCAGGTCTTTTCAAGTAGGTGTTATTTAAACAAAAGTCCATTACCAGCGCTTGCACAACTTTCCCAATGGAGAAAACCTAATCATAAACCATAAAGATACTTTTCTGAAAGTAACTAAAACAACAAGTGATACAACAATCTGATAATCTGATTGATGTACTGCTCAGGAATCAATACACTAAGGGGCAGATTTATCAACGGTCAAGGTGAATTTTCGAATGAAAAAAAAATCAAATTTCCAGGTATTTTTGTGTACTAGGACTAGGGAATAGTCCAAATTCGATTTGAATTTAAAAAAAATTAGAAGATCGAAATTTATCATGTACTGTCTCTTTAAAAATTCAACTTCGGCCATTCGATTCGATTTGATTCGATCAAATGCGCTATTCCTTCGATTCGATCGAAAACTGACCTATTCGGCCAAAAAAAACTTTGACTTAATTTTGGTTGGTCTTTTTGAATTCGAATTTCAACGTTTTTTCAATTCGAAATTCGACCCTTGATAAATATGCCCTTAATGTTTGAGACATTCATTTGAGTTACTTCATGAAATAATGGGATTGACCTGTATTTTATAACAGCATTTAGAACTACTGATAATATTTAAAAATATGGTAATCCCTTCTGGTTAAAAATGCAATGGCATTTTAAATTCCAAGAAATCACAAGTCCATTTCAAGTTCTTAGCTGTTGGGAATCTGACTAAAAGAAAGAATAAATGTAAAACAGAATTGGTTTCCTTATCTGAGTTAGAAAATCAGTGAATGCAAACTAAAGGCATATTAAATCAGAAAACATTAAACCTATAATCTAGGAAAATATTTGAATGGCACAGGCTCTCTTTAGAAAAAAGAATAGCAAAAACCTGTTTATTTGCAATTGTTCCAAATACATTACATCATGAGCAATTTTAGGTTATTAAATTCCAAGACTTTATGCAAATGGTTATGCAACAAAATGGGAACAGATGGTACTCATCATGACAATTTTTCCTTTTTCTGGCTCTACAGGTTTATTTTACTTCTTTAACCCCTTTAAACATTATCCCCCTTACAGATAAGGTGAGTAGATATAAAATACATTTTCAAGATCGCAGTAATAAACATACACAGATTGTATTCTTTATATTAATAATAGAAGAGCTGAACATTGCACAAATTACATTTAAGTCCCAGTGCATTAAACATATAGTAGACACATATTTCCTTTATATAAAAGATAAATACCTTCCTGTATTCATATAAACTGAGCAATAAATTAAAAAAAGCTTTACTAACTTTTAAAAATAAAATGTTTTCTTTTTATTTCATATACTTCCTAATTCACTTAAATAAATCTTAACTCTGTCCTTAAAGCTTTCCCTGAAGGCTATAATGAAGATACAGAAAATATCAACAAAGAAAGTTGTACAAATAAAGTCTGTGTTAGATACAGTTAAAATTCATAGTGGCTGCTATTATTGACTGCAAGTAGATTCAGTAGAAAATACTTAAAGGGAAACTATACCCCCAGAACAATGTAGGTCTCTATAAAAAATATATTGCATAAAACAGCTCATACTGTATGTAAAACCATGCATTTTCAAAATAATTTACTTTTTTAGCAGTATGTGTTATTGGGTAATCCTAAATAGAAATCTGCCATTTTAAAAACTAAGGTCCACCCCCTGGGATCATATGATTCATGGTGCACACAAACCAAACAAATCATACATGTTAGGTCACATGAGCCAATTAATGGACAAAGTTCTGTCTTTTTTGCCATACCTCTTCCTGTTACAGTTAGAGTTGCAGTATGTCTAGTCAATAGCTAGCAGCACACATACTATCACAAAAATGTAAAAGGAGTGAGGGCATACTGCTGTTTGCAGTTCTGTATTAGAAAACTGTCTTGAAATCTTACAGCTCCAGTTATGAAATGAGTGAGCTTTGCCCAATGTGGACACCCATTTGTAGAGGCAAATAGGACAGATTTAGTCATTGGTTCGAGGGCCAACAATTGGATCCATCTAGAGAGAGACATGTCAGTGTATGGATGGTTTTGCACAGATCAGGAGGGGTTCTCACTGTGGAATTCTTTGCATATTACTTGGGCTGTTAGCCAGAGGCATAACTATAGAGGAATCCGCTGTTGCATGTGGGCCCAGGAGTGTAGGGGCCCTGTAAGACCCTAATATTGAGCAGTTTTAATAGATCTTGGTACTAAGGTCAACTTACCAATTTTGGAGCTCTATTGTGGAGTCCAGTAACCCCCAGTTATGCCACTGCTACTGGCCTAGGAAAGTTGAGAAAATATTTTATCACACAATATTGCTTCAAGCATGCAACCCTGATATTTTTCAGCTATGACTTGTTTAACAAAGATTTGTAGTCCAGCGGCAGTATTTACATTCTCTTTAAATGGCATATACTGTACCTTCCACAACAGTGTTACTTTCGACGGATGTTTGCTGGATTACAACTGTAAAAAGAATTCACTGGCACACAAGGCTTACCTTTGCAGGGCAATCCCTTGCCCTTTAATAATGCGTAAGTGCAACAACCGAATTTTGAAGCATGTTTTTAAGGATTGAAACTTTAGTCTATCAACCACAGAGATGGATGCTTAAAGAAACATTTATCAATAAAAGCCAAACAGAACCAGCAACTAATCCCTAGTAAAAGTTTTGTGTGATTAGAATATACCAAATTCTTTTCTTTCTTGATTGATATGATTGTCACAGAATGCATTAAATAAAGTTTTTCTAGCTCTGATTATCTCAACAGTATATATCCACTTGTCAGAAATGTCATTGCAGGGTAATTATGGCACAGTTCTTACAGTATATTTCAGGATAGGTATACATAGGAGTCAGAAATGGAAACCGCAACATCAAAAACAAATGTTTTAATTGTGCAAAGTGCATTTTGAAGACCTGCTGAAGCTGTTTTGTTTTGGCACAAAAATATAGCTTTTTATTGCATTATCTGCACACTGGAACAAACTATACAATGCACAATATTTTTTTACAAGCGGTACATGAGCTATATGATTGCAACATTTATTCAGTTCAGTTGCACTCATTTTCAGTTGATTGCATTTGCGGCATTCAGCATGAAACATATGCTGGAAAACCATACATAAATCACAGCACTTCTTAAATAACATCCAAGATATTATTGAACAACTCTGCTTAGTAAACCAAAACTCTAATTTAGAGTAAAATAGAAAGTGATTTAATAAGCAGTAGCCTTATAGAAAAATGTAATTCTAATTTTGTGACTTTTTTATTTTTATGTGAAGTACTCATACATATATTTTATTCAATTATGCTCATATAAAGAAAATAAAAAGGTTTGTACATTGTTACTTTAAGCTGTGGGTAGTGCTTGTAAATTCTCTTTCCTATTACTCAATAGCGAAGTGGCCTACAGAATTTCTACTTTGGTTCTTACTCAAGCTACATTGCTGCATATATGTAGTTTGAGTAAGAACAATAGCTATGCTACATTTGCAACCTACAGCTTCAGAGTTCAGACAACTTGCTACATCAGGAGAAAACGTATTTAAAAGTAAAACCAATTTTAAACATCATTATATTGATTAGTTGTTGGTGATTAGGAATGATAGCACTAAAGCTTGTTACCTATTCTTTCCCATTTGAATACAAATGACCAAAGTTAAATGTTTATAATCAATTATGAATGAACAACTGTCTAATTAAATGATTAAATGACAATATAACTCTCCGTTTTGTTAAATGATTTGGAAAATCAATCCTACATAGTTATTTATTGTGAACCCCATATTAAGCATCTACAGTATGTAGGGAGTGCTCTCATCTGGATGCCATTAATGTCATGTTAAATATATGTACTAAAGTAATAGACCAGTGTATACATAAACATCTTATAGTCTTTAAGAATGTCAATACTGTAATACTGGAAGTTCCATAGAACTCTGTAATAAAAAAACTCTGAGTTGTTACATGAGAAATAGAATCTTCATGGACTGGTATAATGGAGGAATTAATGTTATGAGAAGAGAGAACAACTTTATTACCTTTAAAAAAATAAGGCATTTGTGTAAGAACAATTGTTCAGTATGCATGGTGCACTATTCTTTGTAAATAGATAAGGTTGAAAAACAGATGTAATCCATTAAGATCAACCTTTTTGTCCAAAGTGCCTAACTGCTAATTGATCCAAAGAAAGGCTAAAGAAAAAAATCTGAAGCCATCTCCAAAGGTGCAATATTTAAAATAGTATTTTAATGTTTGCCAGAAATGTTTTTGGTATTTGTGTAGTGATTGCACAAAAATAAAATCTAGTAATAATTAAAAAAACAGAAACTGCAGGTTAAATGTGTGCACCAAAGTGCTTTAATGTTTTATAATTACAAGATGTGGTTATGTATTCATATGCTCTCTGAATCCAAAGCTATTATGATGAGATTTTATATGAGAACTGTATGTCTGCATTCATCTCTATAGTTCCTTGACTTCATCTTCCATCATGCTTGAAATCTTAATAATATGCTGGAGAATTATGGAAACTGTAATCCAGCAACATTTGGGTATACTAACACTGAAATGCAATGATGAAGTTCCTAAATTACTCTAGTTATTGACCAAAATGGATTGCATTTGGTTGTTGTTAGCATGGAATGGTACTGTACTGTCTAATTACAGTACATCTGTTATTGTGATTTAGATATACCTAATAATTATCTATCAAGAAGAAATGGGGTAAAAAAAGAAAGAAAAATCTGAAAGAAAATCATCCGCAACACAAAATACTGCATTGTGGATAACACGTAACTTCTCTGCAATCCTCGAAACCCAGGAGAAAGATTTATTTAGAACAGGAATAAACTACAGGCCCCTTGGGCTGGATGAGGAGTTGAATAAATTGTTAGTACTGTAAAGTAAATTACTGAGATGTCACAGAAGAGTGAAGTGATAGTTATAGGATATTTTAATGTACTAGATATGCACTCCAGCACTGCTGATAAATATTCAAGGACCAGATATATTATAGAATATTTAGGTTTGGAGCCAGTCCAATTAAAAGGGAAGTTCTAAACTGTTTGCTGTGATGCAATTTAATTGGGCACATTTAGAACCATAACAGTCAAACAAAAATGTATGCAGTTTTTGAGAAAATTTACACTGCTCATGACCCACTGAGTGAACTGAGACTTTGTTAAAATAAAATGGAATACAAATTGGTTCAAGTTTTATGGACATAATATAGCAGAATTCGATATTAGTTACTATTAAATATAATTTTATATAACAATCCATAGTTAACATAATAAAATTGACCCAAAACACAAGTCCCTGGCAGTGACTGATGATATATGTACCATAACCATACCAGGCCCCTTTATCACCTCTAATATGGTGGATAGGCAGGATTAGGTTATGTACTTGTTAGCTCAAACTATTTTAACACCTCCAGAGACACCACCTTAATACTAACTGAATGTCTACCCTAAGGGGCAAATTTACTAAAGGGCGAAGTGACTAACGCTGGTGAAAATTCACCAGCGTGGCGTCATTTCGGAACTTTGCCAATTTACTAACAGCCTAACTTTGCTAGCGAAGGAGAGACTCTAGCGGTACATCGCTCCCTTACACCAGGCAAATTTGCGCTCTCTGCAAAAGATCGTAAATTTTTTTGGGGGGTAACTAGCTTCCCCCCTACATTTCCTTACATATGGCACATAAACTATACACTGGGCTCATGTGTAGGGCATTATAACAACTTTATTATATATTTTATTTTATTAAAGTTTCCCAGGCTTGTGTAGTGTAATGTACAGTATTTGCTGCAACATATACGTCCATTGAACTTTAACTTCCTGTGGTATGCAAATTAAGCAACGCTAGCGCAACTTTGCTTTGCTTGGCGCAGTAAAGCTAGTGCAACTTCGGATCTAGGGGCCCATTTACTTTGCTCGAGTGAAGGAATAGAGGAAAAATAGTTTGAATTTTGAATGGTCGAATATGGCTACTTCAACCATCTAATGGGCTACTTTGACCTTCGACTACAACCTTCAACTTCGAATCTAACAATTCGAACTAAAAATCGTTTGACTATTCGATAGTCGAAGTACTGTCTCTTTAAAAAATTATTCGACCCCCTAGTTCGCCACCTAAAACTTACCAAGGCCAATGTTAGCCATAGGCTTCCTAACAATTTTCTGATCGAAGGAATATCCTTCGATCGATGGATTAAAATTCGATATTCTAAGTCGACGGATTTTACTTCGACGGTCGAATATCAAGGGTTAATCAACCCTCGATGTTCGACCCTAGGTAAATGTGCCCCTTAGTGTTGTCCTGGCGAGTCTATGCCTTGTAAAGTGTTGAGCATAGCCTCCTAAACATGGTGACAGGCTCATCTGCTGCTTAGGATGCAGTGCTGGTCAATGCTTCCATTTTGGATGTTTCTGAATTGTCCTTTTGCTCACTGCTACCTCCAAGTTCTGTTACCCTTTCATGGTCCACTGCTTATGTCCGTGCCTACTGCATTGGCTCTAGCTACTGTCTGTGGCTGCTGTGCTCCCAGGCTGGGGAAAATCAAGGAATACCCCCTTGCCCAGCTCTCTCCTAATGGAAATGCTGCCATACCCATCCCTGCAGTAACTCTACTGGGTGGTCTCTATGTGGATGGTGCTGCGTGAACTTGTATTTGTTCCTGAATCCATTCTGCTCCCAAATCTGCTGCCCGTTCCCGGATGCTCTTTAGCAGTTCACCCAACGCTACCATGTTAGGTAAGGCTCACTGCTCTCCTATAAACCTAAACTCTCGCATAATCTACCTAAAACTGCTGCATTCTTTTTCTCACAAAACCCTCTCCATTATATCATTGCCAACTTTTCCCTTCCCTGATCATATTGTCTTGCCTTGTTATGAGCCCTTCCAGCTGCATGCAGGCTATTGTTAAAGGTACTTGAATCCAAACATGCTCCTCACACTTTACTATAGTCGCACTTGACAATGGTGCATCTTTGCCACCTCCTGATCCATACTGAACACAATGCAAGAATGAGAAAAAAAGCTGAATTGTGGTTAAAGAATATGGTAAATTGTATTTGAAATTCTTTGCACTTGCTTAAATACAATTAAATAATAAAGATTATTTTAGCTTTGATTTGATCCTTTATTTGATTCTGTCATGGGAAAACATCGTTTTTTTTTCAAAATGCATCAGTTACTAGTACTGTTCCAGCAAACTTGAAAATTACTTGAAATCAGTTATTCAAAAGAGCAAATAGCTTTTTTATATTTAATTTTCAAATCTGACATGGGGATAGATGTGCTGTCATTTTCCCAGCTGCCCGCAGCCATGTGACTTGTGCTCTGATAAACTTCAGTCATGCTTTACTGCTGCACAATAGAAAAAATCCAACTGCGGCTTCTTCAGTTACATGGGGTAGGAGAAACAATACCCTGTCTGAAAGCAGTTCCATCGTGAAGTACTGGCTATTTCTGAAAGAACAGGATCAGGCAAAATTACCTGAGATAGCTGCCTACACACCAATATTACAACTAAAAAAAAATACACTTGAATAAAATGTTATGTGGTAGACTCAATTATTTGCAATGTAAATAGTGTAATTTAGAAAAAAAAACTACACCATAACAATCAAAACAGTAACATTTTAACTGCTCCTTTTAATAACTTGATATTGTTTTCAAATAAAAAATGTAGAACTAAGTTCCTATTTCCCATTGTAATAATGAATCATACAAAGCTAATAATAGCAAATGTAAAAATTCAAGAGCAAGCGCTTAATTTATCAAACAACTTCTTGCAACCTCTAATAAACTAAATAATAAATCAGTACTAACAATATCAAGTATAGACCTCCTATTGAGATAAAAAGCAGTGCTTCTTTTGTTCACTTCATTAAGAACCCAATGGATTCAAAATTAAAAAAAAAAAAAGATCTGGAGCTGCAAATCAAATTTCCTAATGTACTAGTTAATGAAGCCTTGTACGAACAATAAAAAATTATTAGAATGAACCTTGTCTTCACAACAAAGGGATATGCATTATATATATATATATATATATATATATATATATATATATATATATATATATATATATATATATATATATACATACATATATATAACCGCTCAGGCTTGTTGCTGGAAAGGGGGTAAGGCCATTCCTGCTTTTAACCCCTCGGCTGCTGTGCCACCACTGAACCACTAATGAAAATCTTTCCTGAGTGGCGACTCAGGCAGCTAGCCCATTGGATGGGGTTGCACTGGACCCGACCCGCTCAAATCAATCTGATGGGATCTCAGGGGGTATTAACTCCCTGCTCTTTACTTGGGGTAGGTAGCTCAAAAGTGCATGCTGACCGAAGTAGTAGATAAAAGACTATGGACATGAGGTGAGGTGAAAGGCTGCAGCTTATTTTATATATATTGTAAAGTTCAGGGGGAGAGGGATCGTCCATGCACTACGGCCACAACACAATAGTAGTATAAATGTCCTTTTATTTCGCAGTCAAACTTAAACAAGCTGTATCTTCAGCAGGTACAAATGACAACTTAAACAGGCTGTATCTTCAGCAGGTAAAAATGGCAGTTTGACCACAGTTTTCAGCATAAATTAACATTGGCTTTCATGCTCAGCAAAACTGACAAATTAAACAGTTCATTAACCCATTCAGGGATCAGGCTCACCTAGCCTTGCAAAATGTTGAACTCCCAGTCAGGAGAGCAGTTCCCAAACACACTACTCTTGTGCAGACCTCACGTGTGTCTACCAACCCCCTTCCTGAACTCTCAGGGCTCTCTTAAAGGAATAGTTCAGTGTGAAAATAAAATCTGTGTAAATAGATAGGCTGTGCAAAATAAAAAATGTTTCTAATATAGTTAGTTAGCCAAATATGTAATATATAAAGGCTGGAGTGAACAGATGTCTAATAAAACAGCCAGAATCCAACTTCCTGCTTTTCAGCTCTATAACTCTGAGTTAGTCAGCGACTTGAAGGGGGGCCACATGGTACATTTCTGTTCAGTGAGTTTGCAATTGATCCTCAGCATTCAGCTCAGATTTAAAAGCAACAGAAATGACCCATGTGGCCCCCCCTCAAGTCTCTGATTGGTTACTGCTGGTAACCAGGGTAACCAGTCAGTGTAAACCAAGAGAGCTGAAAAGCAGGAAGTTGGGTTCTGACTGACATGTTATACATCAAATCACTCCAGCCTTTATACATTACATTTTTGGCTAACTAACTATACTAGAAACATTTTTTATTTTGCACAGCCTATCTATTTACCCAGTTTTTATTTTTACACTGTACAATTCCTTTAACTCCTGCACTGCTGCAGTAATTAGCCCTGCTGTGCTCCCAGGTACCTGAATAAAGGGGAAAAAAGGGAATAAAGGGGAAATATACCTGCTGTACAGGACCCACCCTTGGAGTCCTGTACATATCCCTCCCCCTCTGCCTCAATCCGGAGGTGGAGGCAAACCAGGTCCCTAAACAATGTACCCGGGATAGTGCATCTGCATTTTGGTGTAGCTTTCCAGGTCTGTGTTCTACATTAAAACTGAAATCCTGGAGGGCTAAGAACCAACATGTCACCCTTGCATTGGCCTCTCTATTCTTTCTCATCCAAGTCAAGGGTGCATGGTCTGAGACCAAACAAAATTTTCTTCCCAGAAGGTAATAGCGCAAGGAGTCCAGGGCCCACTTTATGGCTTCGACTACTGCATAATTTTTCTCTGCAGGAGTCCAAATTCCAGAACCCACCAGCACACCCTGGCCTCTCAAGCACAAGCTGGCCCGGTGCACAGTTGTAAGGGATCGGCAACCCTCAATTGCAGTAAGAGTAATAGAAGAAAAACCGGCACTCAGAGCTCAATGCATGCGGGCAAAGCCCTGCGTGTTTATTACAATGTAATGTTTCGGGGGCGGGCCCCTTCGTCAGACCTTCGTCTCTGCAGGAGTCAACTTCCTACTGAGGAAAGCTATCGGTGTTCTTCCCCATTGATATCCTGTGAAAGTACAGCCCCAAGGCCAACATCGGAGGCATCTGTCTGTACTATAAACTCTCGACTAAAGTCAGGGGCTACCAAAATGGGGTGTTGGCACAATGCAGACTTAAGTTCTTTAAAAGCCTGTTCTGCATTGTCGTTCCACTTAATCATCACAGACTTCCTGCCCTGAGTCAAGTCTGTCAAAGGGGCAGCCAAGGTAGCAAAATTGGGCACAAACCGTCTGTAGTAGCCCACTATGCCCAAGATGGCTCTTACTTGTCTCTTAGTGGCCGTGGCCAACTCAAAATTGCCTCTACTTTATTGAATTGGGGTTTTACCCTTCCCCTGCCTACAATGTACCCTAAGTATCGGGCTTCCTCCATCCCTAGGGCACATTTCTCTGGATTTACTGTGAATCCACCTTTTTTTAAAGAGTCTAGCACTGCCTGGACTTTTGGCAGATGGGATTCCCAATCAGTGCTGAAAATTACAATGTCATCTAAGTAGACTGAGGTGTACTTAAAATGAGGGTGCAATAATTTGTCCATTGCCCTTATAAAAGTAGCGGGGGCAGTCTGTAGCCCAAATGGCATCCTCTTGTACTGAAAATGCCCCTCTGGGGTAGAAAAGGCAGTTTTCTCCCTTGGCTCTCGGGTTAGAGGTATTTGCCAATACCCTTTAGTAAGATCAAGGGTGGTGATGTACCTGGCCGGTCCTAACCTCTCAATGAGTTTGTCAACCCGAGGCATAGGGTAGGCATCGAATTTGGATACCTCATTCAACTTCCTGTAATCATTACAAAACCATATAGTCCCATTGGGCTTGGGGACTAGGACAATTGGACTTGACCACTCACTCTGTGACTCCTCTATGACACCAAGTTGTAACATTTTCATTACTTCCTCTGAAACTGCCTGTCTGCGAGCTTCAGGAATGCGATAAGGTTTTACACACACCTTCACATTGGGTTCAGTGATTATATCATGCTATCATGACATTGGTAAGCCCAGGTAACTCAGAAAAAACATCTTTGTTCCTCTGCAAAAACTCCTTAACTTGTTGAGTCTAAAACCTTGACAGGGAAGAAGCTACTTTTATAGTATTTACCTTATTTTGTCTTTCAAAGCTCGCAGTAGCCCAAGCAGACACTGCTTCCCTATCTCTCCAGGGCTTTAGAAAATTAACATGGTAGATCTGGTAGGGTTTTCTTTTCCCTGGTTGGTGCACCCTGTAATCTACCTCCCCTACCTTTGCAACAACTTCAAAAGGTCCTTGCCACTTAGCTAGGAACTTACTCTCTACTGTAGGGATGAGTACAGCCACTCTGTCCCCTACCTGGAAATGATTTATTTTGGCTGACCGATTATACACCCTACTTTGGGTTTCTTGGGCCTTCTGGAGATGCTCTTTCACCATTGGCATTACATTAGCAATTCTCTCCCGCAATGTGCTCTACAACACTTCTATATGGGGTGGTCTCACTCTCCCATGTTTCTTTTACCAAATCAAGTAACCCCCGGGGTCGACGCCCATACACCAATTCAAAGGGGGAGATTCCCGTAGAAGATTGGGGTACTTCTCGAATGGCAAAAAGCAAAGCTGGAAGCAGGCAATCCCAGTCCTTCCCATCCTTATGTACTACCCTCTTTAGCATTGTTTTCAGGGTTTTGTTAAACCTCTCAACCAGACCATCTGTTTGTGGGTGATAGACAGAGGTCCTTAGCTGTTTAATTTGAAATAGCTTACATAAGTGACCTTCGACATACAGGGTGTGCCTTGGTCAGTAAGGACCTCTTTGGCAAAACGTGTCCTTGTAAACAACAAACATATGTGTCACGGTCGGCACCCTACACCAGAACAGATGCCAAGCACCCTGGTCTCGGCTCGACTTCACCAGTTAAGTGACCGCCTTTGGCCTCGGGAGGAGCCCTCGGCGTACTCAGATGCCACCTGGACTTAACGAGAGGTGCAAGGCATAAGTTCTGGCTGGCAATGGGGCACGACTGTTTTACAAGGATGCTGGAAGATAGGAAGCCACCAGGAACAGGCAGGCCGGGCCAGCACAAGCAGTTAGAATAGTCAGACAGGCCAGAATCAGGATTAGAGATCGTAGAATAGTCGGAAAGCAGGCAAGGTCAGGATTGTAGAGAACAAGGTAGTTTCAGGCAGGCAAAGGTCAGGATTGGAGAGGTCAGAGTAGTCAGCAGGCAAGTAAGGGTCAAACACAGCAGATCAAATACGGCAGCGCGACTGCGCCTTTAAATAATGCGCGCGCACCCTAGAGGAACCGGCATAGGAGGAAGAGGGAGCTGCGCAGCGGGCGTCCACGCCGAAGGAGCGGCGGTGGACCCCGCTGCCCACTAGACCACCAGGGTAAATCCTGACAATATGAAATAGTTCGCAAGCAATGGTTTTGGATGAGGAATTCCGTAAAGGAATAGCCTCAGGGTACCGGGTAGCATAATCAAGTATAACCAAAATGTATTGGTGTCCTCGAGCGGACTTCACCAAAGGACCTACCAGGTCCATAGCAATTCGCTCAAATGACACTTCAATAATGGGGAGTGGTCGAAAAGGACTTCGAAAATGGGGGCCAACTGGCAGTCAACTGGCATGTGGGTCAGGAGGCGCAATATCTTTTTACCTCTGCCTTCAACACAGGCCAGAAGAACCGATCAGCTATACGTGCCTCTGTTTTCTCAGCCCCCAAATGCCCCCCTAGTACATCATTATGGGCTAAGTCCAGTACCATCCTTCTGAATGGCTGGGGAACTAGTAACTGCTCAACCACCTCATTTCGGACCTGAGTGACACGGTACAGGAGGTCACCATTAACTGCAAAATGTGGAAATTGCTTATCAAGTTCAGGCTCTCGTGGGACCCCATTTATCACCACTACTTGTTCTCTGGCATGTACCAAAGTAGGATCTCGCATCTGGGCAGTACTAAATGCTCCCCTAGAAACATCTAGGTCTGGAATTATAGGATAGGAGGATGTTTCCTCATCATCCTCCCCAAGCATGACCTGTAACGGGAAAAATTCCCCCCCCCCCCCTCAGAGGTTACCTTAGTCTCCAGACTTGAGTCCTCAGACTCAACCTTTCCCTCAGGAACACTTTTTTAAATTTCATGATTTACCACATTTTGTTCTGGCAGTTCCACACAATCCCCTTCTTTTAAGGGTTCTGTGGAAGTGTCGTTTTCACTCATAACCTGTATTGGTTCAGACACTTTAGTTTGTACATTACCCCACAGTTCCCAGAACAAAGGAAAGTCTCGCCCAAGAATTACCTGGTGCAACAATTTTTTTACCACACCAACCTCATGAGTAATGGTGCCAGAAGCAGTGGCAATTGTCACTGGCAATAGTGGATATGTCCGGGTGTCCCCGTGTATGCAAACAACACTGAGAGTTTTTGCTTCCTGATGCATCTTCTTGGACACGTTCCCTTGTACAAGTGTAACCATACTCCCTGAATCAAGCAGGGCTTTACCAGAAACACCGTTCACATACACTTTACATTCAAAACATCCTTCTGGCAAATCAGGACCTGCAATGCAAGCTGGCTGAGCATAAAAGGATACTCTCCGTAGGACATCACACTGCATGGGTTCCACCTGTAGGGGACACTGAGCCCGCATGTGGCCCCATGCCTGGCACCGCCAACACTGCACACCCCCAGACTTCTGGGGTGTTGGGGGGCCTGGCTGTACTGCAGGAGGGACAGTGGATAATACCTTGTCGCTGTCCTTTATGCTGGTTCCAGGGTTCCGTGAAGAACTCTTTCCCGCGGAGGTGAACTTTGCAGCCCGGTTTGGAGCGGGGTCTAGATGACTTGTCGGGGGTAGTAGCTCCTCCACTGTGGTGTATCTCTCCACCATCTCCACCAGCCGGTCCGCTGTTTTAGGGTCTCCATGACTGACCCAGCACTGTAGTTCAACTGGCAGCGACCTCAGAAACCGGTCTAGCACGAAGCGTTCCACCATCTGTGGACCGGTGAGTATCTCAGGCTGCAGCCACTTTGTTGCCAGCTGTATTGAATCATACATTTGTGACCTCGGTGGAATATTTTTCAGATACTTCCAGCTGTACACCCTCTGTGCCCTGACTGCTATGGTCACTCACAGACGGGCAAGGATCTCTGCCTTGAGCCGGTCATAGTGGAGGGCGTCTGCAGGGGTAAGGTCATAGTATGCTTTCTGCGGATCCCCAGTCAGCAATGGGGCAAGGAGACCAGCCCGTTTGTCTCAGGGCCATCCTTCCTGCTCTGCAGTCCTTTCAAATGTCATCAGAAAGGCTTCCACATTATCTGTGGGCATCATCTTTTGCAGGAAATGGCTTGCCCTTATTATTGTCTGGCTGTTAGGGTTAACCACTGCTGATTCTCGCCCATGAGCTAGCTGTTGTACTGCCTCAGCCAGGATTTTGGACTGTGCCTCTGTAGAATCCCGCAGGGCAGTGGCTTGAGCTTTAGTAGCTTCCCTGAGTGCAGCCAGTTGCACTTCTGTGGCTTTCTGCTGAGCTGCCATGCTTTGCTGCAACTGCACTGTTGCCATGGCCACTTGCCGTAGCAACTCCTCCATGATAAACAGGAGCTTGGCCCTTTAAATGTCACTTTTTAAACGGCAAATTTTCCTTTTTGGCCTTTTCTGTAGTGCAAATGCCCGCATCCGAGCACCAATTGTAAAGTTCAGGGGGAGAGGGATCGCCCATGCACTACGGCCACAACACAATAGTAGTATAAATGTCCTTTTATTTCGCAGTCAAACTTAAACAAGCTGTATCTTCAGCAGGTACAATTGACAACTTAAGTTTTCAGCATAAATTAACATTGGCTTTCATGCTCAGCAAAACTGACAAATTAAACAGTTAATTTTCCCATTTAGGGATCAGGCTCACCTAGCCTTGCAAAATGTTGAACTCCCAGTCAGGAGAGCAGTTCCCAAACACACTTCTCTTGTGCAGACCTCACGTGTGTCTACCAACCCCCTTCCTGAACTCTCAGGGCTCTCTTAACTTAATTAGCCCTGCTGTGCACCCTCCAGGTACCTGAATAAAGGGGAAATATACCTGCTGTCCAGGACCCACCCTTGGAGTCCTGTACAATATATATATATATTCAGTGAAAAAAGACCGCACTCACAGGACTTTGTATGAAAAAAAGCCACAAGGGCTGTGATTATATTCCTCAACGTTTCGGCTATCAAACTCTAGCCGTCCGCCCACTTGCTATATCCATAAGTATTATAAATAATAGCTTATGCAATTTCCCTGCCACTTACAGAGCGATTCATTAACCCTTTCACTGCCAGCCAATTTGGCCAAGTTGGAACTTCTATTGCCAGACCGTTTTTGAACATTTTTTGCTCTTTCACTTTAGGGGACTTTCCTGGGGGGGTCTTTTAGTTTACCCATGAAAACAAGAAATTGCTTTTTTCAGGACAACCTAAGCTTTCAAAATATGCTAGAATTTAGTTGTCATCCCAGTCCTGTGAAAAGATATGGGCTTCTAAGTGTAAAAAAAAACAAAAAAAAAAACAGTTTCACATGATACAAACGCATATATCAGAAGCATAATTTATTTTATGCATGAGAACATGGCAGATTTGGAAAGTTCTGTGTCTCCCGAACGAACCAATACCAAATATATATAATTTTATGGAGATTTCTCACTTCGATAGTTGAAAACTCCGAAGCAGTAAACTACCAAATTTCCAAAGCACCGCTCCACAAAACAGCATACATCTGATTTCAAAGCCAAACATTCCACTAACAGTAGGTTTACCCTAAAAAACTACCCCTTATTGGAAAGAACAGATTCTAATGAGTTCAAAATGGGTAAATATATATTTGTGCTCCAAACTACCAAGTTGCAATTCTTTCCTAAAGTTAGCAGTTTTTATAAAAATGTGTTACATTTTTGAAAAATTACCTCAAAGTGTCCAGTCTACAGCATTGTATCTCCCACATATCATTATATACCAAGATACAACACCCCAAATATGAAAGCCCAGGGTCTGCTGAACAGTTTGATGCCCAATATGCATAGGTGCACCTAAGTATGTGGCATATAGGGGCCCCAGAACGAAGACACCCCATATGAGTTATCAGTTCTGGAATTCCAAATACTGCAAAATCCGCACATTTACATAATTTTTCTAGGGGCAAAAGTACAAAAATGTATGTTCACCCCAGAAAACCATATACTTTTGGAAAGTACACATTCTGACGAATCTAATATGGGTATGCACGTCTTTCTACTCAAAAGTACCAAACCGCAAAGCTTTCCTACATTTCGCAATTTTTATGACATTACCAAGAATCACCTCAATATTGCAACTCTGAAGCATCGTATCTGCCACATATCATTATATACCAAGATAAAATACCCTAAATATGAAAGCCCAGGGTCCACTGAACAGTTTGATGGCCAATATGGATAGGTATACCTAAGTATGTGGCGTATAGGGGGCCCAGAACGAAGACACCCCATACGAGTTATCAGTTCTGGAATTCCAAATACTGCAAAATCAGCACATTTACATCATTTTTGTAGGGGCAAAAGTACAAAAATGTATGTTCACCCCAGAAAACCATATGTTCTTGGAAAGTACACATTCTGATGAATCTAATATGGGTATGCACATCTTTCTACTCCAAAGTACCAAGCCGTAAAGCTTTCCTACATTTCGCAGTTTTTATGACATTACCGAAAATCAACTCGATATTGCAAATCTGAAGCATCGTATCTCACACATATCATTATATACCAAGATAAAATACCCTAAATATGAAAGCCCTGGGTCCGCTGAACAGTTTGATGCCCAATATGCATAGGTGCACCTAAATATGTGGAGTATAGGGGCCCCAGAACGAAGACACCCCATACGAGTTATCAGTTCTGGAATTCCAAATACTGCAAAATAAGCACATTTACAGCATTTTTCAAGGGGCAAAAGTACAAAACTGTATGTTCACCCCAGAAAACCATATGTTTTTGGAAAGTACACATTCTGACGAATCTAATATGGGTATGCATGTCTTTCTACTCCAAAGTACCAATCCACAAAGCTTTCGTACATTTCGCAATTTTTATGATATTGCCGAAAATCACATCAATATTGCAACTCTGAAGCATCGTATCTCCCACATATCATTATATACCAAGATAAAATACCCTAAATATGAAAGCCCAGGGTCCGCTGAACAGTTTGATGCCCAATATGCATAGGTGCACCTAAGTATGTGGCGTATAGGGGCCCCAGAACAAAGACACCCCATACGAGTTATCAGTTCTGGAATTCCAAATACTGCAGAAGCCACAAAAAAGAAAGCTATCTGATTTCAAATTAAGCAGAGAAATACCTGTCTAAGGCAGGATTTGTTCTCATTTGGTGTGTGAAGGTGTTAGCTACTTGGTGTGTGAATTTTGGGGACTTTTGAGTTGATTTACTTTATTTAAAATCGATTTTTATTTTGACCCAGAAGGTGAGTGATTGCTAGCCCAGTTCCCTTCACTTCCTGTGGGCTACAAACTCACTGACAGATCCCCCTACCCCTCCACCACACCTGGGTGTCAGTTTCACTTGTTTTTTGTATTTAGTTTCAGCTGAAATTTATCACTATTTGCACAGATTGTGTGTGTGCTTTTATTTTTATCCTTGTTTTGTAATGAGAGAAAGCTAAAGGGAGAAGGATTTAAGAAAATAAAACATTTTCTAGTAGCAGTGCAACTCCCAGGCACCTGCTCACATTAACCCTCTCCCTGCTAAAGCTTCTCATTGTTGCATTTACTTTTGTTGATTAATAGAATTAAGCTTACTTTTTTGTGGATTGTTTTGTAAAATAATGGGAGGGAATAAAAAACAAAATTATAAAAAAATACCTCAGGCTCCTAAAGGAAAAGGAGCTGAAAAACCTGGCTGTAGCTATGCTAAAAAGCACCAGTCACAGCCTTTGTCAAAAAGCTCCACTGCTTCTGTTTCTGCTGCTGCAGCCAATGTGACCCCTGCTAAAAGTTTTGCACAGGCAGTGGCTACTGGCAACAACCCAAGCCAAGTCACTGCTGGGGTAGAGCAGCTTACAAGGAAGCATGGGGTTAGATGTCTAATGACAGGAGCTCATGGCATAGAGGCTTACATAAAAGCTGCAGCTGAAGTGGTGGGCCCCTCTGTAATAGTGGCAGCAAGTAAAATGTATGGGAAAGCCATAATATTTGCCCGTACACTAACTGCAGTGCATACTCTAGTGCAGAGAGGCATCACAGTAGGGGGTGGTTATATCCCTGTAGAACCCCTAGAAGGATTAGGCATAAAGATAGTCTTATCTAATGTGCCCCCCTTCCTGCAAGACTACTTATTGCTACCCCACCTGCAAGCCCTCGGTGAAATAAAGTCAACTATTTCTAAACTTGCTTTGGGTTGCAAAGAGAGCCGATTGAGACATATCCTCTCTTTTAAAAGGCAGGTGCAATTACTTTTGCCTCGGGGTCAAGATACTATTGAGGGGTCCTTTGGTGTTCCATTTGAGGGGGTGCTGTATAAAAAATTTTTACTGCACAGAAGAAGTGAGGTGCTTCCTTTGCAAGAACCTGGGACACACTCACCAGAGTTGCCCCAAAGGGCATATTAAGACCACAGTCCCTGTTCCTGCCCCCAGTACCTCTAATGCAACATCATACCCTGCTACAGCTATTGCTGCGGGCTCCTCAAAGGAGAAATCCCCTTTAGTAAAGAACCTTAAGGTGGTTGTTACACAGCCCACCTCTGAAACCTCCAAACCTCCTCCTTCTTCACTCAAGTTATCTAAGGATGCAGCCTACATTTCAATTTCAGCAAAAGAGAAGGGGGGGAGGAATGTCAATGCATCCCCCAGTGCTGCAGTTGTTTTTGCCAAAAACCAACTTAACCCTGTTATGAGCAATCCTAAGGGTGTGGGGGTGCCGGTGGTTGTAACAACTGTCATGGTGGAAGCAGAGAGTAGCATTTCCTCTTCAAATGACAAGAAAAAGAAGAGGAAATTTAAATCCAACAGGCTGATACCTGAGGAATGGGTTTCAGTGGTCAATGATGGAGCACCCCCATCCAAGGGCAAAAAGGGCAGCAAAACATCTGCTGCTCATGTGGTGATATTGTCTGGTCCAACTGTTGGATGCAATCAACTGGTGCCAGACCATGCACCTATAGACTCAGTTGGGGAAGAGGAGATAAATGGTCTGGAGAAATTTGAACAGGGGATTATGGGTCTCCCCACAGAGTCAGGGGTGCTGAATCTGTCTCCAACAGGGGATCTTCCCCTGGAGTATAAAGGGACAGCTAATGAAACCCCTGCAGAGTGGGCCATAAGTGTTCCTGAGGTGCTGAGCTTTGGGAACTACAACCAGCCTCAGTGTTTAGTGCCTCAGGGTATTTCACTCCAAGAAATGGAGAACATTGGGACAACCCCCATACAGGATCCTGCAGACAATTCTGCGAGGGAGGATAATGAGGCTAGAGTTGTAAATATGGAGGATAGCCAGACAGACTCTGTAAGGTCTACTGTGCATGTTAAGATCTCTCCTCCATTCTCTTCCACTGATCCCAATGTTATTGCCATTCAGGAGGCACAGGAGGCAGTGGAAAGGGCAGAGGTTGCTCATCGAGCCTCTAAAGCTCCTGTTGTTAAGGAGCCAATTCCATCTGCTACCCCTGAGCCAAACACCTCCAGTGGTGTTCCAAGCAAAATCCAAGTATTATCTGAGCCGTTGCAGGGTCTCCAGATAGCAGGTGCTTCTGATTCTTCTCCTGCAACTTCTTGTGTAGATATTATCAAAGCTCCAGTGGAGAGGGGGAATTATCAATCCCTTAGCCAAGAAGAGTTCATGGATGAGGGGGACATCGAAGAGGAGGTTGACACAGTTGTCACAAATCCTTCTACCCCAATCATCCCAGCTGAGGAACTCAAGATGTTTCTTGAGAGCACCCTTGGTGTTAAATTGGAGAAGAAGCTACATATGGCTCTAGAGAAGTGGCATGATTTGACTTTGGTGATCAGTTCTGTGAGACAATACATCAAGGTCATAAAAGAGGCCAAAAACTATGGAACGGCAGAATATCTCCGTAGTGTTAAGTTCCACAAAAAGTGTTTGTCTCACCAGGCCTCTGTGAGGGCTAAAGCATTTACTAACACACAATAATGGCTCTAAGTATAAGCACTCTTAATACAAATGGCTGTCGGGAGCCTTTTAGAATGTTTCAGGTACTCTCCTTTCTACACCAAGCAGGGTACTCTGTGAGTTTCCTTCAAGAGACCCATATCACTCAGGAGCTTGAAGCGACCTGGCATCTGGAATGGAAGGTAGCTGTAGAGGAAATCGCACACCCACGACACCCGTCCAATATGGTAGTACCTGGTGCCCGGTGATGGAGGAATCGGCAAACCTCTAAAGTAGATACGAAAAAGCACACCGGCACACAGGATTTGAAGCTGCAGGGCGAGCCCTTGCAATTTTTTAATGCAGTGCAGGTGCAACGTTTCGGGGTCACGCCCCTTTGTCAAGCACCTGCTTGAAACGTTGCACCTGCACTGCATTAAAAAATTGCAAGGGCTCGCCCTGCAGCTTCAAATCCTGTGTGCCGGTGTGCTTTTTCGTATCTGGAATGGAAGGGCAGAGTCCTGACCAGTCCTAAACAGTCCCCGGCCGGACAATTTTTGACAATGTCTTTCTGGTTCGGGATTTATTACATTTTGCCCGGAAGGCTGGTCTATCTCTCGCTTTTCTCTCCCTGGATCAAGAGAAGGCATTTGACAGAGTAGATCACCAATATCTTTTAGGCACTCTGCAAGCCTATAGCTTTGGCCCACAGTTTGTGAGCTATCTGAAAACACTGTACACCTCTGCAGAGTGTCTAGTTAAAATCAACTGGTCTCTGACTGCACCTCTGGCCTTCAAACGAGGAGTTCGACAAGGATGTCCTTTGTCGGGACAGCTGTATGCACTGGCCATTGAGCCCTTCCTGTGTCTACTAAGGAAGAGGCTCACAGGACTGGTGCTCAGGGAACCTGACATGAGGGTAGTTCTTTCAGCATATGCTGATGATGTCATCCTTGTGGCCCAGGACCTAGTTGATTTTGAGCGAGCACAAGAATGCCAAGAGGTTTATGCTGCTGCCTCATCAGCTCGGATCAACTGGACCAAGAGCTCAGGCCTTCTGGAAGGTCCTTTACATGTAGATTCTTTGCCTTCTGCTTTTCGCGACATCTCGTGGGAGACTAAAGTCCTCAAATATTTAGGTGTCTATCTGTCAGCTGAAGAGCGTCCTGTTCCACAGAATTTCATTGAACGTGAGGAGCATGTTCTTACCCGCCTGGGAAAGTGGAAGGGTCTTGCTAAAATGCTTTCTATGAGGGGGAGAGCTTTGGTAATTAACCAGCTGGTGGCCTCTCAACTCTGGTATAGGCTGACATGTCTTAGCCCAACCCAAGAATTCATTGCTAAAATCCAGAGAAGGTTGCTGGACTTTCTCTGGATGGGAAAGCACTGGGTCTCTGCAGGTGTTTCAAGCCTACCCTTGAGGGAGGGAGGACAGGGAGTTGTATGCATACGCTCTCAAGTACATACTTTCCGTTTTATTCATTCTGCTGAATAAAAATTTGCTACAACTGTCTTTCTACTCCAAACGTACATACTGCAAAGCAACGCCAAAGGCAGCGGTTTTTATGATATTTCTCAAAATCGCCTAAAAATATTGCAGTTGGTTGCATTTATCTCACACAATTTCTTATATACAATTAGAAGACACCATAAATATTGACGCTAAGGGTCTACTGAACAGTTTGGTGCCCAATATGCATAGATATACCAAAGCAGGTTGGCATGTGCGGACCCCAAATGAAAATAGTGCTTAAGAATTTTCTCGGCTGTCAATTCGCCTTCTGTGAAGATAGCACTCTGACTCCATATAATGTGCCGTAAGACCCCCTAACAGTACGAAGACCCCAAAACCATATATTTTTGGAAAGTACACCTTGTGCCGAATAAAAATTTGCTGAAACTATCTTTCTGCTCCAAATTTACATACTGCAAAGCAACGCTAAAGGCAGTGGTTTTTATGATATTTCTGAAAATTGCCTAAAAATATTGCAGTTGGTCGCATTTATCTCACCCAATTTCTTACATACAATTAGAAAACACCCTAAATTCTGACGCCAAGGGTCTACTGAACAGTTTGATGCCCAATATGCATAGATAAACCAAAGCAGGTGGGCATGTGCGGACCCCAAATGAAAACAGTGCATAAGAATTTTCTCGGCTGTCAATTCGCCTTCTGTGAAGATAGCACTCTGACTCCATGTAATGTGCCGTAAGACCCCCTAACAGTACGAAGACCCCCCAAAACCATATATTTTTGGAAAGTACACATTCTGCTAAATAAAAATTTGCTATAACTGTCTTTCTACTCCAAACGTACATACTGCAATACTATTCTAAAGGCAGCGGTTTTTATGACATTTCTGAAAATCGCCTAAAAATATTTCAGTTGGTCGCATTTATCTCGCCCAATTTCTTACATACAATTAGAAAACACCATAAATATTGACACTAAGGGGCAAATTCACTAAGATGCGAAGCGCCGAACGCTAGCGTTAATTTGCTAGCATTTGGCATTTTCACTACTGCGCAAATTCACTAACAAACGCTGGCGTAGTTTCACTAGTGTTACTTCGCACCCTTACGCCAGGCGAATTTTCGCTGGCGACGAAACTACGCAAATTCACTAACTTGCGCAGTGTATTGAACGCTACTTTTTACGCTAGACTTCCTTCTCCACCTCAGACCTGGCGAAGCGCAATAGAGTAGATAGGGATTGTTTAAAAAAAAGTCAATTTTTTTTCTAAGTCCCAAAAAAACGCTGGCATGTTTTCTACATGATGGCTGATAGACTGAAAAAGATCGAAAAATTTTTGGGGCTCCCCTTCCTCCCCCCTACATTTCCTGACTCATGGCAACTAGACAGACTAGACAGTGGGCACATGTGTAGGACAAAATAAAATTTTTATTTGCAGATTTGAAGGTTTCCTAGGCATTTGTAGTGCAGATACGTGTTCCTCCATTGAAATTTGAATTTCGCGCCGTATGCAAATTAGCCTTCGCTAGCGTAACTTCGCTTTATATAGCAAATCAACGCTAGCGCAACTTCGCAACCTTACGCTACCCCTGTGCGCAACTTCGGATTTTAGTGAATTTGCGGAGCCCTGGCGAAACTACGCCCTGGCGAAACTACGCCTGGCGAAGTGCGGCGAAGTGCGGCGAAGTTGCGCCTGGCGCAACTTCGCATCTTAGTGAATTTGCCCCTAAGGGTCTACTGAACAGTTTGATGCCCAATATGCATAGATAAACCAAAGCAGGTGGGCACGTGCGGACCCCAAATAAAAACAGTGCATAAGAATTTTCTCGGCTGTCAATTCGCCTCCTGTGAACATAGCACTCTGACTGCATATAATGTGCCGTAAGACCCCCTAACAGTACAAAGACCCCCCAAAACCATATATTTTTGGAAAGTACACCTTGTGCCGAATAAAAATTTGCTAAAGCTATTTTTCTGCTCCAAATGTACATACTGCAAAGCAACGCTAAAGGCAGTGGTTTTTATGATATTTCTGAAAATCGCCTAAAAATATTGCAGTTGGTCGCATTTATCTCACCCAATTTCTTACATACAATTAGAAAACACCCTAAATATTGACGCCAAGGGTCTACTGAACAGTTTGATGCCCAATATGCATAAATATACCAAAGCAGGTGGGCACGTACCGACCCCAAATGAAAACAGTACATAAGAATTTTCTCAGCTGTCAATTCGCCTTCTGTGAACATACCACTTTGACTGCATATAATGTGCCGTAAGACCACCTAACAGTACAAAGACCCCTCAAAACCATATATTTTTGGAAAGTACACATTCTGACGAACACAGAGTTGCTAAAAATGTGTTTCTATCCCAAATTATCAAAGTGTAAATGAGGCTAAAAAATTACATAAGGAAAAACAATGCAAGCATAAAACTGCAATAAAAATCACAAAAAAAGCAAATACAATTAGGAAAATCAACGAAATAACAAAATAACTGATCCGACAGCGTGGTTAGAGGTCAGAATGCTTGATCCAGTAGTCATGCTGTGAAATCTAAAGTTTTTAGGGAAATAACATAAGGTAAACTTAGAAAATGAACTAAAAAAAAAAAATCCCTATAAGTGTGTGTTTGTGTATGCATGGATGTACAGCTCTAAAAAGTGTATAAATATGTGCATATATGTATTTGAGTATGTAAATATGTGCAAAAGTTTGAAAAATCAAAAAAATCAGAAAATCAAAAAAAAAAAAAAAAACTACTTTTACTAGTATGTGTACTGTGTATATGTAAATGCCTGTAAATACCTGTAAATACCTGTAAATAAGTAAAAAAAGGGGCACTTACCAAATCTAGATGGAGGAGTCCTTTTCAGTGCTGTAGGGTTGAGAAACGCTGAGTCACTGCACCAGGAAGTGCGTGGGCGGAGCAGGAGCATGTGCTCTGCTGGTGCTTGCGACATGGAAGCTGCTGAATCTGTTGCTGCGTCTCTCTGTGACCCTGGAGTGGAGGATCGCCGATCTTTTTCAGGTAAGCTCGTTGACTAGGGGGTTCTGCTGCTAACTGCTCCTCTCTGCACGCTGATTTTGCAGTGTGTGCAGAGAGAGAGCTGTTTTAGTAAAGAACGTAGCTCCTACGTTCTTGGCACTTAAAGTCTTTTTTCAAAAGAACGTAGGAGCTACGTTCTTGGCACTTAAAGGGTTATATGCCCAGCAAATATTAGGCTTAGTGCCAGTTTGCTTCTGGACAGTGACTGGATTGGGGTTCTGAACTCTGTAAGAAATTATTCCTAGCCATAAATCAATGTCTTTTGTTCCCCATTCTAAATCTTTATGTGCTGCCATTTTTTTGTCTGAATTTCTCCTATAAATGGAGCATACCAGGCCACCAAAGCAGATGGTAAAAGAGATAGTATATCTACATATTCACCTCTATATATTTTTTCCTTAACAGAAGTTGGTAAGTGAAGGCCTAAGAAAGTGACCTGACATGTAATTATATCCTTGTGGCAAGCTTCTTGCACACCTGCACTTGGTTGAAGATTAATTGTGCCAGGTGTTGTGTCTAACATAACCTTTACCACATTTTGAATATAGCTTCCTTAATCCATTCGGTCAGGTGAACTGGCCGCAGAAGGGTTAGGGACTGCATAGTCTGCTAAAGAATGTTGAAATAAAATATTACCCTCACTCCTGTTTCCACAGCTGCTGATGTGCTGGGTCTGGCCAGTTCCACAGAGGCGGCTTTAGAAGCTTCCATAGAGCCAGGTAGACATTGCCGGCCATTGGTAAGTGTTTCATGACTGTGTAGCACTTTCTGAGGATATTTTCCTCTTTTTTGCTTTTTTAATTGCTTCTGTCGTTAAGTGCCCTGACTGAACATCTAGCAACATTTACTTTCTTTTTACCCTGTCCCTCGGACCTAGCTGGGACTGCCGCAGCCTCCTCTGAAGGTGTGTCTGAAGCTGGAGCTATCAGTGAGGATGGCTCTCTCAGTTCGTCCTGATCCGCCACCTGCTGCAGCCAGTCTCTCACTTCATTTATGGAAAGTCTCCTCCCTACAATCCTGTGATGCAGCTCCTGTTCTCCAGCAAGTACAGCCCGCCCTACCTGCTCAGGCTCATCGCTGGACTGGGGGATAAGCATGTTGCTGCTTTTAACCCCACGGCTGCTGTACTGCCACCAACCACCAATGATAGACATGCAGACAGCCAGCCCATTAGAAGAGGGGGTGTACCGGAACTAACCGTAGCTGATTATTACATTAGTGAAGAATGTGCTAGTTCTCTGCTGCTATGTAATGAAAATCTGAATTAATTATATCTATTTGTATTATACTTTTACATTATATTACATATTTTACACTGTATAACTATACATAATAGTCTATGCTACCTTTTTTGTTAAGCTTGGAATCTCCATTAACTTTGCCCAGATCTAGTAACCCATAGCAACCAAATAATTATTTTCAAAAAGTAGGTCAATACATTCTACCTGTTGATTTGTTCCTATGAGTTATTATACAAGTAGCAAACATAAGAGCACTTATTAAATAACACACTGAGGGCCACATTTAAATCCATGAGAAAATGTTATTTCATGGTTTATCATTTCAAAATGTGTGGATGATATTTAATTTGAGGAAAAAACACTTTTTTCTCCTATTTCAGTTCTATTTTATTTCCTATAACTTCAATCGTGTGTTCATGTGATAAACAGTGAAATAAACTTTTTACATCGAATTAAATCTAGCACAGTGTCTGTAAATCAGTCTCTATAAGCAATCTGCAATTCAATTGCATGAAACTATTACAGGCTTAATATTTTACAGTTATAACTATATGATTCACTGTAAGAGGTTAGCAGGTGTAGATCTAAAACATCTGTCAATGCTAATTCTGCATTGCAATGCTAAAATCACAGCTTGTTCCATTGCATTTGATTACATAGTATGGCAGATATTCCATTAACAGTATAATATAGCTTCATGTAAGGTGACATATTCTAGGGAATGGATAAGGGAATGTTTTTCTACTTGCTGTATAAGCCCTTTCATTGAAGATATTCAATATGTCAATAAACATGTAGGGTGTCATAAAATTATTTTTTTTTTATTAGTCAAGCAACTTTTAGTTTTTTAGTTTGAATACATTTAATATAGATTTTATGAACTTATAAAAGTACTATGCAATGTATCTGTTGTATCTGTAGTTTCATATTTTGTGCCTCTGTAATTTTTTGTGCCCAAAAAAATAAGGCCCTGTCTTGCATATGTAAAAATGTGTAATGGGCAATAAACATTTGCAATGTAAAAATGGCTTAGTGATCATTATCACAATGCACATTTTTTTGTTTGCAGTCATATTTTTTTCATATATGACTTTTTTAACCAATGTTTACTTATTTATTAGAAAAAATAGAATCAAGAAAACTTGATCAACTTAAACTGAGAAAACAACTTGAATGCATTGAAATTGTATTCTACTCTTCATTTTCAATGGATCTACAAACTCTCAAAAACATTTGAAAAATTCAAAAAAAACCTGAATTGAAGAAAAGCATTTCTTAACGTTTGCCTTGCACAACTCCCATTGACTATTACATGAATAAAGTTTTATATTTCACTTTTTCTAATTTTTTTTAGCTTAAAGGGATCCTGTGATCGGAAAAAATATTTTTTCCCATGATAGTATCCCTTTAAGTATCAAACATTTGAGTTTTAGAAACCATAATTCAAAGTTTTAGCACAAAAAATGTTGAATAGTGGTAATAATTCTAATTCAAATGTTGTTATATTAGTCTATTCATTATAGTTGGTTTGTAGTTGCTTTTGTAGTTTGTAGAGAAGGCTTTTCAAAGTGTTATTACAGTATAATACCATGAAGTCATAGTAACACAATGATCTCTGTATGTATGATAAAAGCAAGATCACAGACATGGCACTGGTAATCAGCAGTCTCATTAGTTTTTTCTCTTAAATCTTTAATTATGTTTTTGGAAGCTTACTTTAGAGAGCTTGGGGCATAGTCGGGCAGATTTATATATGTTTTAGATCCCCTTTAAATCTAATCCACTGAGTTTTAAAACATATTCATGGTAGTTGCTGACCAGATCACATCAACAAATAGTTTTTACCATTATCTGGACACATCAGTGTAATGTAAAGCTTTTTTAATTAACATAGGCAGAGCTGGGGAAGTGAACAGCACATTATGAGTGAATAAAACATAAAATCATAAAATGCAGCATTATAAAATAGAGCACCCTACTCCAAAATAGATATAAATACTGATAATATATATAAAAAATGTTGATGAAGGTCACTATGTACATGAAAATAAATAAACAAGCAAGAATAATTATCAATGCATGACCAGTCATTTTACATGACTGGTAGTGTGAACATACTTATCCCAGTTTCAGATTGCAAAATTAACTAGGTCACAGTTTCACACTACTGCGAGGTTCAGCTAATACTATGAATAGAAATAATGACAACAAAGGCTAGAGCAGAGAAATGTATAGAATCCTTAATTGCAATTGATTCTTAGTTGAAGAATGTATTGTAGTCCCAAAAAAGTTCAGTGGAGCAGAATAAATATTAGGCCATTGGTTTGTTGGTGAACGCAGATAAATGTATGGCCCTACTGCCAATTTGTTTTGGGGTGCTGAACCTAATTTTGGCAGAGACCTTTGGTATTTAAAACATTCAGTTTGCTATGTTTGTGTCTCTATAGAGAAGTTTTACTTTATGAATATCTGTAGATAGTGCCTTAAAGTCCTAAACCATACACATATTTTATAGTTTTTTTAAAGTAAAAAAACCTTCATGATGCAATGCTCCTTTTTAAAAAACAATACATAGAAAAACAAAAAATCAAAACATATACAGTATAATAAGTTCAGTTATTAAGCAGCGTGGGAAAGCCAGTATTTCCCTCGTCACCTTTGATTGTTTTCTTGAACATAAAAATGTTTTATGCAAATTAAATGGATTTAAATGGAGCGGAGGAAGACAAAATATTATTACTAGAATAAACAAAATAAATGCTCACCACAGAATATCAATGAAGACTGAATATCAATGAATGAAAAAAACCAATACAGTATGTTCCATTAATGGATGTATTGCAAGAATAGCCTCACATGAGCACAGATGTTCATGTCCTTTGCCAGGTGAATCTGTCAAAATTGTTTCAGCTTTTGTATTATTAAGAATGTATACACTATATCACTCATGAGATACTCAGCAAAAGCATATTAATTATACACTTTCTATCCGAAGAGCTGTTGCTAATTTTATTTCGTTCACCTCGTTATATATAAAGCAAAACTCAAAGGCTATTTCAAATAGAATGAGGTTTATTGAGTTTAACAACAGAACATAGACTGGTTTTGCTTTGGGAAAGCATTCAATGTTACACCAAAGTGGAACATGAGGGCTTTGCCAAAGACACCCCCCTTGTCACAAACTTTTATAGAATTTTGAGGATGATTACTGTAAATTCAAATGGATGTACACAAACATATGTTATATAACTTGAACCCTCCCAAAATGTTGGAAGAGGAGTGGATGTTCTTAACTACAGATATTGCAACTGAAAATAGTTTTTCTGCTTACAACTGTCCCTCAGCGTTGTAGTTCTTTATAAACTTGCAGAAACTGTGATGAACTCAGCAATGAAGAAAACACTTCTGTACAGGGGCCCCATCTAACATCTGCTGACAATCTGAATTATTTTAGTAGCTTACAAAGTGTACTCTTATCATGGGGGTGTCATTTACAAAAAAATATATATTATCAGAGCATATAAACTTACTAGCTACAAAACACACTGTTTTTTTCATACATTAGCCATTGTAGTCCTTATGATACTGTCCTGTGATATGTTATATACTGTAGTTCATATAGATGTTAAATACAAGTTGGGCATGGGAAAGGTGAAGCATTTTCCTCCTGTGGGACTCAAAATGTTTCACAACAAGCAAGGCAGCCATTTTAGGCACTCTATATAAAAATATTAAATACAATATTTTGCTAAAAGTTGCAACTGCTTAACAAGAAAATGTAAAGGCTGCCAAACTGACTGAAAAGCAGCTAGCCAGGTGACTTCTGTGTAACAGTAGCACACAGGGCGTATTAATAGCTAAACAGTTTACTATACAGGGTAATGCAGGGGAAATTATTAATCAAGAGAAGCACCAAAATAATTTAACCTAAAGAGGAACAGAACCAGGCCAGGCTACACATGGATTTTACCTCATTAGAGGGCAATTTTCATTACTTTGAAAGTATTTAGGGTCAAAGTATTTAGTTTTTTTTTATCCAAAAGAATTCCCTCTGTAAACACTTAGGGGTTTTTTACTAAACCCCCAAAATAAAAAATCACGAAAAATTTTGTGATTTTTTGTGTTATAAAATCAAACTTTTTTCAGAATTTATTAAACCGGGAGGATGGAAAAGCCTGAATCTGAAAATCCGGCATCTCAGACCTGTCAAGGTTGCATATACGTCAATGGGAGAAGTCCCAATGATCTTTTGATGTGAGTTTCGTGCAATACCCCAAAGTTTTCAGGTGAAAAGTCCAGAAAAAATGTGAATTCTTGAAAATCGGATGAAAAAATTAAAAAAATTGTGAAAATCAGATTTTTACCTGCAAAGCACATTTTCAGGAAAATGTAATAATAAATAAGCGTAAAAAATCATAGCGGATTGGATCGGAATTTGTAACAGAAAATATCGAGATAAATTCGGAGTTTGATAAATAAACCCCCAAAATACTTTGACCCCCCCAAGGCCTTAAAGGGATACTATCATGGGAAAAAAATTTTTTTCAAAATGAACCAGTTAATAGTACTGCTCCAGCAGAATTCTGCACTTAAATCCATTTCTCAAAAGAGCAAACAGATTTTTTTATAATCAATTTTGAAATCTGACATGGGGCTAGACATTTTGTCAATTTCCCAGCTGCCCCTGGTCATGTGACTTGTGTCTACACTTTAGGAGAGAAATGCTTTCTGGCAGGCTGCTGTTTTTCCATCTCAATGTAACTGAATGTGTCTCAGTGGGACATGGGTTTTTACTATTGAGTGCTGTTCTTAGATCTACCAGGCAGCTGTTATCTTGTGTTAGGGAGCTGTTATCTGGTTTCCTTCCATTGTTCTTTTGTTTGGCTGCTGGGGGGGAAAAGGGAGGGGGTGATATCACTCCAACTTGCAGTACAGCAGTAAAGAGTGATTGAAGTTTATCAGAGCACAAGTCACATGACTTGGGGCAGCTGGGACATTGACAATATGTCTAGCCCCATGTCAGATTTCAAAATTTGAATATAAAAAAAATCTGTTTGCTCTTTTGAGAAATGGATTTCAGTGCAGAATTCTGCTGGAGCAGCACTATTAACTGATTCATTTTGAAAATGTTTTTTTTTCCCATGACAGTATCCCTTTAATGAAAATTGCCCTCTTACATGTTTCCTAAAGCAGAGGTGAATTTCTAATATGGATTTTATGTTACAGTTCTTTTGGATACTCATTTACAACATTTATTTTTGTAATATATTTAAATATGAATATATTTTTGTAACAATGTCAACCCTATTAATGCAGTATGTCTCTATATAACTATGTCTCTTCCTTCTCTGTTGCTTGCAACAATGGTGTTCTGTAGTCATGTGCACATTTTATTCAGGTGCAATGATTATTTTAACTCTATTCTTTTCCTGACACAGGGCTCCTTTATTTCTATTAGCTTTACACATTGTGCAGGTATATACTGGTGATTGGATGCTATTTTCTACTCACATGTCTCGACATACCACATGTGATTGGGTTAGTGTTTTCATACTTTGTCTGTTTAATGCTATGTGCTCAAAACAGCTATTGTCTTGATAAAGGTCTTAGATGGAGACGGAAACATTGGTCTGTTTTTAAACTTTTTCTAATAAATATTATGCTTTTATAAAAACTTTTTTGAAGGTTCCTGGTATGCACTCACTCCTTTTTGATCTGCGTTAACAACATTTTGTGAGTAGTCATTTGATTAGTTGAGTGGTGTGCGGTTAAACAATGACTTATATGTATGTATATGTATATATATAAATAAAGAGAGAGAGAGAGAGAGAGAGAGAGAGAGAGAGAGAGAGAGAGAGAGAGAGAGAGAGAGAGAGAGATATGCTTGGGTGTCCGCACTCTGTCTTTATCGCAAGCGAGGTGCACGATCAATTGGAATGATACAATCAATGCAGGGATCAGCACACTCTAGTAAAGGTGAATTAAAGTGTGTTTATTTGTAACACAGCATTGAACTATATATATATATATATATATATATATATATTATACTTTTTATAAAAAATCAAAGGAACAAATAGAAACACCCAGACTTACATGCTCATCCAATACTTTAATGGTTGGGTGGGCACAGTTTAGATGTGGCCTTCAGCACTTAATTCTGTAGCTTTGAATATAAATCCTTGGATTCACTCGTGAAAATGTATCAGGTGTTCCAAATTGCTGAAAGAAATTATACATGTAAACAAGTTGCTATAGTGATATGTAAGAGTTCCTTTAGTACAATATTTAATGGTGCCTGGAGCTAAAAACTAAAATCAGGGTTAAATATAACTACATAAATCCGAATTCAACTGAGACTGCATAAATAGTATCATTTGTTTCCCACCAATATGTCAAAGTAGACCTAAAACCTTGCCAAAACATTAGGTATAGTATCTAGGGATAAATGATATCATAAGTTAACCATTTTAGTGCCACAGAATGTAGAATCTATCTATGGATGAAAGTATTGTAGTGCCACAGATCGTAGATTTTGCTTTCTGTGGCACTTCTGGGTAGGTGAATGTGTACTTTCCAAAAATATATGGCTTTTTTGGGGGGTCAACATATTCTTTTGTGTTTTTACCCCACAAAAAATTCAGTGAATGTGTTGATTTTTCAAGTGATCTCTGGAAAAATGTGTATACATTAACTTAATTTTGGGGTCTCTAAACGCCAAATCCTATGCACAATGCACATCACACTGTTCAGTGGACCCCTACATTCATCTTTAGGCTATCAGTACCTAATGCAATGTGGGAGATAAAATTTTAGTGCTTTGTGCATTTCATCAAAACTGCCAATTTTGGCAAAGCATTGCGACTCAGTAGTTGGGAATATAGCAACATGGTTACCCATTTTGGATTTGCATGAATGTGTACTTTCTAAAAATATACAGTATTGTTTGGGGGTCAACATATTTTTTGTGTTTTTACAAAAAATGCAGTAGATGCAGTAGTGTTCATTTTCAGTAGCACAAGTTACCTCCTGGACACATATTTGTATATACTAACTTCATTCAGGGATCTCTAAATGCCAGATAATATTATGCACAATGGGTATCAAACTGTTCAGTGGATCCATGCCATTAATATCTAGGATGTTTTTTCTTGGTACCTAATACTTTGTTGGAGATGCAAACTTGTAAATTAAAAGTTTTGAGGTGATGTTTAGGAACTGCTAAATTCAGAAAAGCTTTTATGTTTTGTAATTAGGAGTAGAAAGACATGGTTACCCAATATGTATTCAGCAGAATGTGTCATTTTCAAAACTATATGGTTTCCTGGGCTAAACCTACTGTTCCAGAATTTTTTGGATGTGGCATTGTATTCTGTGGTAGTGCTTTGAAAATATGGTAATTTACTGCTTGAAATTTTGGATATATAGAAATAAGAAATCTCCATAAAACAATACATATCTGGTATTAGTACGTTCAAGAGACAGGAGGTTTTCAAAATCGATTAATTTTTTTTCCTTATCTTATTGGTTTTTATTAACCCATTTTCTGAGACATGAATTAATAAAGAAAGGTAATAGTTAAGTGGGAAGAAGAAGAAAAAGAAGAAAAAGAAAGGCATCAGCAGTTCTAATACAACAGTAATTGCATATAATACAAATCATAGATTTTTCCAATAATCTTTCCATATGAGGATTGAGCTATTTAGTCAGGGAGGGTTGATTCTTTTTCCTTTTTTATTATATATTATATATTTTATTTGCTACTGGCAAAGTTTGAAACAAATAGAGGAATTTTGGAAGAATGCTCATCTTTATTGCTGCTATCCTCCCAAACCATGAGATAGAGTATGTCGACCATTTAGATAAGATGTTTTTTGTATACTGTATTATCCCTATTATTGTATTCCGCATTGCTCTCTTTTGGGTGTTAGAGATAACCTTCCTCAGAAATTTGAGACCGGAAGCATATAATGTTGTTGGGTAGAATTTCAATTGAAGCCTATAAGGACTGTTTGCTTGAAAATGGGTTTCCTGAATAAAGGTTATGTCAGCCTTTTTGTTTTTAAGTTCTTTGATGGTCAGATATCTTTTTGTAATGCTATTCAGTCCCTTAATATTAATCGAAATAAGATTAATCATTGCAATTGTGAGCATAGAAAGCTTTTAGTTGCATGGTTGAGGAGGTGCAGTCCCCTAAGTTTGAGCACCCCATCACTGAGTATGGGTTCAGTTATACATACATTTTTTCAACATTTCCATTTAGCTCCAAAAGTTATTGCATATAATTATGGAAATTTAAAGTTAAATATCTTATGAATGTAACTGCATCAATTGCATGATATACAGATAACATTTCTATAAAGTGTAGAAAAAGAAGAGAGGAAAATAAGTGAAAGCATTGTAGTTAGAAATACAGTCAAAACAGTAAAAAAAAATATAATACAACACAACTGTTGGTGCTAAGTTGTCTTAAATCCACTAAAGTGAAATCAATGCTTTTTACCAACTCAAATATACCAAACAATAGGGAGTTGGGTTTGAACACCCGAGCCCTAAATAAGAGGAAAATAGGCTCATTTTCAAAGGGGAAGGTGGTTAGGTCCATAATTGAACTGTGACTAAAGTTTACCAGGTGATATTTGGTACATCTTCTTGGTGACCTTCTAATTACTGTGGAACAAAATATGAACCCTTAGATCTAAATTTGTTTCCTTTTGGTTCAATGTGGGGGGGGGGCTGTAATTTCTGTGGAGTTGGAGAAGGACACAGTCTCTAGTTATGCTGGTCTTTTTCCACTGAGGGCTCAATGGTGTTGTTTGTTTGTGTCCAGAGGAGAGCTAGCTGGTTTTGCTTCCATGCCTATTGCTTTGAAGAATCTGTTGCTCTCTTGTGGATGTCTTAAACTGTAGATTTGGTCCATTTTATTTACTATTAGCTTGAATGGGTATCCCCATCTGTATGGGATCTTATGTTCATGCAGCTTTTGTGTAATTGGTCTTAACGCTTTTTGCCAAGATTGTTGGCAATAGATCTGTATATATTTGAATCTTGTAGTTACAAAATTCCACAGAGGGAATATTTCACATTTTAGCCTGTATTGCCTCCTTATATTCAAAATAATGGAAGCAGACAATTATATCTCGAAGTGGGTTTGAACCCGTGGGCTTAGAAGCAAGTGAGCAGTATTATCAGGAAGGTCAGGGCATATAATTGAGAATAAGCTTGTTAAATGAAGTGGAATGTCTGTGGTTTTGTTGTCTAGATATATTTTCCTGATCTTCACATAGGTTTTGTAAATTGTGTACTTCCTCTTTTAGAGTTGCATTTTCCTCTTCTATGTTAATTAGACGTTGAGCAATGTCATCTGTAAAAGTTTCCAGCTTGTGTGTTCTTTCTCCTATGTCTGTTATATTTCTAGGCAAGTCTTTTATAGTGGCAGCTACTGTCACTGTTTGAGTAATGGTTATTTGCAGTGAGCTGGTTAAATTGCTCACTTAAAATTTGCACTGTTACTGAGGCAATCTCATTGATTTAGTGTTGATCGGGCTAGTTAGGTGAAGGAACTGGACAGTCAAAAGCAGGGGAATGTGCACTATTCACTTGCCTGGGGATCCTTCCATGGCGGAGTGACCTTGGTGCATGGTATCTGACTTGGCGCCATCTTGAGGCGCTTATTTGTCCAGACGCAGTTACATTTTGGGCATAGACACTGAGGGGCTTATTTACTAAAACTCAAAGTAATCAAATTTTTTTTAATGAAAAGAAGGCCAACCAAACTTCCTTTCACAAATTGAACTGGGGATCCCTTGTGTAGACTAAGGAGCAGATTTACTAAGCTCGAGTGAATAGTTTGAATCCAAAAATATTCGAATTTCGAAGTAATTTTTTGGGTACTTCAACCATCAAATTGGTCAAATTCTATCGAAACGATTCAAACGATTCAAAGTAAAAATCGTTCGACCATTCAACCATTCGATAATCAAAGTACTGTCTCTTTAAAAAATCCTTTGACTCAATACTTCGCCAAATAAAAACTACCGAATTGAATGTTAGCCTATGGGGACATTGTAGATCGGTTTTGGGCACTTTTTATGATCGAATAAAAATCATTTGATCAATCGCTTAAAATCGTTCGAATTGTTCGTTTTTATTCGATCATTCGATTGAACATTTTGCACTAAAATCCTTCAAATTCAATATTGAAATTTGAAGGATTTTATTTTGAGGGTCGAATTTGAGGGTTTTTTAGGAGAAGGAAAGCTACAAAGGCATTTTATTGCCAATAGATTAGCCACAATAGTGCAAGAAAGAATGCTATATTTATTCTGTAGAATGTTTTACCATACCTAAGTAAAAAGCTCTAGAAGCTTTCTGTTTGTTTAGGATAGCAGCTGCAGTATTAGCTTGGTGTGACATCCCTTCCAGCCTGAGTCTCTCCCTGCTCATTTATAGCTCTGGGCTCAGATTACAGCAGAGAAGGGGGGGTGGAAGAGGAGCAAACTGAGCATGCTCATGCCCGGAGCAAGGAGGTTTAAGCTGAAGACAGGAAGTCTAATACAGAAGCCCATGTGTACACAATAGAAGGAATGAAATGCAGTGTTACTTTTGACAGAGGAGCACTACTTTGAGAGTTTACTGGTATATTTAGGTGGGCCTTCTGATAAGGCTTACTTAGTTGTAACCTTTCCTTCTCCTTTAATATAGCACTACCAAATTCCACAATGTTTTACATAGTTATTAGGAATGGGCAAAATTTTTAGCCTTGTTTCATCAAAAAAATGACACCCATAGACTTGTATGGCGTTGTGCGTCAAAAAAAAAGATGTGCGTCAAAGAAAATTTCACCGGGCAACAAAATTTTTTTTAAAACTTTAATGGGCGTCTGCGACATTTCGCCGGAGGCAAATTTTTGGCAAAATAAAACAGGTCAAATTCACCCATCCCTAATAGTTATATAAAAAGATACAGTACATATTCATCTGGAATAAAAAAATAGTCCATCTAGTTCAACCCTTTCAAATGATCCCTTGTACACTCAATCAAACAAAAAGGTGATCCCTTGTTAAATAAATTGATCCTGCGGTAGAAGCGGAGGTCTGACCTACGTCAGTACAGGTTAATGATTTGAAAAGGAAAAAGTACCCCACTAGGATTTGTGGTTTTTTAGGCCTACATAGATCTCTTCCAGTCTAGGACTAGATTAAAATTTGAGACCACAGTCCCGGGTACTCTGCCTTCTTTGACTTTGTGGTGTCCCAGGGATAGAAATAATTAGGTAGTAGATTTGGGACAACTCCACCTCCTCCTCTTTTCCATTTCTGACTTATCTTCTGAACTTGAGCATTGTGTGTTTTTTAATATTTATCCTATTTATTGCGGTTTCTATTTAATTAATTTATTGCTAAGCACTATTGAGCACTTTCAATTTTATGAATTTTGGTCAGTCCGGATGAAATTATTTTTCATTAATTATTAAGCACTTGCACTTTAAAGTTTTTTAACTTAAAGTGATTGGTGGGGGTTACTATTAACTATTATATATCCTGTAGTAAAAGGATATACACTATCGTGGAATAAGAATTGATTACAGCTAAGGGTATATGCGTACCCAATTTTTTAACCCCTGTATATATAATTAGATGAACTGTATCACAATTACTTAATGAATTTATAATCACTGGATTTAACCAGTCTTATCTTAGCACAAGCACTTTTTTTGGGAGTTATATAAAGTAATTTGTAAAATTGCATACAATTGAGACCTTAATTAGGTATTTTTAATTACTAGAGACTGCTGAGCGAGTTTGAAGCTAGTGGGGTACTTTTTCCTTTTCAAACCCTTGTACACTCACACACACACTCACATAAATATAAATATATATATATATATATATATATATATATATATATATATATATATATATATATATATATATATATATACAATCATATGTAGATCTATTGATAATTTATAAATCTAAATGTGGATCATGAGATTACTGCAGCCCTTGATTTTATGCTGGCCAAGTCACCCAAGCCCAGTGTCAGACTGGGGCACCTGGGGCCCACCAGAGAACCTGATCTGAAGGGCCCCTCCATATACCGACGAAAGCCCACAAGGGAAAAAAAGGAAATGCATACCAAAGTGAACATTTTTAATTGTATACTATTAAATAAGATTTGTGGAAATGTGATTCTGGACCTTAGTTTGTAAGCTCCAATGGGACAGGGAGAGATGGGCATGTGATAGGGCCTTCTGATGGTTAGCTCCACTGGGGAAGGGGCCAGTAGGAATGTGATAGGATAGGGACCTTACATTGTAAGCTCACTGAGGCAGTAACTGATGTGATGTGAATAAGATAGGGACTTGTAAGCTCAATGGGCAGGGACTGATCAAAATGTGATAACACCTGGTATGCAAAGTCCACACAACTGAAGATTGAAAGACAGCCCATGTGCAAATAAAGTAGTAAAATTATGTTATAAACAAATTTTGTAAACACCATAAGCATTTCATTTATTTTATCATTTTTATTTCATGTTCAGATTAAAACATGAAATAAACCACTTGCCCAGACGTGAAAGCGAATGCAGCCACCAGCCACAACCAGTATCCACTGCATCAGCAGTACCGATCGCTCTCTGACGTACGGCGCCTCTCTCTCTTCCCCCACGGGAATGCTGTGACGGTGACGTCATCAACAGGTGCGCACTGTTGCACAGGGGAAAGGGAAACATGCGCGTGGCCACAGCGAACAGACAGGCACAGCAGAACCGAATCAGGGAGCGGTGCAGCCTTGCCACCAGTTTGGTACTAGCCAGGCAGCCCAGGTATAGTATCGGCAGCGCTGCGGGCCTATTACCATTAGTTTGGAAGCGCAAATACAGTGACGCAACTGAAGATTGAAAGACAGCCCATGTGCAAATAAAGTAGTAAAATTATGTTATAAACAAATTTTGTAAACACCATTAGCTTTATGAATTGCATTACATTTAATCAGCTGGTAATTTATTAATTGATTAAAAATTAATGTTATATGCATTAATCAAGTAAAAAAATCATTGAGCATTTCATTTATTTTATCATTTTTATTTCATGTTCAGATTAAAAAAAAAAAAAAAAAAAGTCCATGTTGGTCATGGGTATAATTAAGGCCAACCAAGTCCATAGTCCATGCCCTGCCCCCGCAACCCCCCAGGGTTATTAAGGCCTACATACATAGTCCAAGTCCCCCCAACACCCCCGCCTTAAATCATTTGCTCACTAGGCAGCACTGTAGTATAAATTGATATGCTCCAATAAAACTGGACAGGCAGAGAAGAGGGACTGAATAGGCACTCGTCACACTCAGACATCATCAGCCCAACCACTTGCCCAGACGTGAAAGCAAATGCAGCCACCAGCCACAACCAGTATCCACTGCATCAGCAGTAACGATCGCTCTCTGACGTACGGCGCCTCTCTCTCTTCCCCCACGGGAATGCTGTGACGGTGACGTCATCAACAGGTGCGCACTGTTGCACAGGGGAAAGGGAAACATGCGCGTGGCCACAGCGAACAGACAGGCACAGCAGAACCGAATCAGGGAGCGGTGCAGCCTTGCCACCAGTTTGGTACTAGCCAGGCAGCCCAAGTATAGTAGCGGCAGCGCTGCGGGCCTATTACCATTAGTTTGGAAGCGCAAATACAGTGCGCAAACCGGAGCCCTGACAAAAAATAGATCAGAGAGTGGACTCAGATGGGGCCCACAAGGACTGGGGCCACCGTGATTTTTCCCGGTGTCCCGGCGGGCCAGTCCGACCCTGCCCAAGCCCCTCGTTATGGCATTAATGAAATCTGATATAACAACTTCAACAGGCAGGATTCCACAGTTCCTTTACTGTAAAGAACCTTTTATCAGATTAGCAGATTGTCCTTCTACAATTCCCAGCACATTACTATACTTTTTAAGGACTGGGGCATAAAATTGCACTTGCTATCGTATTACCTGAATTACAAGTATATGAAGTAAATACATCTGCTGCAGTGTCAGACTGGCCCACAGGGATACCAGGAAAAAGGAAGTGAGAGAGCACAAAATGTTTCAAAAACGTCTGGCATTTGTGTAACCGAAATGTCAAATTCTGCTGGCACTTAAATGGTTAAATAGTTTCCGTTGTTTTACATTTATTTGTAAATATAATTGAAATTGAAAGCATCACTTATTTTTGTATCTATATTTTAATATACATATTTATTTTTATAACAGAACGTACAGACACAATAGTCTACTGGTTGCTTCATCTTTTAAGTGAGACTGTCGTCATCAAACATATCAAACATGTAGCGAATAAAACTAGTAAATTGTTCTGGTGTAAAGAAATGTAGAAACCCAACATTTTGAACAATATTGAAAGAGCATAAAGGTCTAGAATTTTTTTAATCTTCTCTATCATATGTATAAACGCTCACTACTTTTGGGCCATGAGTTTTCTGCTGCAGCACAGATATAAATTAACTTTCCTTAGGTTAATAAAAAAGACAGAAAAAAGCCAAAGAGCAGGCCAATATCAGTTCAGAAATAGGAATCCAAAGTCTATGGTATATTCTGAGATTTCCACTAAATATTTTACAAGTGCAGGGAAGCAAGGTGTATATATATATATATATATATATATATATATATATATATATATATATATATATATATATATATATATATATATATATTTATATATATATATATATATATATATATATATATATATATATATATATATATATATATATATATATATATATATATATATATATATATATATATAAACAATTGTATTAGTGTGTAGCAAATTGCAGTTTAAAGCTTACAATGCTGTACTACAGTATAGTGAAATATTTGATATGAATGCAAACTGAAAGTTAAGAAGAGCTGAAATGAACTGAAGATTTTTTGCTTCAATACTAGAAAATCATTGCAGGTAATGGTGTCCCTTTTTTTTAAACTAAATAAATCTTCAATCACATGAATCTTACTATAAATTATTCTGTCATTTTGGCTTTACAATATTACTGTAATCTCAGAACTAAACTGCTCCTTATTTCTGTGATAGAATTTTTTTTATAGTTGCTAGCTTTAGTTATAGGATCAAATTACATGGAGCCAGATTTACACAGAACAGGTTAGGTTGTTTTTGGAGCATTCTTTAGCATTTTTATTAGGCTGCAGTGCTTAACCTCGATCCCATTTTGTCATGCAAGGGCATATCATGGTAAGGTACTAGAAGTGCATGTGTTAAAAAACTATAGTTTTATGCTTATGGCAACACTACTTTCCAGAATTCCATCATCACAATAAACTGATGATTTCTGAGTCAGATAATGAAGGTTTAAATATTAGTATCATTTGGCAAATGATGTATATATGGATGCAAATTTGCCTATGAGTGTAGGGCTGGCACATGGACAGAACATGGTGGGTCAGTGCTGGATTGGGATGCCAGGGGCATACCAGAAAACCTTTGGCTTATACCTCCTCTCTTCACTCTGCCCCTTCATCCTCCTAGTCTCTTTTCTCTACATAATATACTCTTCCACTATTAAGCCTCTTTGTTCTCATAAAGAAATAGGAAATGATCATAAAATAGGCCAAATGGTTAGAAGCAAAAGGCCCACTGACACGTGGGCCCCCGGGAGTTTTCCTGGTATCCCTGTGGGCCAGTCCGACACAGCAGCAGATGTATTTACTTCATAAGTGTCTCTGGAACATGCCAATACCAGATATGTATAGTTTTAGGGAGATTTAGGACTTCTTTACAGCAAAAACTCCCTGCAGTATATCACTAAGTCAGAAAATTGCATACTTTAGATTCCAAGGCCAAAAAATCCTGAAACACTAGGTTTACCACATTCTGCTGATTCCAAAATGGGTAACTATGTCTCTCTACTCCTAAATACCAAACATCAAAGTTTGTCTGAATGTAGCAGTTTTTATAAAAGTTTAGTAAAATTCTGAAAAATCACTTAAAAAGGTTTTATTTTGTTGCTCCACATATCCCACATTGAGTTACCAAGAACTAGCACCCTAAATATGATTGGCAAAGGTCCACTGAACAGTTTGGTGCCAATTGTTCATAGGTTAACCAAAGTATCTGGCATTTAGAGACCCCAATCCAAATTCTCCATGACTTTTACTTTAAAAATCAACACATTTATTGCATTTTTTGTGGGGTAAAAACACAGAAAATATGTTTACCCCACAAAACCAGATATTTTTGTAAAGTATACGTTCTACCAAATCTAAAATGGGTACCCATGCCTTTCTGCTCCAAACTACTGAGTTGTAAGCCTTACCCAAATTTGTTGGTTTTGGTAAAATATACATGAAAATTGTCTCAAAGATTCAACTTTACAGGGTCATATGTATCATTACATACAAAGAAAAAGCATCCTAAATATGATTGCCAGGGATCCTCCAAACAGTTTTGATGCCCATTGTGCATAGGTTTACCAAAGTATCAGGTGTTTAGAGGCCAAAAATGAAGTTAACACAAATAGTCCTGTGGGTAACTTCAGCTAATGAAAAATCAACACATGCATTTTTCTGTGCGGTAAAAAACACAAAAATATATGTTTACCCCCCCAAAAAACATATAATTTTGTAAGAAATTGTTTATTTGTAAGAAATTGTAAGGCAATGTTTATTAGACAACCGTGCCAGGGAATCACAATACAATTAAAAATACTTAAAACCAATTAGAGGTGTAAAGTAAAAGAAGGGGCCCCTCCTATTTTAGTTATAGCACTCTATAGAGCTTAATTCAAGTAATGTGCATATCAACATGTACTATAATGCAGAAAATAATAATAAAGACCATGAAGTTGTCAATTGAGGTGTCAAAATTTCAACATATGTATCTGTAGGTCCAAACTGCAGTTAGTGTCCCATTTTGTTTAGGTTGTAAAAATAATGTGTAATGAATTTATACAATCCTAGGCATGCGTATATATCTTGATACCTTGTGATGATCCTGTTTCCTGACCCAAGGGAAGAACAAATGTGCCAAGTTAGGATGGACAGTCTATGAGGACAGCATTAAGTGTTGGAGGTGATTAGTAAAAACAGTATCAGCAGCATAATGTGTGAGCTGAGTGAATGTTCCGCCACACGGTAATTAATGTACCCAGTGGCTATTGCTCAGTGAATGATCAAATGTGCAAGTTAGGATGGAGACAGTCTATGAGGGCAACTGAAAAGAACTTATGAGGACAGCATATGTTGGAGGTGATTAGTAAAAACAGTATCAACAGCATAACGTTTGAGCTGAGTGAATTTTCCGCCACACAGTACTGAACCCAGCTACTATTGCTCAGTAAATCAGTGTGAAGCATAAATTATGTCCCTTTATCGATGTGCCGAGTTAAACAACATGTGCGGCATCTTCACAGACTTAATAAATTTGCTACTTATCTGTAACACGGTTCCACTTTAGACTCCATATTCAAACTTTAAAGTCATGTTATCCAATACCAAATGCTGCTTCATTCAACCTCGCTGTTCCATGCAAACACTTACGCTGCGTCAACTTGTCCTAAATCAATCCGGCATGTATGAAGAGAGGTAGTAGTACTCAGCCGGTTCTAAGAGTATAAATCCCTTTTCGTGTATATAACTTTTGGTTTGATATATTTTTGTAAATTACACATTCTATCAAATCTAAAATGGGTACCCATGCCTTTCTGCTCCAATCTGAAAATTGCCTCAAAGCTTCAACTTTCCAGCATCATATCACCCATGTATCATTATGTACTAAGAAAAAGCACCCTAAATATGATTGCCAGGGTCCACCAAACAGTTTGATGCCCATTGTGCATAGGATTACCTAAGTATCTGGCATTAAAAGGCCCCAAAATGCAGTAAGCACATACAAATAGTCCTGTGGGTAACTTCAGCTAATGAAAAATGAATGCATTGACTACATTTTCTGTGGGGTAAAAACACAGAAATATGTGTTTACCCTCAAAACCATATGTATATTTGGAAAGTACACATTCTACCGAATCTAAAATGGGTACCCATGCCTTTCTGCTCTAAACTACTGAGTCGCAAGGCTTTCCCATACTTTGTGGTTTTGGTGAAAAACCTGAACATTGCCTCAAAGCTTCCACTTTCCATCATTGTATCGTCCATGTATCATTATCAGCATAAAGCATCCTAAATATGAACACCGGGGTCTTCTAAATAGTTGATGACCAATATGTATAGATTTATCAAATTCTGTATCTGGCATACGGAGACTCCCAAATCCAAATAGTGTGTGTATGAATTATGTGCCATGAGACCCCCTAACAGTATGGAGACCCTAGAAAACCATATATTTTCCAAAAGTACACTTTCCGAAGAATCTAAAACGGGTAAATATGTCTTTCTAATGCAAACTTCCAAACTACAAAACTATGCTAAACATAACCGTTTTTCTAAAAAAATTCAGAAAATCGTAACAAAGCTTGCATTTTACCTCATAATATACCCCACATTTGTAGCCTACCAGCATAAAGCATCCTAATTGTGAACACCAGGGGTCTACTAAACAGTTTGATGCCCAATATGCATAGATTTACCGAACTATGTGGCATACAGAGACCCTCAAATCCAAATAGTGCATATAAATTTTCATGTATGACACTCTGGCAACTACAATATAAGCACCCGGTATGTGTATTATGTGCCATGAGACCCCCTAACAGTATGGAGACCCTAGAAAACCATATATTTACACATTCTGACAATTCTAAAAATGGTTAATTCATCTTTCTACTGCAAACTACCAAACTGCAAAGCTATGCTAAACATAACGCTTTTTATGAAATTTCTGGAAATAGTCACAAAGCTTGCATTTTACCCCATTATATACCCCACATTTTGAAACATATAACATATTTAGGCATCCTAAATATGAATGCCAGGGGTCTACTAAACAGGTTGATGCCCAATATGCATAGATTTACCAAACTATGTCGCACATAGAGAACCCCAAATTGATGGGCAAAACAAAGTAACAAGAGCAGAACATACCGAAATGGTATAAAATCACTAAAGTCCCACAAAAATCTATGGGTTTTTTTTTTTCGCCTAGTGTAATTAGCAGTCAGAATCAAAGTTTGATTATTTTAGCATGGCCAAATAGGTTTTACAGACAGAAATAAGCAAACAACACCTACGCAAGGCTGAAAATGCAATACAATAGCTAAACATGCAATAAAATGGCTAAAGATGCACCAAAATCACTGAAACAGCAGGGAGTGAAGGCACGGCTTTACAAGCCACTCCTTTGCTTCCCTATAGAGAAATGCTGCAGAATGAAGAATCTACATTCTGTGGCATTTTAAAGTACCTTTGCCACAGAACGTAAATTCTACATTCTGTGACATTTAAAAGGTTATCCTATATTGAAATGTTGCTTACACTGTGGGAGTTATTTACTAAAAATCAAAATTTATCTCTTTATATTAATAAAAAAAATTTGCTTGACCAAACTCTCATGTGCGACTTTGGCTTATTTATCCATTTAAAAAATCTTGATTCAATCAGATTGTGAAAAAAATCTATTAAATCTAGCGAAAACACTAATCGTTCTTATTTTTCTGGCTTTTTTTTTCCGGAATTACTTGTTTTTTGCCTGGATTTGCAGGTTAAACCCAGAGCATACCACGATAACTTCAATTTGGGATAGATACCTCTCCCATTGATTTATACAGGACCTTGACATATCTGACATATGGTGGAGAGTTTTGCGGTTTAATAATAAATAACCCCAGTTATCTATATATCTATTATAACCCCTGTTATTCATTAGCTCTGAATGAGACCTGTTCAGTCTAAACCCTAATAGAAATGCCCCAAAAAGCCAACCAGAAAAATTTTAAGTTTAATAAATAACCCCATTTATGTTTTATTATACAAAAAAATATTTTTTGAGTGGAGCACCACTTTAAACTCTGTTGTTCAGTAGCTCTGAATGAGACCTGTTAAGCCTAAATCTTAATAGCAGCATTCTGAAACTGCTAATATCTGATCAAGTATATAGTGTTTAAACATTGAATAGGTAGAGTACACATGCACTCGTTTAGGTTTTCCTAAATTTCATTACCTATCAGAAAATATAGTGGCATAGAATCCTTTCTACCTATAATTTATATACTTCCAGAAGTTAATTTAAATAACTTCCAGTCATGTGGCATCTTCAGAACTGATATTGTATAAACAAATATGCTTAATATCCCTTGGCATATTCTTGATCATGCTAATCTGTGCAGCAGTGGAGCAACATTTGATTCCTACTTTGTAACGACAGCAAAAACTCTGAATACATTATTTAAGATTACGATTCTTACAAACTTAGTAAACTTGTAAACATCCCAAATACGGTAAATCAAGCAAAATTTCCTGAAAAATATTTTTTTATAATAAGGCATCAACTAAATTAAATGAGAAGGTACCTTTAGTAATGTTTCAGCAACAACTTTGTTAATTGAATAATTTATAAATGGTTTGGTTCAGATTCACAGTTCTGTGTGCAAAGGAAAAAAAGTCACGGTTCATTTTTATACCTGTTTCATATCTACACAAATATTGATTCAAATAATTACTATTTTGCAGATGGATTTATTTTTCATTACACATTTATCACAAGTTTATTTAAAATATTTGTAAAAATATCCAACATGTTACCTTTTGAACTACAGTCATCTTCTAGTAATTTTCAGAATTTTCTTTAAGCCATTTTTTTTTGTGTACATAAAATAAGGTAAAGTATAGAAAATTAGCTATGTAAAATGTGCCACTGACCTTTTGATTGACAAAATTGTCTAAATTCCCATTATGGCCTGTTAATGACAAAATGGCACTGTCATGGATTTCCAGTTTGCAGGCTATAATTATTATTTCATAATTATTTCTATATATGATTTCGAGATGCCATACTGCTTGCTGTTGTAGCTGCTAAAATAGCAAAAATATACTGTATTGTGACAATATAAACATGCTCCAGTTTATCAGTAATATGATAATTTAAATGCATATTGCTGAATTTTTTGCACATATCTGCTGATGAATTGTAAAGGTTTCCCCTATATTACAGTATGCTTATTTAAGCTTATGCACGGTGCTGGTGTAAGCAGAGAGTAGGTATAAATGGAAGACATGGGCACTGCAATATGAATGATAGCAGAAATACATGTTCAAGCAATATAGCCCCAAAGGTGATTCTATTACCAGAGCTGCCTGAGGTGCCTCCTATGGTGCTACCCCCGCACTATCCCAAACTTACCTTTCCTGTGCCAGAGCAGGTCCGGGGTGGGGGCATCTCTAATACCCAACTTTGTGCTGTACTGTGAATTCAACTTTTGAAACATCACCTGCAATTGCATCCAGCAAAACAACCCCTGCCAACCTCAAAGCCAAATAATCTGCATTGAGCATAAAAAACCTGTTGGAAAAATAGTTCATAAATCTAAAGGGAAGGACAGTAGTGACAAACATCTCATACAATTAGGCGCATAAATCTTTGGACAGAGAACCCTGGAACCCCTAGGACTCCAGTGGAGCTTGCTCTAGTGTTAGCTGCTCTTGAGTGTTTGCTCTGTAAGTGGGGGATCTGTACAGGAGTTTCAAACTAAAGGAGGTTCAAACTAGATCAAAAGTTTGTTCTAAACCCTAATTTTTATTTTATTTTTAATTCCTGTTTTGATTTGTAACTGGGATAATGAGTGCTAGCAAGATTGAAGGTCTGACTCAGTGCACAGTTGGCAGCTAACTGGGTGACAGTTAGAAAGTCTAAGTTGGGCAAAAGGAAAATGGAGGCTGATTCGGAGCTTATACATCGCAACAAATTTGCCAGATTGTGTGAAGATGATGGGAGTATGAATGCTGGATTGGAAATTCTAGATGGGGCTGATCTCTCTAACAGCCGGAAGACAAGTTTCTCTAGTAGTGGTGGGGAGGAGAGTAGAGTCAGGCCTAAGCAGATTGTGGTTGTAGGGGACTCAATTGTTAGCAAAGTGGATAGGGTAATTTGTCGTCCGGATCACTACAACCGAACAGTTTGCTGTCTACCTGGTGCCAGGGTTCGGCATGTGGTTGATCGGATAGACAAATTATTGGGTGGGGCTGGGCATGACCCAGCTGTCTTAGTGCATAGCAGTACTAATGACAAAATAAATGGTAGATGGAAGACCTTAAAGAGTGATTTCAGGGATCTAGGCTCTAAGATCAAGGAAAGGTCTTCCAATGTCATATTTTCTGAAATTTTGCCCGTGCCACGTGCAAGTTTAGGAAAACAGCGGGAGTTTAGGTAGCTAAATGCGTGGCTCAAGTCTTGGTGTAGGAAGGATGGGTTTGGGTTCCTAGAGCACTGGGCTGATTTTTCCTTGGGGTAAACCTATACATTTGTGACGGTTTGAACCTCAATGGAAGGGGGTCCACGGTGCTAGGGGAAAGAATGGCTAAGAGGTTGGAGGAGTGTTTAAACTAGCCAAGGGGGGTGGGGTGGGTGAGATAAAGAATTATGGGGAAGCTAGGGTAGACGGGGCAGTGGGGTTAGTAAGGGGTCATGGGGGAGGAGTGAGGGGGGCATACAGTTTAACAGCTAAGGAGGTCCCTCTGTTACAAGGAAAACAGAATAATACTAACTTAACATATAATTCTCCACTAAGTAATGCAAATTTTCAAGTAAAAGTAGTAACCTACGCTGTATGCTGGCGAATGCATGGAGTTTGTCAGGTAAAATGGGAGACCTAGAATTAATTGCATGCTCTAAAAATTATGATATAATTGGAGACCTGGTGGGATGAAACATATGACTGGATTGTGAATTCAAATGGTTACACCCTTTTTAGGAGGGACAGGGGGATTAAAAAGGGTGGCGGGGTGTGTTTGTATGTAAAGCCTGAATTAAAGCAATGCGCTAAAGAAATAACAATAGCTGGCACTGGTGAGCGTGTTTAATCCCTCTGGGTAGAGATTTTGACTGGGCAAAAGGTTATAAAAAGAATTATCATTGGTGTATGCTATAAACCACCTCGTATAAGTGTCGAGTATGAAGCCCAGCTACTCTTGCAGATACAAGCGGCTTCACAGCTGGGTCAAGTTGTTGCTATGGGTGACTTCAATTATCCAGACATTGACTGGGGTAATGGGGTTGCTAAAACAGAAAAAGCTAGAAGGGTTGTAAATATGCTGAATGACAACTTTTTATTCCAGCTCGTTCAAGAACCTACTCGGAATAACTCTCTTTTGGACCTTGTAATAACTAATAATACTGAACTCATCTCTAACATTTGTGTGGGTGAGTATATTTATTAAGCAGCATTTTAAAGACTTCCCATTTTTTAGGGAATAGTGATCATAACATGGTCTCCTTTGAGATTCTGTTGCAGAAGCAATTCTATAAGGGATTAACTAAAACACTAAATTTCAGACGTGCAAACTTTGACAGTATAAGGGCATCTCTGCAAAATATTAAGTGGGAAATGCTTTTCGCAGGGTTAAACACAGAACAAAAATGGGAAGTCTTTAAAATGCTGCTTTATAAATATACTTGTCAGTATATTCCACTTGTAAGCAAGGAACGTTGTTGCAAAGCAAAACCTTTTTGGTTCAGTAGAAGCTTTCGTGTTGAGGTGGGTAAGAAAAGACGTGCTTTTAAGGCTTTCAAGTTAGCTGGGATAGCCAAATCATTTATAAGGTACAAGGAGGCCAATAAATCATGCAAAGACGCTATAAGGCAAGCATAAATTGATATAGAAAAGGATATTGCAGCAAGCAGTAAAAAAAGTATAAAAATTATTTTTTGAATATGTTAATAGTAAAGAAATTAAGCAGAAAGGGGTGGGACCCTTACTATCAGAGGGGGGGGTCAGCTGATTGATGAAAACAAAATAAAAGTACAGATTCTGAACTCATATATTTCATCTGTCTACATAGATGAGGAACCAGTGAAGGTTTTCTTCTAAATAGTCCCAATTCTAGCAATACAACTAATGATGCATGGTTCACACATGAGGAAATTCAAAAGAGACTAGAACATGTTAAGATTAACAAAGGTCCGGGGCCAGATGGTATTCATCGCAGGGTAATTAGCTAGCTTAGCTCTGTGATTGCCAAGCCTCTTTACTTATTTTTTTAGGATTCATTGAGATCTGGCATAGTGCAGAGAGACTGGCGAATTGCTAATGTGGTGCCTCTATTCAAAAAAGGATCCCATTCTCAGCCTCAAAACTATAGGCCAGTTAGTCTGACGTCAGTGGTAGGAAAGCTTTTCAAAGGGTTAATAAAGGATAAGATACTGGACTTCACAGCAAATCATAATACTATGAGTTTGTGCCAGCATGGTTTTATGCGTAATAGATCTTGCCAGACTAACTTAATTTCTTTTTATGAGAAGGTAAGTAGAGACCTCGATTCTGGGATGGCAGTGGATGTGATTTACTTAGACTTTGCGAAAGCATTTGATACAGTGCCACACAAAAGGTTACTGGTTAAATTAAGGAATGTTGGCCTGGAACATAGTATTTGTACCTGGATGGAGAACTGACTACAAAGAGTGGTGGTAAATGGAACATTTTCTAATTGGACCAGTGTTGTTAGTGGAGTACCGCAGGGCTCTGTACTAGGTCCCTTGCTTTTCAACTGGTTTATTAATGACCTGGAGGTGGGCATTGAAAGTACTGTTTCTATTTTTGCAGATGATACTAAATTGTGCAGAACTATAGGTTCCATGCAGGATGCTGCCACTTTGTAGAGTGATTTGTCTAAATTGGAAAACTGAGCAGCAAACTGGAAAATTAGGTTCAATGTTGATAAATGCAAGGTTTTTGGCAAAAATAATATGAATGCAAGTTACTGTATATACTAAATAACAGTGTGTTGGGAGTTTCCTTAAATGAGAAGGATCTAGGGTTTTTTGTGGATAACAAGTTGTCTAATTCTGGGCAGTGTCATTCTGTGGCTACTAAAGCAAATAAAGTTCTGTCTTGCATAAAAAAAGGGCATTAACTCAAGGGATGAAAACGTAATTATGCCTCTTTATAAGTCCCTGGTAAGGCCTCATCTGGAGTATGCAGTGCAGTTTTGGACTCCAGTCCTTAAGAGGGATATTAATGAGCTGGAGAGAGTGCAGAGACATGCAACTAAATTGGTTAGAGGGATGGAAGACTTAAATTATGAAGGTAGACTGTCAAAGTTAGGGTTGTTTTCTCTGGAAAAAAAAGCACTTGCGGGGGACATGATTACACTTTACAAGTACATTAGAGGATATTATAGACAAATAGCAGGGGACATTTTTACCCATAAAGTGGATCACCGTACCAGAGGCCACCCCTCTAGACTAGAAAAAAAGAACTTTCATTTGAAGCAACGTTCTTCACAGTCAGGACAGTGAGGTTGGGGAATGCACTGCCGGGTGATGTTGTGATGGCTGATTCAGATAATGCCTTTAAGAATGGCTTGGATGATTATTTGGACAGACATAATATCAAAGGCTATTGTGATACTAAGCTCTATAGTTAGTATAGGTATGGGTATATAGAATTTATTTAAAAGTAGGGAGGGGTGTGTGTATGTTTGCTGGGTTTTCATTTGGAGGGGTTGAACTTGATTGTCTTTCAACCCAATTTAACTATGTAACTATGTAATTCAGTGGGTTGAACAAAATGATTGCATAAAAATTTGAGGAACTAAAGCCTTTTTTAACACAATCACTTCATTTCAGGGGCTCAAAAGCAATTGGACAATTGACTCAAAGGCTATTTCATGGGCAGGTGTGGGCAATTCCTTCGTAATGTCATCAATGTTATATCAATGAAGCAGGTAAAAGCCCTGGAGTTGATTTGAGGGGGGGTGCTTGTATCTGTGAACAGACAACATGCGGTCAAAGGAGCTCTCAATGCACGTGAAACAAGCCATTCTTAAGCTGCAAAAAGAGGAAAAACCCATCTGAGAAATGTTTACAATATTAGGAGGCAAAATCTACAGTTTGGTACATCCTGAGAAAGAAAGAAAGCACTAGTGAACTCAGCAATAGGGATGTAGCGAACGTCGGAAAAAAAGTTCGCGAACATATTCGCGAACTTGCGCAAAAACGCGAGCGGTTCGCGAACGGTTCGCGAACGGTTCGCGAACCCCATAGACTTCAATGGGAAGGCGAACTTTAACATCTAGAAAAGACATTTCTGGCCAGAAAAATGATTTTAAAGTTGTTTAAAGGGTGCAACGACCTGGACAGTGGCATGCCAGAGGGGGATCAAGGGCAAAAATGTATCTGAAAAATCTGCCTGTGTGTGCTTGGAAGAGATAGTGTAGGGGGAGAGCTGTTAGTGATTTCAGGGACAGATGATAGTAAGTTTGCTGGCTAGTAATCTGCTTGATACTGCTCTGTATTGGAGGGACAGAAGTCTGCAGGGATTTGAGGGACATTTTAGCTTAGGTAGCTTTGCTGGCTAGTAATCTACTGTTCTCTTTAAACAACTGCCATACGTTGACCTTGTAGGCATTGTTTGCCCAGTTTTTTTGGACGCAGCCACTGAAGCACAGTTGCCAGAAAAAATATGCCATATAAATGCTGAAAATAGTAATTTTTCGCCATACGTTGACCTTGTAGACATTGTTTGCCCAGTTTTTTTGGTTGCAGCCACTGAAGCACAGTTGCCAGAAAAAATATGCCATATAAATGCTGAAAATAGTCATTTTTTGCCATATACGTTGAGTCAACGTATGGCAAAAAATGACTATTTTCAGCATTTATATGGCATATTTTTTCTGGCCTCTGTGCTTCAGTGGCTGCGGCCAAAAAAACTGGCCAAACAATGCCTACAAGGTCAACGTGGTTGACCTTGTAGGCATTGTTTGCCCAGTTTTTTTGGCCGCAGCCACTGAAGCACAGAGGCCAGAAAAAATATGCCATATAAATGCTGAAAATAGTCATTTTTTTGGTCGCAGCCACTGAAGCACAGTTGCCAGAAAAATTATGCCATATAAATGCTGAAAATATGCATTTTTTTGGTTGCAGCCACTGAAGCACAGAGGCCAGAAAAATTATGCCATATAAATGCTGAAAATAGTCATTTTTTGCCATATACGTTGAGTCAACGTATGGCAAAAAATGACTATTTTCAGCATTTATATGGCATATTTTTTCTGGCCTCTGTGCTTCAGTGGCTGCAGCCAAAAAAACTGGGCAAACAATGCCTACAAGGTCAACGTCGTTGACCTTGTAGGCATTGTTTGCCCAGTTTTTTTGGCCGCAGCCACTGAAGCACAGAGGCCAGAAAAAATATGCCATATAAATGCTGAAAATAGTCATTTTTTTGGTCGCAGCCACTGAAGCACAGTTGCCAGAAAAATTATGCCATATAAATGCTGAAAATATGCATTTTTTTGGTTGCAGCCACTGAAGCACAGAGGCCAGAAAAATTATGCCATATAAATGCTGAAAATATAAATTTTTTTGGTTGCAGCCACTGAAGCACAGAGGCCAGAAAAATTATGCCATATAAATGCTGAAAATATGCATTTTTTTGGTTGCAGCCACTGAAGCACAGAGGCCAGAAAAATTATGCCATATAAATGCAGAAAATATGCATTTTTTTGGACGCAGCCACTGAAGCACAGTTGCCAGAAAAAATATGCCATATAAATGCTGAAAATAGTCATTTTTTGCCATACGTTGACCTTGTAGACATTGTTTGCCCAGTTTTTTTGGTTGCAGCCACTGAAGCACAGAGGCCAGAAAAAATTAAACCAGTAGGGTTTGCACCCTAGTTTGTAACGGTGGCGGAGGGAGGAGGAGGACGCTAAAGGACAGCTGTGTGTGGAGTCATGAGGCTTGAAGAGAAGGACAGCTGCATAGAAGTCAGAACAAGTCTTCCGGCGTGCAGTAACCCTCCGAGATCCACCCCTCATTCATTTTAATAAAGGTCAGGTAATCGACACTTTTGTGACCTAGGCGAGTTCTCTTCTCAGTTACAATCCCTCCTGCTGCACTGAAGGTCCTTTCTGAGAGCACACTTGAGGCTGGGCAAGACAAGAGGTTCATGGCAAATTGTGACAGCTCTGGCCACAGATCAAGCCTGCGCACCCAGTAGTCCAGGGGTTCATCGCTCCTCAGAGTGTCGATATCTGCAGTTAATGCCAGGTAGTCCGCTACCTGCCGGTCGAGGCGTTCTTTGAGGGTGGATCCAGAAGGGTTGTGGCGCTGCCTTGGACAGAAAAACATTTGCATGTCTGACGTTACAGACTGGCCAAAGGGCTTTGTCCTTGCAGGTGTGCTCGTGGCAGGATTACTGGCACCTCTGCCCCTGGAATGTTGATGAGTTCCTGAAGTGACATCACCCTTAAAAGCATTGTACAACATGTTTTGCAGGCTGGTTTGTAAATGCCGCATCTTTTCGGACTTGTGGTATGTTGGTAACATTTCTGACACTTTATGCTTGTACCGAGGGTCTAGTAGCGTTGCGACCCAGTACAGGTCCTTCTCCTTAAGCCTCTTGATACGGGGGTCCTTCAACAGGCATGACAGCATGAAAGACCCCATTCTCACAAGGTTGGATGCAGAGCTATCCATCTCCGCTTCCTCATTATCAAGGACTGCATCATCCACGGTCTCCTCCCCCCAGCCACGTACAAGACCAGGGGTCCCCAAAAGGTCACCACTAGCCCCCTGGGAAGCCTGCTCCTGTTGGTCCTCCTCCTCCTCCTCCACAAAGCCACCTTCCTCCTCTGACTCCACTTCTGGCACCTCTCCCTGCGTTGCAGCAGGTGCCTGGGTTCGTTCTGGTGATTCCGACCAGAAATCGTGCGCTTCCAGCTCCTCGTCACGCTGGTCTACAGCCTCATCTGTCACTCGTCGCACGGCACGCTCCAGGAATAAAGCGAAGGGTATTAGGTCGCCGATGGTGCCTTCGGTGCGACTGACCATATTTGTCACCTCTTCAAAAGGTCGCATGAGCCTGCAGGCATCGCGCATAAGCACCCAGTAACGGGGGAAAAAAATCCCCAGCTGTGCAGATCCAGTCCTACCACCCAGTTCAAAAAGGTACTCGTTGACGGCCCTTTGTTGTTGCAGCAGACGTTCCAACATAAGGAGCGTTGAATTCCAGCGAGTCTGGCTGTCAGAAATCAAACGCCTGACTGGCATGTTGTAGCGCTGCTGAATGTCAGCAAGGCGTGCCATGGCTGTGTAGGAACGTCTGAAATGGGCCGACACCTTTCTGGACTGGGTGAGAACGTCCTGGAATCCTGGGTACTTGGAGACAAAACGTTGGACTATTAAATTTAACACATGTGCCATGCAGGGCACATGTGTTAAATTGCCTAGTCTCAACGCTGCCAACAGATTGCTTCCATTGTCACACACCACTTTTCCGATCTGCAGTTGGTGTGGGGTCAGCCACCGATCGGCCTGTGACTGCAGAGATGACAGGAGTACAGATCCGGTATGGTTTTTGCTTTCCAGGCACGTCATCCCCAAGACAGCGTGACAACGGCGTACCTGGCACGTCGAATAGCCTAGGGGGAGCTGGGGGTGCACAGGTGTGGAGGAGGAGAAGGAGGACCCAGCAGCAGAGTAAGAAGAAGAAGAAGACGAGGTAGAGAGCGATGGAGGAGTAGAGGTGGTGGCAGAACCGCGTGCAATCCGTGGCGGTGACACCAACTCCACTGTTGTTGTTGAGCTACCCATTCCCTGCTTCCCAGCCATTACCAAGTTCACCCAGTGGGCAGTGTAGGTGACATACCTGCCCTGACCATGCTTGGAGGACCATGCGTCAGTAGTCATATGGACCTTTGGCCCAACACTAAGTGACAGAGATGCGGTAACTTGGCTCTGCACATGTTGGTACAGGTGTGGTATTCCCTTTTTAGAAAAAAAATTGCGGCTGGGTACCTTCCACTGAGGTGTCCCAATTGCTACAAATTTGCGGAAGGCCTCAGAGTCCACCAGCTGGTATGGTAAAAGCTGGCGGGCTAAGAGTGCAGACAAGCCAGCTGTCAGACGCCGGGCAAGGGGGTGACAGTCAGACATTGGCTTCTTACGCTCAAACATGGCCTTCACAGAAACTTGGCTGGTGGCAGATGACTGGGAATGGGAACAGGTGGTCAAGGTGGAAGGCGGAGTGGAGGGTGGTTCAGACGGGTCAAGGAGAGCAGAGGTAGAGCAGTAAGATGCTGGACCAGAAGGAGTGTGGCTTTTAGTTTGCCTGTTGCCTTTGAGGTGTTGCTCCCAAAGTGCTTTGTGCTTGCCGCTCATGTGCCTTCGCATAGAAGTTGTACCTATGTGGCTGTTGGGCTTACCAAGGCTCAGTTTCTGACTGCACTCATTGCAAATTACAATGCTTTTGTCAGAGGCACACACATTAAAAAAATCCCACACTGCTGACTTTTTGGAAGTGTGCGATCTGGCGGTAACAGTAGAAGTTGGCGGCATTGGCGGCAATGGCGGGTGCGTTGGCCGGCTGAACACAGGTGCCGATACATGTTGTTGCCCTACTGATCCCTGCGGGCTGTCCTCCCTGCTTCTTCTAAGTCTTATTCTCCTACTGCCTCTCTGACTCTCCGTCTCTCCATCTGAACTACCCTCCTCTTGCTCTCTTCTACTAGGCACCCACAAAACATCAATCTCCTCATCATCATTCTCCTCAGATGCATCAATTTCTTCTGACACATCACAGAAGGAAGCAGCAGCGGGGACCTCCTCCTCATCACTCATTATGTCCATCTCTGTCGTGTTCTCTGCCAGAATTAAATCTGGTGTAAGGTCCTCATCTCCTTCATCTTCTTCTGGCAATAATGGTTGCGCATTACTCAGTTCAAGAAACTCATGGGAAAATAACTCCTCTGACCCCAGTGAAGAAGGGGCACCGGTGGTGGAGGAAGTGTTACGTGGGGTGGCCATAGCAGTGGAGGATGAGGAGGATGTTGTGGTAAAGTTAGAAACGGTAGAGGATGGGGTGTGCTGTGTAAGCCAGTCAACTACCTCTTCAGCATTTTGGGAGTTCAGGGTCATTGGCTTTTTAAAACTGGGCAATTTGCTAGGGCCACAGGATTGCATAGCAGCACGGCCCCTAGCACGGCCTCTGCGTGGCGGCCTGCCTTTGCCTGGCATTATTTTTAAAAAAACAACAACAACAACAAAAACTCAGTTGGTTTTTCTGGAAACGATAATACACACAGCTAGATGGCGGGTTGAAGAAAACAGTGTGCAAATAATGCCTACAAGGTCAACGTATACACTACTACAGCGGTGGATACGGATTACGTAAAATATATGAATGCTGCTTGAAAAAAAGTAACTCAAGTGGTTTTTCTAGAGACGATAATATTATCAATATTTAGACAAAATGTGAACAAGGTCACACAGCTAGATGGCGGGTTGAAGAAAACAGTGTGCAAATAATGCCTACAAGGTCAACGTATACACTACTACAGCGGTGGATACGGATTACGTAAAATATATTATGGCTGCTTGAAAAAAGTCACTCCGGTGTTTTTTCTGGAGACGGTAATATTATGGATATTTAGACAGAATGTGAACAAGGTCACACAGCTAGATGGCAGGTTGAAGAAAACAGTGTGCAAATAATGCCTACAAGGTCAACGTATACACTACTACAGCGGTGGATACGGATTACGTAAAATATATTATGGCTGCTTGAAAAAAGTCACTCCGGTGTTTTTTCTGGAGACGGTAATATTATGGATATTTAGACAGAATGTGAACAAGGTCACACAGCTAGATGGCGGGTTGAAGAAAACAGTGTGCAAATAATGCCTACAAGGTCAACGTATACACTACTACAGCGGTGGATACGGATTACGTAAAATATATGAATGCTGCTTGAAAAAAAGTAACTCAAGTGGTTTTTCTAGAGACGATAATATTATCAATATTTAGACAAAATGTGAACAAGCTCACACAGCTAGATGGCGGGTTGAAGAAAACAGTGTGCAAATAATGCCTACAAGGTCAACGTATACACTACTACAGCGGTGGATACGGATTACGTAAAATATATTATGGCTGCTTGAAAAAAGTCACTCCGGTGTTTTTTCTGGAGACGGTAATATTATGGATATTTAGACAGAATGTGAACAAGGTCACACAGCTAGATGGCGGGTTGAAGAAAACAGTGTGCAAATAATGCCTACAAGGTCAACGTATACACTACTACAGCGGTGGATACGGATTACGTAAAATATATTATGGCTGCTTGAAAAAAGTCACTCCGGTGTTTTTTCTGGAGACGGTAATATTATGGATATTTAGACAGAATGTGAACAAGGTCACACAGCTAGATGGCGGGTTGAAGAAAACAGTGTGCAAATAATGCCTACAGGGCAAATAATGCCTAAAAGGTCAACTTATACACTACTACAGCGGTAGTAAAATAAAAAAAAGTAAAATAAAAAAAAATGAATATTAAAAAAAAAATTAAAGTTGGTGCTGCTGAACTACTAGGAGCAGCAGATTAGCACACCAGTCCCACTCCCCAACACTGCTAGACTAATAGCACTGGGCTCTTATAGTAGTAGTAGTAGTAGTAGTAAAACAACAAAAAAATAAATAAAAGCAGTCCTTACAACAAGGACTACTGTTATTGCAGCAGTCAGCAGATGAGATCAGAAGCAGGACAGCTGCCCACTGCAGCTACATACAGAGCACTGCAGTAGAAGGTAGATTACTAGCCAGCAAAGCTACCTAAGCTAAAATGTCCCTCAAACCCCTGCAGACTTCTGTCCCTCCAATAACAGAGCAGTATCAAAACGATTACTAGCCAGCAAACTTTCAACTGTCCCTGAAATCACTAACAGGCAGCAGCTCTCTCCCTACACTATCTCTTCAGCACACACAGGCAGAGTGAAAAAACGCTGCAGGGCTTCGGTTTTTATAGGGAAGGGGAGTGGTCCAGGGGAGAGCTTCCTGATTGGCTGCCATGTACCTGCTGGTCTGGGGTGAGAGGGCAAAAAAAAGCGCCAACAATGGCGAACCCAAAATGGCGAACGTCGCGCGACGTTCGCGAACTTCCGGCGAGCGCGAACACCCGATGTTCGCGCGAACAAGTTCGTCGGCGAACAGTTCGCGACATCTCTACTCAGCAACGCAAAAAGACCTGGATGTCGAAGGAAGACAAAAGTGGTGGATGATCACAGATTCATTTCCATGGTGAAGAGAAACCCCTTCACAACAGCCAAACAAGTGAACAACACTCTCCAGGAGGTAGGCATATTGATATCCAAGTCTACCATAAAGACAAGACTGCATGAAAGTAAATACAGAGGGTGCACTGCAAGGTGCATGCTACTCATAAGCATCAAGAATAGAAAGGCTAGATTGGACTTTGCTAAAAGAAAATCTAGAAAAGTCAGCACAGTTCTGGAAAAAACATTCTTTGGACAGATGAAACCAAGATCTACCTCTACAGAATGATGGCACGAAAAAAGTATGGAGAAGGAGTGGAACAGCTCATGATTCAAAGCATACCACATTCATCTGTAAAACATGGCGGAGGCAGTGTGATGGCTTGGGCGTGCATGGCTGCCAGTGGCACTGGGACACTAGTGTTTATCTATGATGTGACACAGTACAGAAGCAGGCTAATTAATTCTGAGGTGTTCAAAGACATACAGTCTGCTCAAATCGAGCTAAATGCAGTCAAACTGACTGGAAGGTGTTTCATAATACAGATGGACAATGACCCAAAACATACAGGAAAAGCAACCCAGGAGTTTATTAAAGCAAAGAAGTGGAATATTCTTGAATGGCCAAGTCTGTCACCTGATCTGAACCCAATTAAGCATGCATTTCACTTGTTGAACACTAAACTTTAGACAGAAAGGCCCACAAACAAACAGCAACTGAAAGCCTCTGCAGTAAAGGCCTTGCAGAGCATTAAAAAGGAGGAAAATCTCTCTTGATTTCTCTTTTATTTTCAAACTGCATTTTGGGACCATGCCACCTCATACTACAGTCCTTTTCTCTTACTATCTTTCAAATGTTATATTCTATATTTTTAAACCACTTTTCTTAATAATTCTTTGCAACATATTATCAGAGGGGACCATGTTATGCTCACCCATACTAGTGATGGAGATAGGTTAGTTATTCTTAGTTGCGAGATTTAGAAGAGCTTCTTTCATTATAGATAGATTCCTGAACTACCTGAAATAAAAAGTTGTTACTTAGCATGGCTGTTAGTTTTTCTGACTCTACCCCATTACTCCAGTGAATTTCAAAATAATTTGTCATGCATAACAACTTTATTTTGCATTTATTATCAATCTTTTGTTCTTCCCAGATTTGCTTCAGAGAAAAACGATCAAGTGTAATGGAAGTGTAATGGAAAGTGCTTTCAACTTCTCAGTTCTGTATTGTTTGGAGCAAAAAAATATAAAAATTGTAGAAAATAATTAAAACAAAAGCAATAATCCCAGCCAGACACAAGCATAGATACAGCTATGTAAACATGTTAAATATAAGCATATAAAACTTATTTAAATCTCTCCTACCTTCATAATGAAAAGATGTAGTTGCTTAGTATACCTTGAATGTACTAGTATATAATAATGTTTCTTAACAGTAAATTATACTCTGCTTTTTCCACAAGCAAGAGTCCTCTTGATCAAATTTTTATAGCTTGCTTGCTATAAATTCCCATCCATCATGTGCCATGGGAAATGTATAAATTAAATATATTAATGATATTCACAAGGGATATATGAATGACATGTTTTGATAGTGTAGTTTTTATGATATATGTTTAACTTTTCTATAAACGTTCTATAATGTATTTCATTTGTGAAACAGTCAGAGAGAATATGCATTGATATTCTTATTCTGTAGTTCTGCTTAACTTATTGAAAGCACTCCTGACATAAGTATGGATGGAGAAAGAAATACACGATGAACCAAAGGCTGTAATAAATATCTGTAAAAAGAGCAGAGCCTTGGTATGCTAGGATGTTGTGCTGAGCTTTCATTTAGAAGGCAAGAGATTGATTTGTATAATGCTTTATGATAGATATACAATATAATGCACAGAGACTGCTGGACAAACCCCACAATGTAGTAAACAGCATTAGTAGAAAAAATGCATGCAATGTAAACAATTTGTTATTAAAATACATTTTGTGATGACCTTGAGGCTGAAAAAAAAAATTGCACAATTTGATATTTGCAATAGTGCATAGCGAGTGTAATAAAATGTTTTAATAAAAATGTAGTTGCTTTTCATGAAAAAAATTACTCGACCTTTAAGCTGATTTTAAGAGTGCACAACACAGAAATAAGATTTGCAATGTAAAAAACTTTGAAATGAATATGATTACATCGCAGAAAGCAAATTTTTATTCTTATTTTGCAATTTTTTAATTCAGTTTATGGGCCTAATTTATGAAAATCCAAATTTTAGTTAAAAAAGTCTAACCAAACTAGAATCCATGTTGTGACCTTATTTATTAATAAAAAAGCATGATTTAATGGGATCAGGGACAAAACTCAATAGAATCGAGTGAAAATCCGAATTGTATGATTTTTTTCTTAGCTTTTTCCCGAATCGCTTGATGTTTTTCAGGCTTTTTCCCCTAAACCCCGAATAATGAGGAATTTGCCCGAAAAGGTCGAAATAGTCAGATTGTTGGGCTAATTTCAGCACAGACCACAGAAACTTCCAAATAGGATAGGGATCTCTCCCATTGACTTATATGCAACCTCGGCCAGGTCAGGCTGGATTGTCGGATTCTGACTCCATCTTCAGGGTATAATAAATCTCGAAAAATTTTAGGTTTTTTTTCCACTAAAATTTGAATTTTTAGAAGTTTTTGGTATTTTGACTTTAATAATGTCAGGGGCCTAACGGCTCCCAGCAGGAGTAGCTCGGACCAGGGAGGAAGCTTTGGGGTCAAAGTCCAAAATCGAAGTACAGGCAAGGGTTCAAGAGAAAGGCGTAATCAAAAGTTCAGGCATCCTGGGTGTCCCTTTATTTAAAATTTGGCACCGGGACATATGACGTCATCATGCCGGCATTCTGACGCCGGCGTCACTGCACCGGCGCCGCTGCTACCCATATGGTAGCAATGGGCGCAGCCATCTTGATTTCGGTGCCACAGGGAGCAGACGCACTTGCTGGCGCTCCGAGTGAGGCTCCGGGTAAGGATCCTGACTGTACCCCCTCGCCCACGAGGGGACTCCGGACCATTAAGCTTTGGCCTCTGGGGAAACTGCTTGTACAACTCCCTTACCAAACGAGGGGCATGAACATCAGAATGTTTCTCCCAAGAGCATTCTTCAGGGCCAAAGCCCTTCCACTTAATAAGGAACTGAAGAGAACCCCTAGAGAATCTGGAGTCCAGGATCTTTTCCACTTCGTACTCCTGTTGACCGTTCACAGAGATGGATGAAGGAGGAGACTGATCAGACGAGAAATGATTAGAAATTGCTGGTTTAATCAGCGAGACATGAAAAACATTGGGAATTCTCATCTCCGGGGAAAGAGATAGTCGGATTCCCACAGGATTAACTATCTCTAAGACCGACAAATCTTGGGCCCAACTTGGGAGAAGGAATCTTTAAATTAAGGTTCCTAGTGAACATCTGCGGCAGGAACATCAACAAACAAACAAAAAAAAAGGAAGTCTTGAGGGAAGGCCTGAGGATGTTGTCCGTAAACGACCATAAAGGGAGACCTTCCAGTGGACGTGTGACATGCATTGTTATGAGCGAATTCCATCCATGGGAGGAAATCAGACCAATCATCTTGACAGAGGGAAACATGATTCCTAAGGAATTGCGCTTGATTCACTCGTTCCGCTGCTCCATTAGATTGGGGATGGTACGCAGAAGAGAACTGAAGAGCGATGCCCAGAGCTTGATAAAAGACCAATGTCGTTCTGAAATGTTGTGTTTTTCTGGGTCGGTGCCCATGTCTAAATAAAGGCATTTTAGAGAAAACTTTCCTGTGAATGGAGCTGTCCATGACGAAAAGTAAAGAATCCATCTCAAAACCCTCTGGAGAGATGATATAGCCGTGGAAAGGGATCTTGGCCACTTTGAAGACACACTTCTCAAGCTTCACCTGGGAGCGATGACTTTCCAAGTCCTTGGAGAAAATTAAGATGTCATCGAGGCAGTGGCGTAACTAGACCCCTAAGGGCCCCGGTACAGAAATTTACAACTGGGCCTCCCTAAAGGGATTGTTCACCTATGAGTAACAGTATGATGTAGAGAGGGATATTCTGAGGCAATTTGCAATTGGTTTTCATTTTATTTTATTTGTTGGTTTTTGAGTTATTTAGCTTTTTTTTTCAGCAGCTCTCCAGTTTGCAATTTCAGCAGTCTGGTCCAAATTCCCCTAGCAACCATGCACTGATTTAATAAGAGACTTAAATATGAATAGAAGAATACACAAATGAGTCTTTAAAAAGTAGTATTTGTTTTTAGATGGGGTCAATAACCCCCATTTAAAATCTGGAAAGATGTAGGAAAATAATTCAAAAACAATAAAAATAAATAATGAAGACAAATTGAAAAGTTTCTTAAAATTTGCCATTATATACCATACTAAAGGTTACATGTAAAAAGGACATGTAAAATTGAGGTTTCATTGTATTATAATGATATAAGGGATAATATGCTCCCTACTGTAAATGATAAGGATATTAGAAGTCACTGAGGGGTTTTTCTGTGACCATATAAAGGCACAAGGCTGCAGGCTGAGTTATACAGGGAACTCTGAGTATTACACATGTATTATAAGGGATAATGTACCCCCTACTGTAAATGATAAGGATATTAGGATTGACTGAGGAGTTCTGTGACCATATAAGGCACAAGGCACAAGGCTGAGTTATACAGGGAACTCTCAGTATTACTCATGTATTATAAGGGATAATGTACCCCCTACTGTAAATGATAAGGATATTAGAAGTCACTGAGGAGTTCTGTGACCATATTAAGGCACAAGGCTGCAGGCTGAGATACAGAGTATGTCTCATGTATTATAATGTCAATTTTAAGGATATATAGTGGATAATGCACGCCCTACTGTAATTTATATAGATATTAGAAGTCACTGAGGAGTTACGCGACCATATATAAGCACGAGGCCGCAGGCTTTTATACAGGTCACGTAACTCTGAGGTGACTTCCAATATCTATATAAATTTTGGTAGGGGGGTGCATTATTCATTATAAATAAGTAAGAAGTAAATAAGTAAATAAGTAAGAAGTTCTTTGCCTCTGCTTTATATTATTGTACCCAATGCCACACTTACCCTTATATTGACTCTTGAGCATGTTGTATTGCTGCAGGTTGCGGCATAAGGGGAAAGAAGACACGGAGGATGGAAGATGCAGGGGTGAGCAACACCTGAGATGAATGGAGAGGGACAGAGGGAGTGAAACAGATTGGAGAATGAGGGCACAAGGCTGGAGAGAGATGTAGGTGGGAGGGGCAGACAGAGCGAGACTGAAGAATGAAAGGGTGTGGGAGGGACAGAAGGAGCGTGACTGGAGAAAGAGGGGGGAGCGGAACAGGGAGGAGAGAGACGCAGGCAGACAGATCGACGATGGAGGGGTCAAAGAAGAGGGAGAGGTACGCTGAGGCAGCAAAAGGCAGAGCAGCAACGTAACCAGAGGGGTGGGTGGGCCGCACAACCCCCCTGCCCCCTCTGTATGCCCTCTGTATGCCCGCGGGTGCGGGCCCTGGCCCAATCGCACCCCCTGCTCCCCCGGTAGTTACGCCACTGCATCAAGGTACACTACCACGGATCTCCCTAAGAGATCTCGGGATATGTCGTTCACAAACTCCTGGAAGACAGCGGGGGCATTGCAAAGGCCAAAGGGCATCACAAGGTATTCGTAGTGCCCATCCCAAGTGTTGAATGCCGTCTTCCATTCATCCCCTTCTCAAATGCGGATTAGTCTATATGCGTAGATCTAACTTAGTGAAGATCTTAGCCCCTTTCAGTTGGTCAAAAAGTTCAGTGATCAGAGGCAAGGGGTATCGGTTTTTAACAGTAATCTTATTGAGTCACTGGTAATCAATGCAGGGATGCAGACCACCACCTTTCTTCTCTACGAAGAAGAAGCCAGCTCCTGCAGGAGAGGTAGAAGGACAAATAAATCCCCGATGGAGATTCTCCTGGATGTAGTCTTTCATGGCAGAGGTTTCTGCAGGAGATGGGGGTAGATGCGACCTCTAGGAGGCATTGTCTCAGGAAGGAGATCAATGGGGCAGTCATAATGACGATAAGGAGGGAGGAATTCTGTAGACTTTTTACAGAAAACATCAGAGAATGCCTTGTAAAAGGATGGTAGGGCTTTCAAATCTGTCGAAGAGATAGTCACCTGGTGGAGGGGAGTAGCAGGAAGACAATGTCCTTGACAGAATGGGCTCCAACGAGAGATCTGCCCAGAAGACCAATCAATGGAGGGGTTATGCAGACTACGCCAAGGTAGTCCTAAGACAACAGGAACAGAGGGGCAGGAAATAATGAGGAACGAAAATTTCTCTTTATGTAAAGTCCCGACCTACACAGGCAATTCCCCTGTCGTCATGGAAATTATCTCGGACATTAGCGGCCTGTCATCTATTGCTTTAACCCATAGAGGAGTAGATAATGGATACAGGGGAACCTCCATGTATTTAGCAAAGAGAGCATCCATGAAATTCCCCGCAGCCCCAGAATAGATGAAGGCAGAGCCGACGATAGTCTTAGTGGCCAAACAAATCTGTAAAGGTAGAAGAAACCTGTGAGAGTTCTCATGAAATTTAGGAGTAACGCCCCCTACATGTCTCACCCTGGATTTACCTTGGGGAATAGAACCCTTAGGCTTCACAGGACTGGAATTGGCAAAGTGAGATTGACCACCACAATACAGACATAGGCACGCCATACATCTTTGAAGTTTCTCTTGCTCTGAGAGACGGGCCCTTCCAATTTGCATAGGCTACTCTGGAGAAGTGATAGAAGGCTGCTGGGAGGGTACGGGCAACAGGGGTCATTGGAAATGGGGAGCCAACATAGGCTGGAATTTTTTGATACGGTCTTTATCCGCCTGATGCTCCTTTGCCGATTGTCCACCTTGACAGCCAAAGCAGTGAGGTCTTCCAGCAGTGTAGGCAATTCATGGGAGACCAGATAATCTTTAAGGCAGATAGAGAGCCCATTGTAGAAGGTAGCATGGTAGGCTTCTCTGCAGCAAGCATACGAAATTCAATAGCATATTCAGCAATGATGTGACTCCCCTGGCGAATCTGAAACAGCCAAGATGAAGTGGTCGTCACCTGACCAGGAGCATCAAACACAGTCCGGAACTCCTGGAGGAATGCCTTAGCATCATCAATTAAAGGAGACTCCTTCTCCCAGTGCGGAGATGCCCATTCGAGCGCTTTCCCAGCCAGACGAGAAATTACAAATCCCACCTTGGCTTGCTCGGACTCGAATTGTGTGGGTTGCAGAACAAACTGGATCTGGCACTGGTTCACAAAACCAAGACATGCTTGGGGATCTCCACGACTGCAACGACTGGAACCGGCATTGGTATTTCTGGCATAAGAATGGACAACCTCTCCAATATCGCTTCCAACGCTTGTCCGAAATGGGATTGCCGAGCCTAGTAAGCCTCCATACGAGAATGCAGACCACGAAAGACCCTGCCGAAATCAGGCTGTGCTTCCTCTGATGGGTCCATGGCCCGATTATAATGTCAGGGGCCTAACGGCTCCCAGCAGAAGTAGTCTGGACCAGGGAGGAAGCTTCGGGGTCAAAGTCCAAAATCGAAGTACAGGCAAGGGTTCTGAGAAAGGCGTAATCAAAAGTCCAGGAAGAGATCAAAAGGCAGGCAATATACAAAACAGTGTCCAGGCAAGGTGAAGTTCAGAGAATAAGCAATAACACCCAGGTACTCACAGTAAGTCAGACCTATCATCGGGCATTGAACCGGCATCCTAGGCGTCCCTTTATTTCAAATTTGGCGCCGGGCCGTATGACGTCATCAAGTCGGCGCTGCTGCTAGCCACTTGGTAGCACTGGGCACAGGGAGAAGACAGGGAGAAGACGTGCCTGCCGGCGCTCCGAGTGAGGCTCCGGGTAAGGATCCTGACAAATAACCCCCCTTGTGTTTTCTTACATTAGCCCAGAATGTCTATTTTCCTAAGGGAAGTGCTTAAATGATTTGCTTTAATCCTGAATTTAAATTATAATGCAGTTCATGATTCTACTTCTCTTTCCATGAGGAGAGCAACATTTTCATATTAAACTGTAAAACTAGAAGCTGAAAATAAAAACCTGTGATTCATACAATCTCAACAGAGGGCCTTCACAGACAGCTACACAGAAACATGCCCAGATACAAACCCCTGTGCAACGCATCTGTTATTGTATTCAGAAAAGCTTTTAGCAAGGGTGTGATTGGTGATCTTTTTATTGATGTTATAAATATGCTACAGGATATGCGTTACACTCTACAGGCTGTGGATTATCAGCTATCATTTTAATCATACACTATACTACATGACCTTGGACGGCAAAGTTTATTTCTTTTTTTTTTTTAGCTTCTGTAAAGTTGCTTCTTTTTTATAGTACCCCATCAAGGTTAAACATTCTTAAATGCATAAATCAATATCAATTTACAGAAATGTTTCAAATATATTTAAATATCCTGTACAATGTCTTCTTTAATCCTTTTAAACTTTTATTTTTATTGTGTGTGCCCATTTGTGTGCTTGTTTTTCATGTAACCGTGGGGAAAATTCGCCAGTGAAATATATGCCTCGTCAAAAAAATTGTCATTAAAATTGTTGTGCGCTAAAATTATTCGGACAGACATGGACTTCATTAATATATTTGGACAAAACTGGTGCACGTATAAAAATTGTTGCGGGCGTCGAAATTGATGCACGTCAATATAATTTTGACATCCATTGACTTCAATGCGTTTCACAATTTCCCACACCTCTGTGTTCACCTTCTGTTGAAAATTGTGTGCAAGTGCGCCTACCAACACTGTGAAACAATGGAACTAGCACCAGTAGAGCTTTAGGGTTCCCACAACAGCCTGTCTCAATAGACACAGTGCAATTGCACCTAAAAAAAATAACATGAAAAGCCAATTTTGATGGCAAGTACCAAAAATGCTGCAATCCTGACTTGAATATTTGTAGTACAAATATGGTTTATTAACATCCAAATGCAAACACGGTTGCATCAGACAAAAGGTTTAACTGCCCTTTGCAGCTGCAATTACATTGGAATTATGGGGAATAGCTGGGTAAAACATGGCAACCTACTGTAAGTCCAATATTACACTTGTATTTGTAAACGGAGCTTGAAAATCTGGCAAGTTAATGTAGAAGTTATTGGGGGTTGCATTAACAAAATTCAAGCTATTTTTAAATTCATGTTTTTAAACTTGTTCAACATTTGGCATACTCATGAAAAATTATAGGCTATTTTGCTTTGTTTCAATGGATAGAATGTTATTTCACAATGTTCATGTTTTTTTACACAATTTTTATTTAGGTAAAGAATATTCCAAACATATCAAAATCAAAAAAAACATTAACTGCACTTTTTCAAATTATGTGGTCCGGTCTTTGTGCCAGTCAAAAATTTAAATTATATTTATGAAGCTTTTTCCCCAAATTGGAGGTCTGAGGTATATATACCCGACCCAATGTTACTGGGCTCTTAAAAGAAAAACTGTTTTTCGAGTTTTTCAAAATAGTTTGGGGCATAGATTTCAGGCCATGTAGCAAATAAATAATCAATTAAAATACCTAGATTCACACAGAGGGACCTGTACACAAAGATTCAGAAAAGTATATTACCATGCGCATCTCAAAGAAAACAGAGTGCTTTTACAGAAGACTCGTTGCCATGGGCATTAGGTGCAGAAGTTCATTATAATTCACACAAGAGTTTATAAGGGCAATGCTCAAATGTTTATTTGCCCAACAGCAGGATATATATATAGGGACCTATTTATGAAGCCTTAATTTTTTAACCCTTTAAGTGGCACAGATCGTAGAATCTACGTTCTGTGGATAAAAGTACAAAAGTGCCACAGATCGTAGATTCTTCGATCTGCTGCACTTCCGGGAGGAGCAGCTTTTTGAGCCACTCACTATGTTCCTCCTCGATCCCCCACCCCGAAACAATGAGCAGAGCGGGGGATCGAGTGGCCCCAGGGGCCCCAAGGCAGAAGCAAGCTCGTGTTTCCTACGTGTCCTGCTGCTGCAGACTACACTGCGCCGCCCAGCTCTGCCCCCACAGCACAGGAACACAGGGATGATCCCAGATCTCTTCCTGGGACCCCTCCAGATCGTCTGCAACAATCTTCAGCAACCCCAGGTTAGTGCAACAATTACACACACAAACACACCAACACACACTTATTACAGTAATACACACTTACATTCACACTTACACACACTTACACATACATTTTTGGGGATCGGGGGGAGTCACTCACACCCACAGCACTCGCACACACACTTGCACACACATATACGCGCACATAACATGTAATTTACCAATTGTATACATGCACATACACATACATGGCTTTGTGGCTTTTTTTTTTCTTCTCGCAACGTCTCTATTTTGGCTTAAAAAAATATTTTATTGCCATTGGGAATAGTGTATTCACTAACCGTACTGTGCAATACCTTTTGTTTGTTATTTCGGTGATTATATTGCAATTTTGGGCATTTTGGTGCATTTTTTGCCATTTTATTGAATTTTTAGCCATTTTATTGAATTTTCAGCTCTGCATATGTGGTGTTCACTTGTTTCTGTCCATATAACCTATTTGGCCCAGCAAAAATATTCAAACTGTGATTCTGACGGCTGATTACACTAGTCTAAAAAAAAAAAGCATTGATTTTTGTGGGTTTTTTTTGGATTTATTTGCATTTCACACTTTTCTGTCTTATTTTGTTTTGCCTTGTAAATTTTATCTAGTATATATATCCATTTGGGCCTCTCTGTGCACCACATAGTTTGGTATATCTATGCAAATTGGGCATCAAAGTGTTCAGCATTCATATTTAGGATGTGTTACAAAACGTGGGACGATTTTCAGAAATTTGATAAAAACCGTTACGTTCAGCATTGCTTTACAGTTTGGCAGTTTGCAGTAGAAACACGTATTTAACCATATTGGATTCATCAGAATTTGTACTTCAAATGACCCTAGCAACCATTCACTAGAAGAGATGGGAATATAAATAGGAGAGGCCTGAATAGAAAGATGAGCAATAAAAACTTGCAATAACAATACAAAACAATTTGTAGCCTTACAGAGCATTTGTTTTTTAGATGGGGTCAGTGATCCCCATTTGAATGCTGCACAGAGTCAAAAAGACAAAAGCAAATCATTAAAAACTATAAAAAATTAAGACCAATTGAAAAGTTGCTTAGAATAAGCCATTCCATAACATACTTAAACATTAACTGAAAGATGAACCACCCCTTTAATCTGCCAGCAAAATTATTGTAAAACATAAATTGTTACATAACACTTGAAATGTCAGTAAGATCACTGTAGATTCAATCTGAATATAGTCTACCTCAGATAGGGCAATTTCTTTGACCTAAGAATTTCAGAAAGCTATTTAATCTACCAGTCATCACGTAGCTAATGTGTTTAATGAGACTAGAGACTTAAGAGCCATAGAGTTGCAACACAATACATAAACAGCTATCTATGGATATATAACACACACCAATACATCAGAATTGGGAAATGCAAAAAGCCTTCAGTGCATGAATATAAAACACTGTATAACAACATAAATTTTTACACTCCTGCAATATACTAATACAGCCACTGCCCTGATAACACACATGTACAGTTAAGTATATGCAGAACTGTTCCTGCTGGAGATTATGAAAGAACTGGACTCATTTTAGGGAATGAACAAGAGTTTTGTTATAGGGCCAGAAACCATTCTGTCTTTCACACCCTTAGCCATCTTCCCCAAAGAACAGGACATGTTAATATATATGGGCAGACCCCTTGACAGAAGATAAGGAAACAGAGCTGACCGGCACTCAAACGGATCCACAAGACCAGAGATATTCAGTTTAAAAATATATTTATTAGTAGAAAAATTCAAAATGTAGCTGCATCTCCATCCACCCTACGCATTTCGCACCTTTCAGGGTGCTTAGTCATGGGCTCAGACCCCTTGACACACATCCTTATTTAAAGTGTTTACCCTTTATAACTTGCAACCTCTTATAACACTTAAACATAGCAACTTTATCTAAACCTTATTTCTTCACTTAAGATAATGCTTATCCTAATCTTTACTTTGTCACATATATATGCCATCTTTATCAGCAAACCAGCAAACAATATTTTCTCCTTATTTTTCCACATAAACATTCTGCCACAATTTCCAAAATAAAAGCAGCTACTGCAATATATTCACTTGCATGATGCCTTATTTGCATACCTCAAATGACTTCAGCCGGAGGTCTTTTTAGTTCAGAAGTACCATACTCCTCCTGTGCACGGTGATCAGCCACGTTGTTTTTGTATAAGGAGAAGATGCTGGATTCTGGCTGAAAGGACCAAGCTGTTAGAGAAAATTTCACGAGACTTCGGGTCATCAAGGTTCAAGGTGCAGTTTATTCGCAGTTACACATGCAGTGTGGTGACAAGTTTGGTGATTCCCAAAGTTGTCCAACATAAGCTAAAAAATGTGATCCTTTATACAGATTGTTACACCCTGCAGCTGTGAGGGGGATAACTAGTTTGTGCCTATGCATATCTAACAAGGGGGGAGGGGGATGAGGAGAAAAACAGCAGTTTAGATAAGCACAGTATTGGTATTTCGACCTTGAGTGGCCTTCCCTCCCTGCACATATCAAACACACAGCACATGAGAATTACACAGCTTCTAAGAATTAACTCTTCCAACAGGAGACAAATAAAAAAAAATTGTGCGATTCGAGCGTCAAATTTGAAAAAGTACAATTTGATGTGTTGCACAATTTTGTCAAGACTTTTCCCGCTCCACCTTAGTTAAATTCATGGAGGTACATTTATCAAAGATTGAAGGTAGAGATCACCATAATCTGCTAGAGTGAAATTCTGCCACTATCCATTAATTTCTATGTGATTTTGAAAGCCATATTTATCAAAGGATGAACTTTCACCCAATTATAAATACTCCTTTAAATATCCCTTAGAAATGAATGGAGAATGGCAGAATTTCATTCTAGAGGTCTGTGGTGAACTTCACTCCTTGATAAATATACCTCATTGATGGGAGTTAGGTTGGCTTTGTTTTAATAAAAAAATTAATAAATTTGAGTTTTAGTAACAAGAACCTGAATGCTTCAATAAAAAAAAACTAGTTTGGTTTTCATGTTTAATTTGAAAATTACTTTTATTATACAAGTTTTTTTTAAATGTATTATACCATAAAATATTTTATGAACTGACAATCCCTAGTGCAAATATAGGGACATGCCTGCATAATATAGATTTTATCAACCCCATCTACTACTGCCAGTGGTAGAAAGATTACAAATCTTGTGCAAATCTTCTAATTGAACAAGTCATTATTTTTTTTGTAACAAAACATATATTAAGGGGATTATTTAATAAAGTCTGAATGCCAAAAACTTGAAAAAATTGAGGAGTTTTTGCAGGTTTTTTTTTTCTATAAAATCACAATTTTTAGTGAAAAAACACCTTGAATTTTTTTGAGATTTATTATACCCCGAGGATGGAAAAAGTCTGAATTTGAAAATCCTGCATCTCATTCCTACAAAGGTTGTATATAAGTCCCTATCCTATTTGGAAGTTTGTGGTCTGTTCTGGAATTAGCCTGAAAATTCAACTATTTCGAAACTTTTGGGCAAAAAAAACCTAGCAATTCCAGGAAAAATTTGTAGGATTTAGATTTTTTTGCTAATTTTTTTTGTGTTTGTCCCAGATCTGATTAAATTGTGCTTTTTCAATAAAAAATCTGCAACCAACTTGTGATAAGCAAAGTGGATGCTAATGAAACCATGCCAGAAGTTGCATCGTTCTTGAATGATATGTGAAGACAACCAGAGCTGATAAGAAACACACATACGTTTTATATATCTCTGTACTACATATCTTACTACATGATTCACTAATTACAGTTACCATTTTAGTCTTGTGAGCTCATTTACTTATTGTGGATTTTGGAGGTGATAACCCAAAGAGAATGGGAGCCTTTTCTGTCACAGTTGATGCATAATTTACTTGATTTCATATACAGTACTAGCTCTAGAAAATGGAGACAATATAAGTAAGTAATATAAATTACTCCTTTAGCACATTTTGTTGGTCAGATCTAAGTTGTAATCCAACTTTGTTTTTTATTGTTAGTAAATCTAATGCTGATTTAGTGAGGATTCATATAGTATTTTAATATTAAAGCATAACCAACAAATGGTGATTTGCTGAAATAATTTTGTGTGAAAGTACATATACTAACCCACCCATAGAAATGTGTGCACATGTGTGTTTTGTAAAAGCACGCATATGAACTGCTATGTACGGAACCACAGATATCATGGGTAGGTATATTACACTTTGCCTAATTGAATGTCTGTATGAATGAAAGAAATGGTAAATTATAACATTGCAATAAGCAATATTATATTAATACTTTTGGTTCAGTTTGTGTACTGTGCACCTTCATAATTTTGACTAAATTAGGATTCATCTATATCAATTTATCTCTAGCAGAACTCAAAAGAATAGTTTTTTCCTTAATAATAGTTCTCTGCACTTGTTAAATACTCAAATTTCATAGAAATATAACATTTTATGTCTGTAACATAAACGTTATGAAGGATTTACTTACTGTTTCATTATTACAATAAAATAATTTCATTCAAGGAAAAACCTGAGTACCCATAGGAATAGGGGAATAGATTTAAAGCTCAGGATTTTCTAATTAGGGATAATAAGAAAATACGAAGCATTTCATATTCTCTTTCTCTCTAGGATTTAAATAGTTAGGAAACAAAATTAATGTTTTATCATCTAATTACTTATTGCAGTATTTCTAAAAGCAAATAATAAGAAACATAGAATCCTTTTTCAGGCAGCATACCAATCCATTAATTTAAAAAAATATATTAATATACAAGAAACATTTCTTTTACCAACATTAGATTTAAAAAAAGAATAATCCTTTGGGGCTATTTATATGTAATAAGCTAGAGCACCAGTGAAGGATTTTGCAATACCTAGCTAATTTAATTATGTAAAAGTGAACAAACAATAAAAAACATGTATGCTGCACTTTTAATTTTAAAAAAGAAGCATATGTATAGTTGCAAGCATTTTCTTGTATAGATACAACAATTACAAAAAACCCAAGTAGCAGTCTACATTTTGGTTATTTAAAGCATATTTACATTCAATAGCAGGAAAATGGCAGGTTAGGGGGCCAAGAAATCATTGCAAAGGCTGCTTCAAGGAACCAAAACATCAGAACCAGTTAGTGATTTAATGTAATACTCAGTTCCTTTTATTTTGCTTTAGAAACCTTTTCTACTATATCTACCCTTCTATCGCAAACAATATCTGCTGTATAGGGGCAAAGATTGCTGATAATTTTTAAGGGTATAAAAGATGTATCTTTGCAATAGAAAAATTAAGAGGTATAAGATGTTTGAATCCTTAAGCATACAATAACTGAATCAAATAAACAATAACACATTATAAACATGTTCCATGTTGCCTAAAATGTCGAGCAGATATTTGCCTTTAGAACTTCTAATTTCACATCTTTTAAAAAAAGGAATTTATTATATTTCACTTGACGCTATCCCTAATTTTCTAGTATGTTTCCATTATGATCAAGAGTTATCCAATTAATTAGAATTACGGTACAATGTTTTCTGTCTTCCTATAACCCGACAAAGTTATTTTAGAATCTTTATCATTTACAACTATCCCCCCCCCCACCAGCAATGTCTTTAATTCATAAATAGTTATAATAGTCATATATATACATTTGATTTAAATGTTGTTCTTTCTTCACAGGGGAGAATGCTTTACTTGCCAGTTCATTAACTTCTCATCGATGGGATATATTAATAGAAAATTCAAGTTGGACAATGGGGACTGCATGAAGAAGCAACAAACAGAGACTCCACATCTCAAAATACCATACAGTATTCATCAAAACATAATCATTAAAAAAGAAAAACTTCAAAGAAGACATGAGATTTTGCTGAATTGAAAGCACAAGTAGCGGTTTCAAATAAAGCAGATATACAGTACATGCTTAGAGACAAAAGTAGCAGAATTAAAAGTCAGGAGAAAAAGCTCAGTAAATAACAACTAAAATGATTATTTTAAATTGGTTTAAATGTAAAATTAATCACAAAACCTGTTAATATGAACAACAGCAGCAATACGTCTTCAATGTGTGTTTAATTTGTTTATTTAATAGAGCAGAACTCAGCATGACATCACATGGGTGTTCATTAGAAAAGCCCCTAGGCATCAAACACATTTTTGCCATTTGGATAACCTTTATAGGGGTGTTGACAATTATTAAATAATATCTTACTGTTTCATCTATTTTGAATCTACAGTTGGGTACAAATGATGGTTGATACACTATACTTAAAATGCTATATATTTTTATATGGCACAAAACTGTTATATTAACTGAGTTCTGAGCATCTGTGTATTGTGATGATCCCAAAATATATTAGAAGATTAAAAATTGGCAGGATTTCAGATTTTGAGTAAACAGTTTTATAATTATAAGGTATTTATTAATCTCTAAAATATTAAATCACTTGGATTATGGGAATCAGAATACCCTTATGGCAGGTCACAAGGAAAACCAAATGTCTTTTAAAGAAAACAATTACAAAAAGTTGCAAAAAGTTCAATGATTAAATGTAGGGATGGACGAATTTGACCCGTTTCGTTTGGCAAAAAATTAGCCGCCAGCAAATTAACGCTGATTAAAATCTATGGGTGTCAAAAAAAAAATTATTTTTGACGCGGGTCTTTTTTTTTGACGCATGCCACTATACAAGTCTATGGGCGTCGAAACAAGGTGAAAAAATTCGCCCATCCCTAATTAAATGAAGTTTTCTTTTGGTATCTTTAGTGGAAAAAATAAGAGCACATTGTGCAAAATGTATTGAATAGATAATGAATAGTTATTATTATGCTGCTCTAATAAATATAATTAGAATTCTCAAGAAAAAAATTATTATACAGAATATATATTTTTTGATGGTACATTATTTTGATGAAGTGCTTCCATTGATCTTACAAATATGTTGAGAGTTTCTTGTTTCATGTAAAAAAAGGTACTAAAATCTGATTTAGATACACATTGCAGCCATAAATATTAGTATATACATTCTATACACAGAACATTTCGAACACTGCATGCAAACAGTAGGGTGCCATCTTTCAACAAACCTTAGTGTGCTCGCATTTGACACTCAGTTTTATGATTTATGCTTTCTATACATGACCAAAAGGAGTCCTGCTGTTATAACATATGTTAGTTTAGTATCGTTTGCAACGCTTGGAAGTAGCCTAAAGCAGATGTCTACAACCTTTATTACATTGTGTCAGGTGTAATTATTTTCAGTTTAGCTTGAAATATATATTTTCAGGAAAAATATATCTGGGTTTTTGTTTTGGTAATACATGAAATGTATTCTCCCATTCACCAGTATCCAAAATAATCTGTCATTCAATGCCATTTAAAAATAAAATCAAACAGATATTATTCTTCTTTAATAAATGTATTGTTTACAAGGCTGAAAGAAAACTATTTTTTTTTTACAAAAGCAAATGCTTCAAAAAAAATGCTTCATAAGATAACATATTTGTTAATGTAAAGGAAAGCCCTGGAGCTATAAACGCAGGGGCTGCATGACAAGGGATTTGAATGACCAGCAGCAAGATTATGCTGGTTTATATTTAAATATTGGCAGAATCAGATGCAGCTGTTATTGGGTGAGAATGAATGAGTTAAGGCAGGGAAAAGCCAGGCTTGGTGTGGAGAAATGTGATGTCAGGGGAAGAAGCAGGTAAAAACATGAGGCAGAGCTCTCTTTGTAATATAATAGTATTAGCTGCAGTATATATACATGATTGCACCTGTAGACTAGTCATATATTTATTTGGACAACATAACCTATAGAGGCTGCAGGCTGTCATTTATTCATGTGTGCATAGGGCAGAAGTAGTTCTAATGTGTTAAGACAGTCCCCCCTGTGAGTTTATGGAACATGTGGCAGAGTTCTCTCTTTTACATAAGGTTATTAGCTGCAGTATGTACACATTCACTCCTCACTATACTGCTAACTTTGCGGGGTGTTAGTCTCTTACTGTTTATTTTATGTTTTACAGCAGTCAATTACACTGTAGTCACTCAGGCAGCATGAAAGTCAGCCTGGGCCCAAAATACTACCTTACACTCAGTGGCGGAACTACCGGGGGAGCAGGGGGTGCGAGCGGGCCAGGGCCCGCACCCCCCCATGGCCCCCCGGGAGTTTGCGCGCCACTTATTCCAGTTCCGGGTGTACGGAGGGGGGTGGGGGGCCCGGCTGCGCCTCCTGCGCCAGGGCCCGCCCCCCTCTAGTTACGTTTCTGCTTACACTTAGCAAAAGTCGCCTGCAGTTTCACGCCACTCAGCTAGCATAACAATTGGGGGTTAGAGGCAATTTCACTGTATCTGGGCAAGTATATAGCATTAACAGCCCCCAATATTATATGGGGCTGCTATTGCAGCTTCCCTTTGTGAGCTTGGAAGAGAGGTAGGTTTACTATACTGAAGCTGATCACTTAACTCCCCTGCACAATGCTAGCCTGTATTTTCATAGAGCCTAGTTTTGATTGTATGAGCAGAAAGCAATTGGAGCATGGGTCTCCATAGTGTGGAAGGGCTGTTGGAGCATGTGGCTCCACTTCAAGGAAGGGCTGTCAAAGCACGGGGCTCCACAGCATGGAAGGGCTGTTGGACTGCAGGGCTCCACAGCGTGGAAGGGCTGTCAGAGTGTGGGGCTCCAAAGAGTGGAATTGCTGGATTGCTGCAGGATTGTCAGACAATGGGGTCTCCACAACATGTTTGGGCTGTCAGAGAGTGGGGTGAGTGGATGCGTTGCCATGGAAGAAGCATAGTAATTGGTTGTTGACCTTACCCTCGGCGTTGGGCAGGGGCAGCTGAGCTGAGGGTTCCCAGAGCAGATGGCAGGCTGACCTGCACTCCATTGTTATTAACAGAAGGATAAGTTTGGTGCTCATCCAGTTCTTTAGTTATTTGTGCTGATATGTCAGACAACCTAGTAGGAAGTTTACCTTGCTATAACCAGTCCAACAATTATACATCCACGGGGCGGGGGGGTAGCTGGCTATGCCGGCAATTGCACATGGTCATAGATTATTTAAAGGTATTTCAACGAAGGAATGTATTTAGTTATGTTTTGCATACCTAATATATTTAAAACCAAGCAAGTATGGAAGTTTTACTTTGAAAGCAGCAAGTAAGTTGGGGGTAAAACTTAGTCCCTTTATAAAATTTATAATGAAGCAATAGAATTCTTAATCAATCAGATGCTGAGAAGTTGAGTGTAGGAACTGGCCACACCGGGGATGACTTTGATGTGGTTGGCTAGCTTAAATATATTGCAAAATATGGACAAACAATCCCATTTTGTTTAAATGGTATTTTTAGTAGCTTAATTCACAAAATGTTCCAATGTCCTTAATATATTGATAAGGGGTGAGTGCAGAGGACCTCTTGCATTTGAATATAGTAACATAGTAAGTAAGTTAGGCTGAAAAAAAGACACACGTCCATCAAGTTCAACCTTTTAACTTTTTTTTTAACATGCCTAACTGCCAGTTGATCCAGAGGAAGACAAAAAAACACATCTGAAGCCTCTCCACTGCCTCAGAGGGGGAAAATTCCTTCCTGTCAGGAAGACTCAATCAGACTAGTCCCTTGATCAACTTGTACTATAAGCTATCTTCCATAACCCTGTATTCCCTCACTTGCTTAAAAACCATACCCAACCCTTCTTAAAGCTATCTAATGTATCAGCCAGTACAACTGATTCAGGGAGATAATTCCACATCTTCATAGCTCACACTGCCAAATATTTAGGCAGAAACTCTTTTCTTCTAAACGGAATGGGTGACCTCATGTTAGCTGGAAAGACCTACTGGTAAATAAAGAATTATTGAGATTATTATATGATCCCCTTGTATATTTATACATAGTTATCATATAACCCCTTAAATGTCTCTTCTCCAGAGTGAACATCCCCAATTTGGCCAGACTTTCTTCATATCTAAGATTTTTCATACCTTTTACCAGCTTAGTTGCCCTTCTCTGTAGCCTCTCAGATACAATAATGTCTTGTTTGAGTGATGGAGACTAAAACTGTATGGCATATTCTAGATGGGGCCATGCCAGTGCTCTATAAAGTGCTCTCTATAAAGTGCTCTTCCTGCCATGAATCCCCCTTTTAATACAGCTCAAAACCTAATTGATGCTTGATGCTTCTGACTGGCTTTGCTTTCTACAGCTAAGTTTATCATCTACAAGGACTCCAAGGTCCTTTTCCATAATGGATTTGCCTAGTGCAGTCCCATTAAGGGTATAAGTAGCTTAGATATTTTGACATCCCATCCCTTTAAATTTATCAACATTGAATCTCATTTGCCACTTAGCTGCCCGGATTGCCAGTTTGTCAAGATTGTGTTGCAAGGATGCCACATCCTGGATGGAATTAATTGGGCTGAATAGTTTTGTGACATCTGCAAACACTGATACATGACTTACAATACCCTCCCTAAGTCATTAATAAAAAAGTTAAATAAAAGTGGACCCAATACCGAGCACTGAGGGACCCCACTAAGGTCCTTACTCCTAGTAGAGAATGTACCATTAACAACCACCCTCTGTACCCGATCCTGTAGCCAGTTTCGTATCCATGTGCAAACAACTTCATTAAGCCCAACAGACCTTAGTTTAGAAAGCATAATTTCATTCCATCCTGTGGTACAGAATGTGTGAATCAAAGGAAATGCTTGGATATTTTGTTAATATTTAATTTTCATTCTTTTTGTATGTTTTATTAACTAATAACCAATAGTTATAAAGTTATGGTGGGGACTAACCCATCTGAAGGTTTTCAGTTGGGCTTGTTGTGGCGGTAGGAGCTTGCCAGAGTACTGCACAGATAAATTTAGAAGAGGGAGAAAGGGGTTTCTTTCCTGTGACTGCACAGTGGGTTGATTGATACAGACGCTACTACTGTGGTGACAGTCTGCTTGGATTTCCTATCATCTACACACTGCAGATTCTGGATCGACAGCAGGGCTTCTGAACTTTTCTCATGGTGGGAGATGCAGCTCCTGCTAGTAGCAGAGTTTGGGGGCATCCTCTCTGTAGGTAAAGGCAGCCTTATACTCAGTGGTGGATATAATGGCATAGTGCTGATCTCAAGTGAGGAGCGGCAGAGCATAGTAGTGATCCCTTATGGAATTCTGGCTTTGAATATTGCTATGGGGTGAGGTTGGCAAGGTCCTATTTATTTGATAAAATGGGAATAAATTCTATTGCCACCATTTCGTGGCCACCATTTTCAACATTTCTGGCTCCTTGTGTTTCATTACAGTATGTAACAATGGGGTTCAGAAGGATGGCTAAAGGCAAAGGGTCAATTCAGGAGTCCCCTTGTCAAGTATCTGTGATGATAGCAACAATATATTAAAGTATACCAAATGTGCAATCTTATTACATTAGCCCTAGAGCTTTTTCCATATATGTATAGTAAGTGACTGGCACACACTGTAACCTATAGCACTTAATACCCCTCTGAATTGTGTCTGTAATTTACCCTCCCATTTAGACTGTAAACTCTATGGGGCAGGATCCTCCATCCTTTTTGTTTCCTTGACACAAGCACTTAATCTGTTGTGTAATTATATTTTATATTTATGTGAATTGCATTTTTAAAAATGCACTTAGTATTACTTATTATTGCAATGACCCCCTGTTTGTTACTACTAATTTATTGTTTTGCTGTACAGTGTTTTGCCCTCAAGGAGCACTATACAAATTAAAATATACACACATACATGCATACATACATACATACATACATACATACATACATATGTTTGGTAATTGTGGGACATTTTAGAATTTACCATTTCCAGCATGCAAAGAAGGGAGTGGAGACCCACTAGCAAATACACAGTAATGTAAAGAGGGGATATAAGGATGGTCATATGGCTAAGGACACAAAGGCGGAAGGCTCCGACTGTTGTCAGCCTGTGTATTTTTGCAAGCTGAGAGAAGCAGATCTGTTCAATGCCCTTGCTCCATAGATCTGAATCCAATCAGCCTGTGTGTGCTCCCAAACAGCGGAGCTGAAGCTGAGGTCAGCCCGGACATGCCTTTTTTTTCGCGTGTTTGGGCTGACCTCAGCTTCAGTTCCACTGTGTGTGAGTGCACACAGGCTAATTTGACTCAATGAGCAGGTCACTGAGAAGATCTGCTTCTCTCAGCCTGCAAAAATAAGCAGGCTGACATTAGCCGGAGCCTTCAGCCTGTGTGCCCACAGCCTAAATGTACTGTATTTACTCTGCAGGTTTGTCTTGCACATGGGCACATGAGTACATACAGTACAATTTTATATTCTGGAAAGCAAACTTGTCCTTAAAAGGTAAACAAACTCTCCATTAATTGAAGGGGCAACTAATGGACATTTAAAGAATTATTTACATGGGAGAAAGAGTAACAAAAATGTATGGATGTGGAAAGAAATGCAGTGTGGAAGGGGAAGACCAGTACTGTATGGAAGTATACAAGTTATCTAACTGTGTGTGTGTGTTATCTATATCTATATAGGAAGTTGATTTATACATGTTTGTGTTACAGGGATTTCTCTGCTCTTTTATTTAACCAAAGTCTTCCAAATAACATAATGAATGTGAGTTATCTCCAAGGAGTAATTTCAAATAAATTGAAAATACACTATTGTAATGTCTGTACAGATCAAACTAGTCATCATAATCCTATAAGAACATAGTGTATTTGCACACAGCCTTGTTCTACTGCCTTGATCTACTTTCTATACCTTTGTAAAGTAAATGGACTTTGTGTGCGTGTGAAATGGTCTTTATATTATAGAAAATGAAAATCTATTGTCAGAAAACCCAATATCCAGAAACCTCAGAAATAAGGGAATGCCATTTTCATTAATAATTAAATATTTTTTATTCTTTGACTGTTTTGCCTGTTCTTTGTAACAAGAAACTATCCTTTACGTTATTAACAAAGCTAACATAAATTCATGTTGATTGCACAATAATCCTATTGTGATCAAATATTGAAATTATCCTGTTTTCCTGGAAGACCCCAGGTCCCAACTATTCAGGATGATAGATCCCATAACTTATATAATTATGAACAGTGAGCAATGCCAAAGATTGTACAGAAATGCATTCTTTGCTATATGCAAACACAAGATCATAAGCCTAATGATGTATAATACAGAACCCAAATGCTGTGTTTCACTTTAATCTAATTATTAATACAGAAAATGTTGACCTGTGTTTTACATCATTATGAAGCTGCTTTCATTTCAGTAGAAATCAATACACATATATTTTAAAATCTATTAAAGGATTACAAGGGAGGTTTTTATTGGTTCCTTGGGTCAGATAGCTATGTTATAACATAAAGCTTAAGACTCCTAATAGTAGTAGGAAGTACTTATTTTTCAGTTCACATGACCTTGGCATGGCAGTTTGAAAATAACATCATACAAGGGGAAACTCTTGATATGCTCATTTTCCATCATTGCTGTTGTGAGACTTCTAAGAACAAACGTTCAGTTTGAGTTTGTTAATATTTATATCAACAATGAACAATTTATATTCATACATTTCCTAAGTGTAGGAAAGGCTGAAAGTGCCATTGAAAGATATAAATACATGGATTGAAACACAAAGCATTGAATCACAGAGTCATGCTCTGGTAGCTGTGGCTTTGGCTGTGGTAGTGAGCACTAGTCAAAATGTGTTGCAAACATCTTTTGAAAGACAAGGCATTATGAAAAACTTCAATATCATAAAAATGTCTCTTTGTTTATCTCTTAAATGCTCCATTATATGGGAAATCTGCATTGGAATCTAAAGATTTTTTCTTCTTCTGGTGAATCGCAGCTGGTCCCTATGTTTTTCAGGTAGAAAAATGCAGTTAAATGGAAAATAAACTGACCTGCAATATATTTCATGACATACCGTGAAATATTTATTAAGTAATTTTATTGGCAGCTGTAAAATACATTTATCTAATTTAATACATTTTAATATATTTAATTTTTATGTAAAATGTATATTCTCATTACACAGCAAAATTGAAAACAAGAACAGGTATCCATTTGGATACAAAGGTACAATAACCCCTTTTTGTTGAAATCAGAGATGTGGTATGAAAAACACAGTTTCCTTGCTGCAGGCAAAGATAAAGAATTATCAATAGATGTGCTAGATTTTTCATTACAACTTTCTGCTCCTCGGTATGAAGATAAAACCGAGAAAACCATGTATAAATGAAAGATGTGTAACTATAAGCGACTTTCATTTGTATTGCATAAATTATTGGCATAACAAGCACAAAAGCATATATTGTTGTGATAACAGTCCATCCATATGAAATTCCTACTGATTCTCTACTTCAAATGCTAACGCTCCAATTCAGCAATCTGTTGTGGGTGATATCCCTGCAATTGATTGGTTAACCCCAGATGAATAAATGTCACACTTTCCAGACTGTAAGAAGGTAGTATATAAAATTGCTAGGATCATTATCAGGTGCTGCAATCTTTATTGCATAAAATAAACAGACAAGTGGCCATGCAATCTATCATGCTGAATTCATAATTATAACTGCATTATTTAATCATCAAAAAATAAAACCAGAGTGGGATTACACTCCTAGGGTAATGGTATGCATGCACTATGGAATTAGATATTCCAAAAAAATACATTGTTCTTCAGGGATTTTATCATACAATGTTGAGCATCATGAGGTATTCTAAAATATAAAATACCCAGAACTTTTTAATTTATATTTTTAATAGATTTGGATGAACTTAACTATATTGATGCTGTGTAAAAACAGTGCAAACAGAAACTGTAATTTGGTGTGCTCCCCTGTTGCTGCAGCCACAGGTAGCTATTTACTATTAACTGCTCAATAACTATCTGCCAGTGAAAACAATTGCAATAACAAAACATAATAAGTACAGTGTTGCAGGTGCTTAAAACAGTGACTTCTAAGGCAAACGAGAAAGTGGGAAAGAAAGAATGTGAAATGAGAGAGAAATAAAAGCTGGGTTCAAGGGGAGTATAAAATAAAGAATGTATAGGCTACCAATGTCCACTGTCTCTTTCTGTATATTCATTGTATATAAAGTGCTTAGGGTTTCATATGTAGTGATGAGCTAAACTGTACCATTTCGCTTTGCAGAAAAATAGGTGAAAAATTTGTGAAACACGTTGAAGTCAATGGACGTCAATATTTTTTTTTGCACGTACTGTAACAATTTTTCCCTTGGCAACATATTCAACATCAACATTAAAGGACCAGTAACATCAAAAAACATTTTTAAAAAATTCGATACTACACATCAAAAAATAAACACCAAGACAAATAAAACTTTAAAATTGCAAAGACTTTATTAAGAAATAACTTACCGAAACTCCACTTCCTGTCTTGTTCAGAAAAGGCGAAAGGGCGACCATCCATTGTGCGGCGCTGGATTTCTCCTCCCTGGCTGCTGACAGCATCACATCAAACTCTATGGAGCAGTTGGAATTCTTCTGGCACAGTTGTTCCCTGTCGATATATCTCCGTTATCTTCCTGCATGGTGAGCAGAGGGGAGCTGCATGGCATTCATCTTGTACCAGACGGACTCACAAATAACCCTCCACTCTCCGAATCACTCTCGAAGCCTTCGGGGTATCTCTTGTATGTGCAGTGCCGCCCCCAACTTGCACACAGAGCCGGCTACACAGAGAGGAGCGGCAAGAACTTCCGTGAGTGAAAAGAGAAGCCAGTGCCGACTGCTTGGAGCGGACCCTTGTTCTGCGAGACTTTTTACATTCCTGCACTAGACGCGACCCGGGAGCTTCATGCTGGCTCCGCTTACCCAAGTGACACTAGATTCTATGAAGCAGCACGCTACAGTTGCCCAGCACCGCCGCCATGAAGATCACGGCTAGAAACTCACAGAAGAGTGTCAGCCCCCGAACACAAGTAGATTTGTAGCTCCTCCACACTTGAAGGAAGGCAGCGCATTGGTACCGGCGGCAGCTGCTGCAGATTTTGTTTCATATAAAACAAGAGTGGCTAGATCGCTATGGAGCAGCGAGGTTCAAGGGAACCAGACAGGGGGACCCGTGCGCTTGCTGGCCAAGATCGTGATTGCCATGATACCAGCTGTGATCTTTGTGGCGGCGGTGCTGGGCAACTGTAGCGTGCTGCTTCATAAATAGAATCTTGTGTCACTTGGGTAAGCGGAGCCCCCATGAAGCTCCCGGGTCGCGTCTAGTGCAGGAATGTAGTCTCGCAGAACAAGGGTCCGCTCCAAGCAGTCGGCACTGGCTTCTCTTTCACTCAAAGCCGGCGATGTTTCTGAAGTTCTTGCCGCTCCTCTCTGTGTAGCCGGCTCTGTGTGCAAGTTGGGGGCGGCACTGCACATACAAGAGATACCCCGAAGGCTTCGAGAGTGATTCGGAGAGTGGAGGGTAATTTGTGAGTCCGTCTGGTACAAGATGAATGCCATGCAGCTCCCCTCTGCTCACCATGCGGGAAGATAACGGAGATATATCGACAGGGAACAACTGTGCCAGAAGAATTCCAACTGCTCCATAGAGTTTGATGTGATGCTGTCAGCAGCCAGGGAGGAGAAATCCAGCGCCGCACAATGGATGGTCGCCCTTTCGCCTTTTCTGAACAAGACAGGAAGTGGAGTTTCGGTAAGTTATTTCTTAATAAAGTCTTTGCAATTTTAAAGTTTTATTTGTCTTGGTGTTTATTTTTTGATGTGTAGTATCGAATTTTTTAAAAATGTATTTTGATGTTACTGGTCCTTTAAGGGGCCGATTCACTAACTTCGAGTGAAGGATTCGAAGTAAAAAAAACATCGAATTTCGAAGTGTTTTTTGGGCTACTTCGACCATCGAATGGGCTACTACGACCTTCGACTACGACTTTGAATCGAAGGATTCGAACTAAAAATCGTTCGACTATTCAACTATTCGATAGTCAAAGTACTGTCTCTTTAAGAAAAAACTTCGACCCCCTAGTTCGCCATCTAAAAGCTACCAAACTCAATGTTAGCCTATGGGGATATTCCTTCGATCGATGGATTTAAATCCTTCGAAGCGAACGATTCAAAGGATTTTATCGTTCGATCGAAGGAATAATCCTTCGATCATTCGATCGCACTATTTGCTCTAAAATCCTTCGACTTCGATATTCGAAGTCGAAGGATTTTAATTCCCAGTCGAATATCGAGGGTTAATTAACCCTCGATATTCGACCCTTTGTGAATCGGCCCCTAAGTCTTTTCTTGTGGCAACTATTTTTGTCTCTGCAACTTTTTTGTCCAAATGCATTAAACTCAATTGGCAGGTTTTTTTTTTGCCAACTTATATGTCCAAATGCATTAGGTCATTGGTCATTTTTTCTTATGGTTACTTTTGTCTCTGCGACATTTTTGTCTCTGCAACATTTTTGTTTCATGTACTTTTTTGTTGTGGCAAATTTTTGCCGTATTTTCATGAAAACATTTGCAGATGACAAAATGCAGAATTTCACCGCAAATCCATGGCGGACAAAAAAAATCACTAATCTTATGCAGTGATATTACACCATTGAGTCTGCTTTAAAACTTAAAATCAACCAAACATCTTGTTTATGACACACATTATGGGTCATGTTTATCAAAGGGTCGAATTTGAAAAACTTTGAAATTCGAATTAAAAAAAACCAACCAACAGTAAGTTGAAGGGTTTTTTTGGCCGAATAGGTCATTTTTAAAGAGACAGTACATGATGAATTTCTATATTCAAATTTTCTAATTTTTTTCAAATTCAATCGAATTTGGACTATTCCCTAGTACACAAAAAAATAGCTTGAAATTAGATTTTTTTCCAATTCAAAAATTCAAATTTTTTTGGTGAAGCAGAATAGGACAAATTCATCCATAACTACTGATTTGCTGCAACATTTGAAACCATACGCTAAGCAAGAGTTTATTGCTTTCATGCTGCAGGAAAGTAGAAGGTAAAATGCCATTTGCACTCCACTGTTACACAAATGTAACTAATACATTACCATGTGTGCTCGACTTGCATATATAGAGGGAATCCAGGGTACACATATGTAAATAGTTAGGATCTATCTCTAATTCTTCATGAATAAATAATATTTTTTTACTTTTTTCATTTATTATATTTAAAAAATGTTTAGAAATGACTGAAAGTGGTTAATATTTTGTCGAATAAAATTATAATTAGATTTATTAAGTTGAGCTTAATGGGGGTCATTATATTAAAACATTTTCTCTCATACTCTAAAATTGATGCACTTTGCTTCACTACACAAATTACAAAATGCAAAGAATTCTTTAGAAGACCTTTCTAAAGTGATTAATGATACATTAAGTAAGACAATGATGCAGGAAAGTATGTAGGGAGCTGCATGGACTAAAGCAGAATATTTCCAGCAGCAAATTATACTAAAAGGTATGAGAGTTCAGTTAAGGACCAAAATGAGAAAATTCTGAATTAAATTTATACTGATCTTTAAGAAAAGCCAATTAGACCCAATGGGGTAGATTTAATTAAACTCAAAACCACACACTTAAAGCTCTTTTTGCAGGCTTTTTTAAAATTACAATTACACTTTTTTCATCAGTGTTTCCTTATTTGAAAAGTATTTTTCATGTTTGAAAATTAATTTCCCTTTGTGAAAAGTTATACAGTGATCTCTTTGACTATGTATGACTTAACAAAAGAAAATATAAGAATAATTGATGTAAAGATAGCAATTTGCTATTATATCCACAGAAAATATGCCAAAAAACTATATAAAAAAAACCTGCCTCAATAATAAGCAAATTCTACATATATCAAATTGTATTTATGGTTAGTTGGGTAAGCAAGTGGGTGTGATGTAAGAGTTTTTTTATTTGCAATAAATACATTTTTTTCTAGCACATTGCTTCAAAATACAGAGTGTGATTGTTTTGATGTTATGCTGGTGGTTTAGATATTTGAAAATAACAACAGTCCAGTTGTGGTAGAGAGGAGAGGGATACATAAGGATGAGGTGCAACACTGAATAGCACAGACACAGCTTGGAATAACTAGTAGCAACAAATGACAGTGTATTCCATTCATAGACACAGAACAATATGATGTAGAGACACATGCTGGGTGTAATAATAGATCCAGGCAAAATATCTGTTGAGGTAGATGTGCCCTTAATATATGCCTAGATGTAGAGAGTACAACATGTACAACATCAATTTATACCCAATTTGAGAGCCTGATGTGATTTAAGAGTCCAGAGAAAGCAAGTACATGATTTCATACTCATGAATGGCTATGAGCAGCAGCAAAGCAAATTTGCAATGTAGCGTTGCCACCTGGCCAGTATTTTACCAGCCTGGCCATTAAAAATGAGGCATGATGCCAGTGTTTTTTATAGGGAAGAAAAATTAAAATATAGAAAGGGTGGTATTTTTTTCCCAGAAAAGCTGGAAACCATACCCCAATCTGGTTCCTATCATTCTAAATTTTCAACTTCTGTCTAAGTTTCTGCATATAATCACAAAGCTGGAAACCATACCCCAATCTGGTTCCTATCATTCTAAATTTTCAACTTCGGTCTAAGTTTCTGGTATATAATCACAATGTTACAGAGAATAACCCTTCTTGTCAAAATTCTCGAAAAAAAAAAAATTCATAGTGCTCAAAAAAGTAAATATAGTATTGCTGGCTCTAATAAAATTGGATAATGGAGAACACGCTAAGCCAACACAGCAGGGCCAAAACTATGTCTAAATTAGATGTTTAATAATGTACATGTACTTTCCTTCCTAGGTCTTAATATAACTAAAAGCATTTATTTTAGTATGCAATGTTATTTGGGGTTCAAGAGTGTACTGAAAACATTGATCAGTTGACTTAATCCAAAAGCAAGGACCTGAATAAAATTAACATCTTTGCTGTATATATCAGAACGCCATAGGTTCTGATAAGTCACCAATCACCTGGAAAATATGTCCCTCCTCCTCTAAGAAGGTGCATAGCACTCATCAACAGTGACTACATAATAATACTATTGAGTAAAATATTGGTAAAAGCATTCATTGCTTTGGATTTGAATTTACATATTTTAACAAACCAGGCATGCCTTAATTGTGGAGGGTATTTGATGGTAAATTTCCCATATGTCAAAGACATCTTAACAAAATGTATGGTCAAAAATATTCCAAAATGTCTGAATACACTTTATTACTAGATTCACATAGGGGCAGATTTATCAAGTGTTGAATTTCGAATTTGAAAAACTTTGAAATTCGAATTCAAAAAGACCAACTGAAAGTTTTTTTTGCAGACGAATACTCCGTAATTCGTTTGAACTCGTCCAAATCTAAGTTTTTCCAAAAGTCCACCAATTGACTCGAAATGGGTTCTAGGAGGTTTCCCATAGGCTAAAACAGCAATTCGGCAGGTTTTAAATGGGAATGGTCAAAGTTGAAATTTTAAAAAGAAAATACATGATAAATTTCGATTTTTGAATTTTCATGTTTTTTTTCAAATTCTAATCGAATTTGAACTATTAAGTAGTCGAAGTACACAAATATTAGCCCGAAATTCAAATTTTTTTAATTCAAATTTTTACTTCAAGCTTTGATAAATCTGCCCCATAATCTATGAACATATAAGCATCAAACATTTGAGTTTTGGAAGCTCTAATTCAAGTTAGTGAGTTAATTTTTTTACAGTTAAACATATGGCATGGAGAAATTTATATTTGTGAAAAGTTTACTGCCAGTGAAAACACAAATTTGGCGACAAACCTGTACCAAGCCAAAATGTTTGCTTCACCCTAACAAACAGAAATAATGGAGGTACTTAATTATGATTCCTAGGGGCTTATTTATCATGCTGTGTAAAAAGTGGAGTGAAGCATTACCACTGATTTTGCCCAGAGCAACCAATCAGCAATTAGATATTAACAGTTAGAAAGCAAAAGTAAAGATCTGATTGGTTGCTCTAGGCATCATCACCGGTAATGTTTCACTCAACTTTTTACACTGCATAATAAATAGACCTCTTAGTGTAATAGTTGTTTTGTGTTGAAAAAAAACAAACATCCACCAAGTTCAACCCCTCCAAATATCCCCCAGTTCCTATATATAATGAATTAAGTGCCCCCTATTGTAAAATATAAGGATGTTATAAGTTACTGAGGAGCCCCATGACCATATAAAAACACAAGGCTTCTAATATACTCATATTTTGCAACAGGGGATACTTTATTTATTATAATAAACAAGTTCCAGTTAGTCATGTGACATTAATGATATCATTAAGCTCCAATTATAACTGATTACATCACTAAGCACAGTTTATAAGTACAGGTATGGGACCTGTTATCCAGAATGCTCGGACCTGGTGTTTTCCGGATAACAGATCTTTCTGTAATTTGGGTCTTCATACCGTAAGTCTACTAGAAATTCATTTAAACATTAAATAAACCCAATAGGCTGGTTTTGCTTCCAATAAGGATTAATTATATCTAAGCCGGGATCAAGTACAAGCTTCTGTTTTGTTATTACAGAGAAAAGGGAAATCATTTTTTAAAATTTGGATTATTTGGATAAAATGGAGTCTATGGGAGACAGCCATTCCATAATTCTGAGCTTTCTGGATATCGGGTTTCCGGATAAGGGATCCTATACCTGTATATCATTTAGAGGATATTCATGGCTCATGTGTATATACTAAACTAATTGTAGATCTTGAGATCAGTATAGCCTTGGATATTGTTCTTGTCCAATGAATTATCCAAATCACTCCTAATGGCATTAAGAGAAGCTGACATCACAATATCACCCCACAACCTCACTGCTCTTACTGGGTAGAACCTTACTGCGTAGAACACTGTCATCTTGTTCTTTTCTGTGTAAGTAAATCATGTTTCCTTTGCAATCACCTTTTCTCCAGAGAACACAAACTTGATACTCTGTTCTCATAATAGTTCCATTCATTTTACCAGTTAAGTTGCGCAGTTCCTATATGTGATTCCTATGAATTTTGTTCTGCTGAAGAATGTAATATGGCAGCTTACAATCATAAGTGTAAATGTTCATGTGGGGAATAGAACTAGTCAGCACAAAAATAAAAAACACTTATGTGTTTATTTAAGTTCAGCATTTATTATTATACATTTTTGGGCTTTTACTTATAAATCCATTTCTGGTACACATTTCTATTTTCTTTCTGCCATACCTTACAACAGGGATTCTATATATACTCACAGAACCACTGTCCCATGTGACAAAAGCTGGATATATTGGTATTTATCTGAAAAACCGTGTCTGCTTAAACCAGTAGAGAGGTAAAAGATCCGAGCAAAGGGCATTCAATGTTGATGCATTACTTGATATAGCTATACAATATAATAGCACAAAGATTGTTTAAAAATGCAATGGTATTCCCTCCTAATATTCTCCCCACCCACACAAGTTATTAACAAGTTTAAGCCAACAGTTCAATATAAGTTTCTTTGTAATTTAAGTAATAATGGCTTAGGAAACAAATATAGAATGTACGGTACTTACATTTAGGGGCACATATACTAAGGGTCGAATATCGAGGGTTAATAAACCCTCAAATTCGACCCTCAAAGTAAAATCCTACGAATTTGAATATCGAATTTGAAGGATTTACCGCAAATCCTACGATCGAAAGATCGAAGGAAAAATAGAACGAATCGAACGATTCAAAGGATTTTAATTGATCGCTCCAAGGATTTTCCTTCGATTAAAAAAACCTTAGAAAAGTGATGGGGAAGGTCCCCACAGGCTAACATTGTACCTCGGTAGGTTTAAACTGCCAAAGTATGTAGTCTAAGTTTTTTTTAAAGAGACAGTACTTTGACTATCAAATGGTCAAATAGTCGAACGATTTTTAGTTCGAATCGTTCAAATCGAAGTCGTAGTCAAATGTCGTAGTAGCCTATTCAATGGTCAAAGTACCCAAAAAAATACTTTGAAATTCAACGTTTTTTTACTTCTAATCCTTCACTCGAGCTTAGTATATGTGCCCCTTAATGTGAATGGGTTAAATGAGCCAACTAAAAGGGCTCAGATTTTCTATGAATGTATAAAACTTAAGTCAAAAATAGTAATGATCCAAGAAACTCACTTCAAAGAAAAACATGTGCTTTCGCTGAGACTTTACCCCCATATTTTTATGAGCAACAGCCCCATAAAGAAATCTCTGCAAGTTCTAACCCTTAAAGAAGTAAAGAAGGCTTTAGCATAGATGCAGTTGATTGACGTTTGGAAGGCATTCAACCCAACAAAAAAAGACTACACACACTTTTCTAAAGTTCATTCTGTTTATTTGAGAATAGACTATATATTTACATCACAATATTGGCTGAAATGGTTTATAGGAGCAGACATTGGAAATGCTACCCTGTCTGATCATTCTTCGGTAATATCTACTTTCACAATTCCTCATACACGTAAAGCTGATTTTACATGGTGTTTGAATGAAAGGTTATTATATACAGAAAGTAGGAAAACACAGATTTTAACATGGATAGAATCAATACTACAAACTAACAATATGGCTGATACTTCCCCCGCAACTCTTTGGGAAACTATCAAATGTGTCTTGAGAGGTAGACTTATTGCCATGGGGAGTAACCTGAAAGAGAGAAAGATAAATAAATTAATACCCAATTAAATGAAATAACGACTCTTGAACAGGCTCATAAAAAAACTATAGCCCTAGGAACATTAGTTACACTGGAAAGCAAGAGGTTGCAACTAAGGGCTCTACTCAATCAGAAAGTACAAAAAGCTTTTATGAGAATGAAACAAGATATTATGAACTAAGTGATAAGTGTAATAAGCATTTTGCTAGAATTATTAAAAAGATTCAGCCCCAAACGCAGATCATGTCCGTTAAAGACAGGGAAGATAATGTACATTATGATACTAAAGGTATAGCAAGGGCTTTTCAAGACTACTATCAAGCACTCTATAAATTGAAAACAGCCCCTCCAAAATTGAACGTCATTAATAATATAGAAATGTTTATTAAAGAGGCTGGTTTAAACAAACTCACACCAGAAATGACTCAAAATTTGGAAGCCCCATTTGAAACCAAAGAAATCAAAGAATGTATAGAATCCCTTGCTCCAGGTAAAAGCCCTGGACCCGATGGATACACAGCTCTGTTTTATAAAGCCTTCAAAAATGAGATAACTCCAATCCTGCTTAGATACTTTAACAATATAACCAAGAAAACAGGGTTTCACCCACAAGCCCAGGAAGCCCATATCACCATCATTCTCAAACCAGATAAGGACCCCCAATTATGTTCTAGTTATAGACCCATTTCCCTGATCAATATAGATATGAAGATATATGCAAAGGTGATAGCCAATAGAATTAAGAAATACTTACCTGAACTGATTTACACAGATCAAGCAGGGTTGTGCCTAAAAAAGAAGGGAAAGACAATACAGCCAAGATTATATCATTAATAAAACATGCTCAGAAACAAGGCATTCCAGCAATTTTACTTACCACAGATGCCGAAAAGGCATTTGACAGGGTATCTTGGGCGTTCCTGGAAAAAACTTTGGAGGGATTTGGTATACGCCCTATAATAGACAGAGGATAATGGTTTTATATGAAAAACCCACAGCACATATCATATTTAATTGTACTCTTTCCTCAAAAGTGTCAATTTCAAATGGTACAAGACAAGGATGTCCCCTCTCACCAATCCTCTTGGTATTATGGTAATGGAAACATTATTAGCTCACATTAGACAAGACCCTGATATCTCAGGTATAATTGCTGCAGGTCAGGAGTTTAAGTGTATGAACTTTGTAGACGACCTGTTGCTTTGTAAAACCAAACCTGCGATTTCTCTCCCAAAGTTTATGCAAAATTAAAAGATTTGGGGTGCTTAGAGCGGTAAAATTAGAGCGGATCTAGGGAAACTCTACCAAGATAATTACACTCCTCTTCTAACATCCTTTCAGAAATCAATTGGGCAAAACTACAAATCTCATGGTTTGGGAGAATTCAAACTGTTAAGATGTTTTTGATCCACAAGTTTCTCTATCTCATACAAGTTCTTCCTATACTAGTACCCCAATCCTTTTTTTACCTCAGTAAAATCTATGATTTCAAGATTTAACTGGAGAGGGAAAAATCCCAGATTGAAACACAATTTATTAATACAGACTGAAAGACCTTATAAAGAATGGTAGGTTGATTCCGTTAGCGGATATGCAAAAAAGATGGGGGGGGACACCCCAGAGACTCCTGGGGTTACAACCACCTCCATCTATATATATAAAATCCCTAAGCCATATTGATTGGTATAGACTTGAAACACCATGGTATCTACTCAAGTAGAAATAATCCAACCAGTTTCTAAAATTCATCTAAAAGATGTTAATTGGAGCTACCCCACAAACTATAAAAACTTTAACAAATGTATGGGAAAAAGAACTGAAGATTTCCATAACACAAAACATGTGGGACAATATAATCAAGACTATATATAAAACCTCCAGGGCTTCCAGAGCAAAAGAGGCAATGTACAAATGACATACTAAACAAGGTAGACATAAGCTATAGAAGAAATAAGGCAGTTGGAAGAAATATTACATTAGCTACATAATCAGAGTACTAAATATTGGAAAATATGGGCTCCATGGGCAAATCATCTCAAAAAAGTGTCCGAACAGGGTAAAAACGGTTAATTATCTAGAACCTAGGATAACAGCAACGCATTCACTGTACACTAGGGGGCGCATTTATCAAGGGTCAAATTTTGAGGGTTAATAAACCCTCGAATTCGACCCTCAAATTTAAATCCTTCTAATTCGAATATCGAATTCGAAGGATTTAGCGCAAATGCTAAATTCGAACGATTTTAAGCGATCGATCAAAGGATTTTTATTCGATCAAAAAAATGTTAGTAAAGTGCTGGGGAAGGTCCCCATAGGCTAACATTGAACCTCAGTAGGTTTAAAGTGGCGAAGTATGAAGTTGAAGTATTTATTAAAGACACAGTACTTAGACTATCGAATGGTCGAATAGTCGAACGGTTTTTACTTTGAATCGTTCGAATCATTCGATTCAATCGAATTCGATCAAATTTGACCCATTCGATGGTCGAAGTACCCAAAAAATACTTCGAAATTCAAATTTTTTATCATTCGAATTCTTTACTCGAGCTTAGTAAATGTGCCCCCAAGTGCTGTAAAACACAAATATACTTGATATTAGAGTAAAGGCAAAGTAAATATGCAGTTCACATATTACTGACCACTTCCCTGGGGATATTTGCAGTTCCATCTTGGCACCTCCTTGCCATGTAAAGTCCCACACTCCATTCCTGGTGGACAAAGAGAGTTTAAGTCCCCTTTCCCCCCAAGAGCTTTTACTTTTCCAGGAAGCGTTACCTGCCCAAATACCTCTCCGGCTAGACAGAGGTAGTTGCTCCCACGTGGCAGGCAAACAACACTTCTATCTTTAACAGGGGAGACATGCTGGATCCTTTCACTACCCTCCCACAGGCAAACTCACCCGGGGGCTCACACAGAGCTGGAACAAGCATCCACAGGGATGACATCCTTTAGCCAAGCACATGAAGCTTGTAATTGTTGATGGGTGAATTTGCCGAAAAATGGGTGAATTTCCAGTGAAATTATCAAAACGTCAAAAAGTTTGCGAAACACATTGAAGTCAATGGGAATCAAAATTATTTTGCCGCATACCCTTTTTTTTTGATGCAGCGGATTTTTCGTGGGCAAATTGGTGCCGTAAATTCCCGCCTGGCAAATTTATTTGCCTATCACTACTTGTAATGTTTAGGACATGCTCCCAACACCATCCACAGAAAATCCCATCCGGCTGGCATCCATCTCCAAGAATCTCTCTCTTATCCTGGACGGCCTCTCTCACAAATATAAGGGACACGTTATCACCAAGTCAACACAGGGCATCGCCAACCATGTGGTGTCTCTCCATAGCCTGGGGCCTGCCCTGCAGCACCCCAGCAGAACAATCACTCCATTCTCCATGAAAGTGAAGGAGTAATGGCTGTGAGCACACAGCTCTGTTATGCGGCAGTGATACCTTCTAGCAACATCTGGTACAGTATGTGCCAAAACACACTGCACAATGTCTCCTTCCACCTCCTTTACTCTAGGTCCAACATGTAGCCGGACAGGCAGGGGATTTCCCAGCATACGAGATTTCAGACCATAGAGGGGAAATTAACCTTATGGATGCCTCAAATGGGCGTCACTGACCTCTTCTAAAAAGCAAATGCTCTGTGAGGCTACAAATAAATTGTTATTGCTACTTTTTATTACTTATCTTTCTATTCAGGCTTCTCCTATACATATTCTAATCTCTTATTCAAATCAGTGAATTGGGATCCTAGCTACCAGATTGCTTAAAATGCAAATTGAAAAGCTGCTGAATAAAAAGCCAAAACCCTTAAATAATAAAAATGAAAATCAATTGCAAGTTGTCTCAGAATATCACTCTTTACATCATACTAAAAGTTATCTGAAAGGTGAACCACCCCTTTAAGGTATGGTGATCCAAATTATGGAAAGATTCCTTATCTGCAGACCAAGTTCAGGGCAGCATCTGAACTGGGGACTGGGTGGGAGAATCTGACTTGAATCTCCCATCCATTCAGTCCCCAGTACCAGTGAATGGCACCAGCAGCAGGGAATGTTAGGAAATAGGTAGTGATGGGCGAATTTGCGCCGTTTCGGCGAAAAATTTGTGAATTTCGTGCGAAATTTGCAAAACTGCAAAAAATTAGCGAAATGGCGCCGGTGTCTCGTTTTTGCCGCGAATTTTCGCAGGCATTTCGCGAATTTATTTGCTGGCGGCGAATTGCGCAAATTCACCGCAAATAAATTCGCCAATCACTAGAAATAGGAGTGTAAATGGGTGGTAGTGTGCAAGAGGTAGTGATCAGGCCTTGGGGCACTTTGTTTCAAATCCAGCCCTGCTTATCTGGAAAATCCCAGATCCCAAGCTTTCTGGATAGCAGGTCTCATACCTGTACTAATTCTCATTCAGTGAAAATGCATAATATTACATGGTTTTAAGAATCTGGGATTGTCACCTACTTAAATTTTACTGCATTACTGCTGTGTTTTGGCTTGGCAACATACAAAGTTTACAGAGGGTTATTTACTAAAATCTGAATTTATCTAATAATTTAAATAAAAAAAAAATCGACCAAAACCCCATCCCTGATTTTGACTTATTTATTAATAAAATAACTTGAATAAACTGGATCGGGAAAAAATCCGATTATTTGGGGGGGTTTTGTCCGAAAACCCAGATGATTATTGGGCTGAACCCAGAGCAGACCATGATATCTTCCAGCTGAGATAGGGACATCACCCATTGACTTATACATGACCTTGACAGGTCTGAGATTGCGGATTTTAGGATACAGACTTTTCGTAGCATTTGGGGTATAATAAATATTTGTAGAGCTGTGTAAAAAAAAAAGTGGTGTTACAAATACATTTTACACCACCACAGTGATACCATAATAAGTCATGTAACATCATGCATATTTATAAAGCCGCATATAATTTTAATCAAATGCATAGCTAAAGATAACAATGAGGCTTAAAAAGAAGAGCTTCAAAAAGGCTGCATAAAAAATAGAGCTGAGTACCACCAATTTTTACACTGACAAAATAATTTTTTCCTGAATTTATAGCTATGTAATGTACATTTGCAATGGTGTTGGTTAGTAAAGAAACTCACCTTTCTAAAAACACCAGCTAGTATTTTTAAATGTAATATCTTCATGATCTCAACGCATGGCATTCATGCACATATAAGGACAGCAACAGAGCTTCCCATTTAAATTTACATCATCTTTTATAAGTTGTAGCATAATATACTGTATACTACTGTACATCGCTTTATAAATTTGCCCCAGGCATGAAATTCACCTGGTGCAGCAAACGTAAGCAGGCAGGCAAGTGCTATGCATACATAGGGGGAAGCAAACCACTCTCTTCTCTAAACAGTAGCTTTTCAACAGCTCATTATCAGGAACTTCTCAGTGGACTGGTAATTTGTTTTATTAGCTTCTCTTATGTTTTGAGGGATCAGGAAGTTACAGGAAGTTACAGAAATTACGGAAACTGGCTCCATATTCTTAGATATTTCTTAATTAAAGTAATAGGCAAAAGGTATGTTCCACACAAGCCCTATTCATGGAGTTCATGTTGAAAAAGCATGCACAATATGCTATAAGATTATAAATGGCTATTTCTGTTAGCAGAACTAAGTATGTATTTAGTGAGCAGTGTTCTAAAGATTGTGTTGGTATGGGATCCATTATCTGGAGACCTGTTATTATCCAGAAAGGTCCAAAGTAGGGGACCATTTTAATTAAATAATTAAAATTTTGAAAAATTATTTCCTGTTTCTCTGTAATAATAAACAGTACTTTGAACTTGATCCCAGCTAAGAAATAATTAATATTTATTGAAGGCAAATCAATCCTATTGGGTTTAATTAATCTGTAAATGATTTATTGGTAGACTAAAAGGTTTTTTATCTGAAAACTCCAGGTCCCAAGCATTCCAGATAACAGGTCCCATACCTTCATAAGAACATTTACAGAAAGGTAGTTAATAATGTTACAATATGAATGAAACCACAGTAAAGGGCACTTATGAATAGGGGTGGATGAATTTAAAGCGTTTCACTTCGCCAAAATTTGCCACCGGAAAGAATTTGCAGAAATGCATTAAAGTCTATGCACAACGATTTTTTTTAACATGCAAGTCTATGGGCAACAATTTTTTTTTACCTTTGGAGTCTATGGGCGTCATTTCTGCGGTGAAACACGACAAACAAATTCACTCATCCATATGAATTATTTACTAATTCTTCCATAATGTATCTCACCATTTAGTAAAGGTGCTAAATTGTTAAAGAAAAAAAAAAGTATGGTTCATCCAGCCTATTCATCACATTCTCAGGTGTGTATTGCTCCTTTATACTATCATTCATCACTGTTAACTCTTTGGAGACATTTATTGGTAAATCAATAGGCATGGATTAAGACTATTCATTGTATTCACTGCTGCTTATTGTGTCATTTCATCATTATATCCTCTTTATCATTACCCACCACCATCATCATCCCATTGGGAAGTTGTTAAAGGATATCAGATGATTTCCCTGGGAATTTATGGAAGAATACTAGTGTTTGGTTCATTTATAATTTTTAACCCCATTTTGCATTCCTTGTTGTAACAGTTTTTTAGCCAATATCCAAATATAGTTAAATAAGTGGAAACACTTGTTATATTTCAACACAATCTATTAATTCCATGTTTTATTTTTGTGTTATATTGTGATTATACCATTGTTTCAGTATACATAATTTGATGGCATGAACCATCTGTACAATGGCATTACATAATTACATACTGTGCTTGATACTGATTGAAAAAAATAGAATGTACATGCAATGCAACCCATAGCATCAATACACAGCTGACAATGCTAATATCTCAGTGCCAAGCCTGTCAGAACATATTGATTATTGTATTTCAGCTTTTTTTGTATTCTGTTTACTTTTTAACTTGATTATATACCAAAAAATGGTCAACAGACTTAAATAAACTCAAACAGAGCCACCCTATAATTGTGATACTAGATGTTTCAAACGCTGGTACCTAAGCTTTGGTTATTTAACCCTGTGGTATGCAACCTTGATTATTCTCAGTGTTCCGTGCTGCTTTCTTGTTAGGGATCACTTAGATAAAAGGCAACCTGGTGCATTTTAGTTTCTGATTGATTTCTGCTTCCATTACTAATTAAGAATTATGGAAATTGTGCAGTACACATAATTAAATTGAGACATCTACCTGGCCTCAACAAAAAAATGTACAGAACAATACAATTATTGATTTAGGGAGGACAAATAAAATATTGCTGTCCTATAGAAAGAAATGGCAGAGAAAATGTAATCAATTCATGACCATATTTTTAGAAGGGCTTAAAGTGTAGTTATTTACTACAAGCTTAATAGGATTTGTGTTTGCTGTCTATAAAGATGATCACATTAATTTACTTTTAATCTGTGGGTACATAAAATCCTTTTATTTAACCCCATATTCAAGCAGTGTAGTAGCAGTGTCTGACTGCTTGTTCTAAAGACTGGATGTGTCTAGTACAGTACTCAATAACTCCTGTAAGACCAACATTGCAATGTTTTGCTTCTTAAAAAGTCAGTATACTCCTTGTTCAACATGAGTTCAATGAACAGATTAGAGAGCTGGTTTCAAGTGCACAGATATTCAACCTGCATAATAGACTCCATAAAGGGAGGGGTTTTTAATATTGGTAATTTAATGACCTATTTTGCAAGGGCCAAACATGGAGTAGCTTCAATTTCCCTGTTTGCTCTATTTAGCTCACAAAATAACACTGTCACGTACTGTGTAGATATCTCAACATTTTTTGTTAGTAGAAATTGTGTGCAAATATTCCACATATTCTTGGGGCTGCAAAAACATTTTTCAGTTTGAGACAGGTAAGTCAGGGATTATGAGAAAGAATCTGATAGACTTTTGAACAACACTATACATTACAAAAACTGCCTATTGACCCGACAGATAGGATAAAAACGGAGTTGGGAATCCTTTTGAATGACGCAGTGCTTAATGGTGTTATAACTGATGAACTGAATGGTTTATTAATGCGGACATTTGTGAAAAAGCCATATATTTATTTCTTGCCAAAAATACATAAGAGTCTGGTGGATCCACCTGGAAGACCCATTGTATCTATCTTGGGGACACTTTTGCAGCCTATAGTTCTTCCTACAAAACCATAGACTGGAGGGGATTGTTCTTCCTACAAAACCATTTTTGATTTGTTCTTTGGATGCAAATGACTTATTCACATCAATCATACACGATGATGAGGATTAAATGTATACGTACTTATTTGACCAAGACCAGTCATCCAAATTTCAAAATCAATTTCATTTGTACATTGCTGGAAATAGTGTTAACAAATAACTATTTATGTTTTAACAGCCAATACTATTTACAATTGCAAGGTTGCGCAATGGGCGCTAATATGGCACTGCAAACGCAAATCTATATATATGGATTTTATTGAGTATACTTTTATTCTCAATAATAACGAATACAGTTCTTCCATATATACTTATATGAGGTATGTGGACAACAAGTTCTTCATTTGGACTGGGTCCACAGAAAAGCTATTTGAGTTTCTAGAATATCTAAATACGACACATGCGGGGGCATGGCGTAATGGCGTGCTGAGAGGACGCACTTTGTCTGAGCTCCCGACCCAAGCCTTCTAAAAAGCCTAATACAGAGCCCTTTTTCTCTTCTGGACGTTCCTGAAAGCATGGGGAAACACCATAAGAAGGGTGAGCAATCTTCCCAAACTAGCACGCATAGCGCTCAAAGCACAATGTCTCCCTTTCTGGGCAGGAGATCTAGCGCCCCTGCAGGAGCATGTGATCCCAAGATGGCGCGTGCAACTACCAGAAGCCCCAGCCCTACCGGCTCGGCCTGCTCCGGGTTTAGCTCGTCCTCAGCCCCCTCTGACCTACGGGCGATCTTATCCTCCCTCCCAACTAAGGAGGACCTACGCGCCATGGCGAAGACGTTGCGGGAATCGCAAAGGGCAGATATTGCGGACATTAAAACTGAACTGCGTGCCATAGGAGAGGCGACCGGCAAAATGGAGGCCAGGCTGGAAGTGGTGGAACAGGCCCATAACAACACGACGCAACGGGTGAATGACCACCACAAATTTATATACTTGCTTCGCAAACACATGGAGGACTTGGACAATCGTGGACGCCGCAACAATTTGAGAATACGCGGCATCCCGGAAACTGTAACCAATGCTGAGCTGGGCCAAACGGTGTGTTCGCTCTTTAATACCATTCTAGACAGGGACATGAATACCCCTATTGAGCTCGACCGAGTTCACCGGTCCCTGGGCACCCCTAGATTGAGAGCAGAAAAACCCAGAGACGTAATCTGCTGCATTCACAAATTCACATTGAAGGAGGACATTATGCGCAAAACGCGCAATACTGAAAGCTTTAAATTTCAAGATTATGACGTCTCCATATTTCAGGACTTAGCGTGGCTAACCATCCAACTGAGGAGGGCACTCCGACCCCTTACTACAGCCCTACGCAACAAGGGTATTGTATACAGATGGGGTTTTCCCTTGCCTTGATTGTAAAGAAGAATGAGAGAGTGTTTAGCCTTAAAGAACCAGATGATTTGGAAGCCTTCTGCGAACACATTGGCCTGCCATTGCTGGATCTTAAGGAATGGAGAGACCTGGCTTATTGCGGGGATTCTTTGGATTTACTGGACTTAGCTCACTGGCAGAAATCTGCTAAACGGCAGAGGCATACCCCTGCGAGCACTCCAGACAGAACTGACTGAACACTGCCCATGCGCTTGGGTTTGGATTAATCCTCTATCTACAAATGGAACACTTCTCAGTCCGACGACACTCCAATTCTGAGTTGGAGCCTCACTTGTCGCAACTCAGTCATCAGTTGAGAAGATTCGAAGGATACTTGTCCTCCTTGGAGCCACTGTTGCTGATTTCCTGCTTTCATTCCCTTTTTTTTTTTTTTCCCTCTTCCCTCTCTTGGAGAGGATGATGCAGTGACCCCTCTGATGCTAGGCACTTACACCACTAATCTCAATGTGGAACTGCTTTCCGAAGAAGGAGCATCACCTACAATCACCTCGGCTACTATAGACCCTTTGCGCCTATCTTCATATGGCCACATCATTCTAAGCCTTGGGTCCCGTGCATATTTTCCTCACTATTTGGACTTACATATGTGAGACAATGTTATTTTTGCTTGAACTGTCTTGGTTTTCCAATCTGTTTTTATATATGCTAATAGCTGGCAGCCTGTCTATGTTCATGCTGTTTTTTTTTTTTTTGTTTTTTTTTCTCACCCCTTCCTTGAAAAGAGGGCGTACCTGGCCGCCAAACAATTCTGACTTACACTTGGAGACGGCCTCCGTGCTTACCAACACTAATTGATTTCTTTTTCTTTTTTTTCTCTTGAAAGCTCGTAAATCAATGTTTAGAGGTTCCATAGGGACGCCTCTGGGTAACTCTTCCGATATCACGACCGGTTTTGAGTTCTTATGATGTTTAGTTACGCTACTAGGCCCCACTTTGTATTGGGCCCTGTAATATTTAAGTTACATGATGCTTGGGTCGGGGACAGGACTTCCTGTACCTCTGGCAACCATACTCATGCCCCCTCGAGGGTATACCATAGGGTTTATCTCAGACGTGACACTGGGGCACAACACGTCTGCAGTATGGTTGATGTTTTCTCTTTTTGGGTGTTACAAGAAATCCTTTTCTTCCTTCTTTCTTTCTTTCCCCTCTGCCCAGGATTGTTTGACTTTGTATAATTTTATCTCTTGCTCCCTTGCAGACTTCAGGGTGGCCGAAGCCCGGGGGACGCGGCGTTCCATACGATTCCTATACAGATGAAGGATGAAATCCGCATTGGATCCCTCAATGCTAAGGGATTAAACTCACCTTTCAAACGCCATAATCTGCTGAGGGACATGCGAAGGCTTCAGGTACAAGTCATGTTGGTACAAGAAACTCATTTTAAAAAATCCAAGGCCCCAGCTCTTAAATTTCGAGGCTTCTCGGCTGTTTTCACCAGCTCCCCATATACATCCAAGTCTAGGGGCACTATGATATTGCTTGCTGATTCCCTAAACTTTTCCCTTACAGACACGAGAGCTGACCCTCTGGGTAGATTTAATATGGTAAAAGGAATGATTAATAATGCTACTTACACCTTCGCTTCAGCCTACCTTCCACCCACGGAACAACACAAAGCTCTAGCAGACACGTTGCAGGCCCTTACAGAATTTGAGCAGGGTACACTTATATTCGGAGGGGACTTTAACGTTGCCCTGGAACCACTAGTGGACACTTCCTCAGGGCATTCCTGCATCTCACATAAAAAAATTGAAATCTTTAAAAAACAACTCAGAGCCCACACCCTAATAGATACATGGCGACTTATCAATCCTACAACTAGGGATTATTCATTTTATTCTCCGGTGCACAATGTCTATTCTAGGCTAGATCATATTTTCATACGTCACTCTGACGTCACACTCCTTAAAGATGCCACGATAGATGTCATCTCCTGGTCCGACCATGCCCCGATTACTTGCACTCTCCTGCACTCATTACATACACATAAATCCTCCACTTGGCGACTCAACGATACCCTTTTACGCGATCCACAGACTAAAATTGACATAGGCCAATCCCTGAAACTCTACTTTGCTGAAAACAGTACCGAAGGGATTAGTCCTTGGACATTATGGATGGCACACAAATGTGTTATCAGGGGGGAGCTAATTAAAATTGGTGCCAGGAAAAAGGCCGAGCGTCGAGCTGCACTCACAAACTTAATAGCCAAAGTCCGAGCCCTTGAAGCGCAACATAAGCAATCTAAACTTGCCCACATTTTCGAAGCCCTTACCCAAGCGAGAAAAGAACTCCGGGACAATTACTCTCTTTATTCCAACAAAGCCATTGAATTCAACAAAAAATTTTTTTTTGAACATGGTAATAAATGTGGAAGGCTGCTGGCAGCTATGCTCAAGAAAAAGCAGCTTCGCAATCATATCACACAGATTAGATCCCCGCAGGGCCGTTTAGCCACCACTACGGCTGAAATAGCTGAAGTGTTTCAACAATTTTATATAAATCTGTATCAACTACCCCAAACCCGATCGCTTGGCCCTACCCTTACTGAGAGGATACAAGCCTGCAGGAATTACATCCGCGGCTCTAACATTCCTGTGATAGACAATGAGACCCGTGAGTTTTTAGATTCTCCGCTATCTAAGGGGGAAATCGCCTTAGCCCTGAAAACCACTAAAACTGGCAAAGCCCCGGGTCCCGACGGCTTTACCATCTCTTATTACAAGGAAATGGAAAACTATCTGACTCCCTATTTACTCTCTGCGTTCAATTCCATACCCACTGGATCCACCATTCCCAAAGAAGCACTTGAGGCTCACATCACACTGATACATAAAAAAGGCAAGGATCCCTTAGACCCAGGCAACTTTCGTCCTATTTCCCTACTGAACACCGACATTAAACTATATGCCAAAGTGTTCGCCATGAGGCTTAACCAAATTCTCCCTTCTGATCCACCCAGAACAGGTTGGTTTTGTCCCTGGTCGTGAGGCCAGAGACAACACCAACAGATTGTTTAGTATCTTGCATCATTCCAAGATTGCTGGCCATCCTCTGGTAATGTTATCCACAGACGCAGAAAAGGCATTCGATAGGGTTGATTGGGATTTCCTTCGCGCCACACTACTGGAATTTAACCTAGGCCCTAATATGATAAAATGGATTTCTGATTTATATACTCTCCCGACGGCCAAATTGAAGATTAATGGTGATTTATCGGAATCTTTTGCAATTAGGAACGGCACGCGCCAGGGCTGCCCGCTTTCGCCCTTACTCTTTATCCTCACCTTAGAAAGCTTTCTTAATAGAGTTCGGGCCAACCCAGATATAAATGGATTTCGAGTTGGCCTTCGGGAGCATAAAATAGCAGCCTATGCAGACGATCTTTTATTCTTTGTCAAAACACCACGAATGTCCTTGCCTAACTTACTAATAGAGCTTCAAACCTACAACAAATTTAGCAATTTTAAGATAAACTTGTGGAAATCAGTGGCTTTCAACATCTCCTATCCTCATGCTGATTTCGCGGCTATTTTACAAAACTTCCCGATAAAACCCGCTTATTCTCACTTTGTTTATTTAGGACTTAAAATATTCTCAGACCCCAAGCAAACTACTGAACACAACTACAAGGACTTGCTACAAGCCATCTCTCGTAAACTGGTCTAAGCCACTTTTCTCTTGGATAGGTAGAATAAACGTACTGAAGATGAATGTCCTCCCTCGTTTTTTATACCTATCCCAAACAATTCCATACCCCCCCCCAAATTGCTGTTTCGGAATTTAAATAGCATCACTAGTAAATTTGTTTGGATGAACAAAAACCCTAGAATCGCCCGTCAAAAGCTCTCAGCGAGCAAAAAACAGGGAGGACTGGGTCTCCCCAATTGTATTAACTATCATAAGGCTGCTGTCCTAACCAGATGTTTGGATTGGTCCTTTCATAGACAGTCCAAACTGTGGACTAGAATTGAGCAAGACTCCATGGTTACACCCCTGTGGGCTAGCCTATGGATGCCGCACTCTCAAAGAGTATTCAGAGATAAAACTGATCTTAAGCTAAGGTACACTCTGGACACTTGGGACAGCTTGGTCAAGACAGGTAGATGGATTAATACCCCCCCTTTAAATACCCCAGTTTTTGGTAATCTAGCATTCGTCCCTGGTTTAAATCTGGATTATTATAAAGGCTGGAAGCGACAATTACACTCGGGGGCCAGTTTTTTTTATACCGGGAATCGATTGAAACATATAGAAGAACTCATTCTTACTCAAGATAATTCTGATTTAGACAGGTTCAAGCACCGCCAGATTAGGCACTTTATCACTTCGATATTTCCTTCGCACATTCCACGTCCAGAGCCTACTGAAATAGAACTTGCTTGGGCGAAAGACAAGGCCCCTCCAAATTTCCTTTCTCTACCAGATTATTTCTGAATTATCCCGGCGCCCAGCTCTTTACTTTAAATCTAAATGGGAATCTGACCTGGCCATTGAGATACCTATGGACTCTTGGGACAAAATTACTCAGCTAATGCACACATCATCTACTTGTACGAAACTGCAGGAACTTAATTATAAAATATATACAAAATGGTACAAATACCCTACTAAGTTAGCCTTGATTTATAGGACGGCCTCGCCTCTCTGTTGGAGATGCAAGGTCAATCAGGGCTCTCTGTTGCATATATTTTGGAGCTGCCCCGTCCTGAAACATTTTGGGCCGCTGTGAGGAATGTCATTTTAGAGATTACCGGGACTGACATTGAAGACGACCCCCTCGTAGCCTTACTTCACAATACACATCTTCCCTGTTCTACTTACAAAAAATCTTTGACACCTATATTATTAGATTCCGCCAAGGCGCTAATTCCACTATACTGGAAACGGACCGATCCTCCAGTTATTAAAGACTGGTGTAACAAGGTGATGGAAGTCTATAGATTTGAGCAGCTGAGACCTACCTGGGAAAGAGAAACGAGGAATTTCACTAAAAAATGGTTCTATTGGACCCAATACGTACATTCTGACCAGTACCTGCGGCTTCTCCAAACCTGAAGTCAGAGTAGGCAAAGGTGACTTTACGGGGCCGTCAAATGTTTCTTTTTATCTCTATGTGATATCTCTTACTAGCTCTCTCCCCCGGACTTCAGCCGCGCTGACTCAGGTAATGGTCTTGTTTTTGTTAAGGGGCATTTACTGATTTTTCTGTGAATAATCCTGGACAGTTCTTCTCCTCCTTTCCCACTTCCCACTCTTTCCCTTCTGATCTTTTTCTCTTTTCCTGACTTCTTCTATCCTTTCCGTTCTATTTGTTTTTCTGTTACGATAGCTTTTGATATGTAAAAATACTCATTGGTTTCCACACCACTAACTTCTGTCTACACTGTCATATCTGTACTTATTTGATATTGACCAGACGTTTCTCGTTTGAAGGGTCGATTGTAGAATTTAGGATTGTCTTAGACATAATTGTGTCGGTAACTCCGAGCACATTTCCCTTTTGCTCTAGCTGATGTCACGTCTTAGTGGAAGCTCGGAAACTGGTCTGGTTGTAGACACGCTACTATGTTATCTTATGTACTGCTGTGATATGTTGCTTGTATTATGCCTTTCATTCTGTACTGTGGATTGTGTGAAACCAATAAAAAATGTTATTTTAAAAAAAAAAAAATACGACACATGCAACCATTAAGCTCACCTTAGAACACCATGAAACTACCCTGCACTTTTTGGATGTGAATGTTACATATACTTACACCGGTTTTATAACATCAGTGTATTGCAAATCAACCGATAGAAATAACTTTTTGCAGGCCACTAGTTTTCATTCTCCTGGGGTTTTCAGAGGGTTACCCAGAAGTCAGTTTACTAGAATCAAACGGATTGCATCCAATGAAGAGTAATACAAACAAGAGGCCCTTAAAATGGTGGAAAAGGAAAGGAGAAAGGATACAAACAAAATTAATTGTTGAGGGTTAAAAATGAGATACAAGAGATCTCAAGAAAAGAAATGCTGAAGAAAAACAAATATGATAGGAGACAGGGAACGGGTATGCAATTAGTTACAACATTCGACACTAACTCAAAGATCATTAAGAAAACTGTTTTAAATTATTGGGGTGTTGTAAGTGCTGATGCAAAATATGGTAATTTATTTAATATACCCCCCTTGTTCTCCTATAAGAGAGGACGCACAGTAGGAGATTTGGTAAAACAAAAAACCATATGGGGCCCAAAAATACAATAAACCCTTACAAGTAATAAATTACCAGACACTTACTCCTGTCACAACTGTGGTCATTGCAGTGGGATAATTACAGGGGACAGTGTGAAGGGATCAAAAAATTGGTTTAAAGGGTTGGTTCACCTGTGACACTAAAGCAGTAGTTTACTGCATAAAATGTCCTTGCGGACTCGCCTATGTTGGGCAGATGAGTAGAACAATAAAATTACATTTAAATAAGCACAAAAGCACAATACGCAATTACCAGCCCTCTATTGATTAAAAGGATGAGAAGGATACAAATAAAAAAAAGAAGGGAAACTGCTCTTGCTAGACATTTCTTTGAGAAGGGTCACAGAGTTGCTCAATTAAGATGGCAGATACTTGAAAAAATCACTATAAATAATCAGCATGATAACAAAAAACTTCTACTACATAGAGACTGCCACTGGATTTGGATTCTACAAACAAAAGTCCCACTGGGACCCAATGAAGAATTTAATCTAGCCTGTTATCTTTAGAAATGTTAATATGTTGCCTTTCCCCTTTACCTTACAGATATGAGAATTGAATCGTTATGTTGCAACGGCAAGGTAAAAAGCAATTCATTTTTTGTAACAATTTATGATGTACTGATCAGGGCTAGTTAGTGTTTCAAGCTTTGGTATTAAGATACATTTTTTAACTTTTATAAAAACTGTTTTAACCTTTTTCTACAGGGTTTTATCCTACATGGTATCTTTTCAATTGATTGATTAAGGGATTGAATTTCTTTTTGATTTTTTTTTTGAATTTGGTGATTTTTTTTGGGATTATATTTGGTATCATCATTGGTTTCCGGATGTCTAATACATAAAGGATGGACATTATATACAATTTAATCAATTGCTATGTTTGCTAACTAATTGTATGTTAATTAATATGCAGTATGGAGAGTTTAAATGTTCACTATGTGGTGTGGTTTACTTGTCTGATGATGAGTCACACCCCCAAAATGTTACATTGAATAAACATGCAGGGCTTGTCCTGCTTGCATGGAGTCCTTAGTGCTGGTGTATCTTCTTTCTATCAGGGATTATGCACAACAATTAGAAAACAAAAACTGTAATGTGTCTACTCAAAACTTAAAACAAAAACTGTGGTACCGTGTTAGCCAGTAACAAAAATAAAATTAAAAAAAAAAACAATTACAAAAAGTATTGTAGAAGTGATAACTATACTCCTGCAACACCAGGCCCTTAACCTATTTACGGTATATAGATGACATACTTATTATATGGACAGCATCAGAAAAAAAATTATTGGCATTCCACCAAAGATTTAACCAATTCCACCCCACCATCAACCTTACCCTTAACTCTTACTCACACATCTACTTCTTGAATACAACCATCTACATCAAAAATGGAACCATACAAATTTCCCTATACCAAAAACCAACAGGCCATCTTGCATATCTTATGTGGGACAGTTTTCATCCTCATCACATAAAAAAATCATTTGTGTTTAGCCATGCTCTGAGATACAACCGGATTTGCTCAAACCTTGTTGACAGAAATAAACATCTCCATTCCTTACAGAAAACTTTTGTTAATCAGGGATACCATCCACAGGTTATTGATAAAAAATCCACAGAGCAACTCAAATACACAGAGACACACTCTTGGATTACAAAGAAAAGACAGAAAACAACAGGATACCTATTGTAGTTCTGCTGTCAAAATCACAGTCTTCAGGACATGCAGGTCTTAATTCTAAAAGGGAACTTTAAAACTGAACGGGAAAGGAAAATTTATGAATTCAAATGTATGGAGTTATTTAACACATTAAGGCAGGGCCTTAATTTAGGGTCAGGTTTCATGTCACACTATGACTGAATCCAGACTCCTGGACTATTTACAACTCACCCTAATTCATTGTATTATCTCTACATTTGATCTCTATCTGGGTTCGGTAGCTTTTAGGTGGCGAACTAGGGGGTCGAAGTTTTTTCTTAAAGAGACAGTACTTTGACTATCGAATGGTCGAATAGTCGAACGATTTTTGGAAATGTTCGATTCGAAGTCGAAGGTTGTAGTCGAAGGTCGAAGTAGCCAATTCGATGGTCAAAGTAGCCCAAAAAACACTTCGAAATTCTAAGTTTTTTTTACTTCGAATCCTTCACTCGAAGTTAATGAATTGGCCCCTAAATGTCAAACTATCATTACCATATTTTACATGGATATTTGTTTCTGTGCCAGATCACATGCAGAATGTCACTAAAAATGACACAATATTAATCCCAAGGAGGGATTATACTGGATGATCTATCCATAACTACAGTATTTTGCAAATACACACAATGATATTATAATGAACAGAAAATGCACAACATTAGTATTTCTAGTATTTCTATATTGTAAATAAATATATGTAACAATTTTTAGTATCAATTTAACATTGAACAGTTTTTCCCTTGCCGTAGAGCAGTGGTTCCCCAACTGGAAAATGGATTTTCTAGGTGGCCCAGTGATGTTGATGGGAAAGTTAGATAAATACGGAGGCAGAATTACCAATTTTCAAGATTGAGGAAATAGAAAGTTGAAATCTAGACAAACGAATGCATTTTTCCCATAATCTCAAGACATATTTAAAAAGAACTCAACAAAATAGTCGTGGTTGCATTTTCTAATAGAAAAAAAGTCATACTCAAAAGAAAATCACACTGTTCCATACATTTTCAATGAGACAAAAATTCTGAACTGTTTTAATTAAGTGGAAAAAAAGAATAAACTAAAGTTACTTGAAACATTTAAAACAAGTCCTATTGAATTATAAAATATAAAATCGCAGCAGCTTTTACTTGCTGAGTTAACAGCAAATCCACATGCCTCCTATCACTCCTTTGCATGCACATGAAACATGGAGGGGAGTTCAGTGCAAAAATTGGACAGTATGCATTTTGCACCAGTATCAGTGCAGACAGAGGAGTGAGTAGAGATAGGCAAATCACCAGTTTCTTGGCTGGCATTTATAAACAGCAAGAGAAACGTCTGACAGTAGTCTTATGTTCTTATTATCCAAGTGTTTTAATTGCTACTGAAACAGAGCACAGATGCCTGCAGTTATTTGCACAATGCCCCATGCAGTGGGCAAGGTGCAAAAAATGGGCAAATAATTTTTCATTGCACACTGCCTTAGGGAATTGAGAATGAACCCTACCATATTTGTTTAACTTTCCTAGATAAGGGTAAGAATGAATTTTATCCCTGGTGGATTACTTTGCACAATGTTTGAAAATATAAGAAACTTTTGATTTCAAAAAAGTCAACAGTCCTTCAAGTTGAATCTTCAGTATATATATATATATATATATATATATATATATATATATATATATATATATATATACACATATATATGACCTTCATCAGGAATAGCAAGCAAACAGAGCCACCACCAGCAAACAAAAAACAAACATATATACCTGTGTATATACAGTGTGTAAAGACAGTACATGCGTAGAAATGTACTTAGACTATATATTTACCAAAACCTTTAGTTTGTCATTGTTACAATCAAATAGTGACATTTTATTGGAGGAGTAATGATAGCAAAGACTGCAAGAATAGTGCATACAAAGGAAATAGAGTGGGTGTCATAGGTAGCATAACCTTCTAATATGAAGTGCTCAAGTTCATTGCCTGTATGAGTTAAAGTAAGAGGGATCTCTACTATCCGGCCAATACATCTGTTTACACTGCAGAGGTGACTGTGCTAGAGCAACAAGCCTCCATAATCTACCCCACTGGATACCATTGTTAGCCACCATCCCCACAGCAACCATGTCTTCAGGCAGCACATTCCCTGTCCTTAATAATATTTACCTGCATACTGACAGCTATTCTGGTGGACAGTCTTAGCAAAGGAGAACAATGCATAGCAGGTTATTTGGAGTAACAGGTTTGGAGTCATTATTTACCAGCACACAGTCAGCTAATATATGGAGTGGTTAAACATAAAGAAGCACCTGGATGTACCTGATGGCCAGGCTCAGGTTGATATATACATCAACTTGAACCTGGCCATTGGGTACATCCAGGTGTGCCCCTGCGGGAAACATGTTGAGGACAAGTGAGCTGTGAGACAATTTGTTTTGTGCACTCAAGTCTCAATATATTGTGTGTATTTTGTGTTTCATTTTGTAGAGAATCTGTTGGGAGGTAAAGATAAAGTAATGCCACGGATAGCTTGGAGGAGGGGCAACATGTCCCAGACTTAAAACATGCAGGAACTCAATTGGAGGTTATAGGTAGAAGGGGAGGAGTTAAGTCTGGGGGAGGGCACAGGTGGCCATCTTAGTGTCATGGAAAGAGCACTGTGCCACCATTTTCTATGAGGAAGAATAAAGCAAGGTTCAAAGCAAGTTTCAGCAAGGTTCATCAAGGTTCATCATTATGGCAGGTATGGAAGAGCTGTTTCAGAGCCGAAGCCAGCAAAAGGGGTGAAGATTGGCTCAGGCACCTACTGCCAAACCCCACTGAACAGCCTGCACCCGCAGCCTGCACCAGGCAGCACAGGTAGAGTCAGTTGAGCCCCTCACCTCCATTCAGAAGGAGGAGACCAGCGACAGTGAGTCCAGGATGAGTGGGAATCCTAGCAGGGGAGATCTGCCATCATCAGCCACATCCAGAGCAATCTGGAGGTCACAGAGGGGGTTACAGGGTGAGGAGCTGAATTCCAGCTACTCAGCAGTAGAGGTCAGACCACGTTCCAGGGCCAAGAGGCAGAATGGAGAGCCGGTGTGCACCACATCAAGGGGTAGCCAGCAGCAAGGTGCAACAGGAGCAGTGCGGGCAGGTTCACTTGCCAGGGCATTGAGGCAAGTGTGAGTCAGAACGCACAAGTGGGAGCGGCATCATCAGACAGCAGGGCCAGGTGGAGATGGCCCTGCAAGGCAGAACTGGGAACAAGGAGGCAAGTAGGGTAAGGAGAGAAAAGTTACTGCAAGAGAAGGCCAGAAAGGAGCACTGAGGGGATACAGGGGGAGGCAAGTACCTCATTAGAAAGATCAATGGGGTCATGGGGAACACCTTCACCAGGTCTTCTATGGAGTAGGAGGTAGACAGGAACGGGGGCAACAACCAACAGCGCACAGAGGAGGGATTAGGGGCATGCGGCCGATGGGGAGTCAGGTGAGCAGACCCCCTGGGCTCAGGTCTGTTGCGATGGGGGAGGCAATGGTGATTACACTGTGGCCAGGTATGTACCCCAGCCACTTGTTTCTCTACAGGCACTGGGAGCAGGCAAAGAGATGATGCAGAGTCCAGTCAAGGGAGAGCCAGAAGCAACAGCCAAAGCATAAGCGGTCAACACAAACACAGAACCACAGCTAGGCAACCACCAAGAGGTACTGAGCCCCACAGTGCGGTTATGGCAACAAGCTGGGGGCTTGGGAGGCTTTCATGATGGGGATACGGCAATTACTAGGGCACTGGGACAAACAGGCCCTATTTCAGGCCAAGGCCTTGGGGCCAGGATGGGGAGATTAACAGCAGGTACAAACAGCACAGCAGGGAGACAACAAGCAACAGTTAGCCAAGGGTAGGCTGCCCCAGAAGGTATGGTAGTGGGGAGTGCCCCACAAACAGACAAGGCCAAGGAGGGGTAGATGCCCATGTCAGACATGGCTAAGGGGCATGCATAATTATGCTTTGGGGGCTTGCTGGGGGCAGGTCAGGGCTATGTGCAGTTCTACTGCAGACAATAGTGGCCACAGACAAAACCGAGGGGCCCATAAGGGCACTGCAATAAAGATAAAAGGTTATCATACATGTTTGTCAACTTGTGTTGTATATGCTATAAAATGCCCTTGTGGGCTTACAATATGTATATAGGCCAGACAACAAGGCAGGTGAAGGATAGAATTGGGGAACACAAGTCTGATATCAAAAGGAATGTGAGGCAAAATCCTGTAGCTTGCCATTTTGTAGACACAGGACATAAAGTAGTGCAGTTGAGATTTCAGGTACTACAACTGATCCCTAGACTAATAAGAGGAAGTGATAGAGTAAACAGCTGCTTAAATGTGAAGCAGGATGGATTAGAAGGTTGGAAACCCTGACAACCGGGGGTCTAAATAAGGAGTATGAACTAAATAAAATGAACCTTGATATAGTTATGGCATCACAGTTGTTTAATAGTGATGGGCGAATTTGCGCTGTTTTGCTTCGCCGAAAAATTCGCCTGTTTTTGACGCCGGCGCCCGTTTTTTCGACGCCGGCGCCCGTTTTTGACGGCGGCGCCCGTTTTTTTGAAAAAAAAAAATTTTTCTGACGCCGGCGAATTTTTGCCGCGAATTTTCGCGGGCGTTTCGCAAATTTATTCGCTGGCGGCGAATCGCGCAAATTCACCGCAAATTCGCGCCTGGTGAATAAATTCGCCCATCACTATTGTTTAATTATTGCCTCTGTTTGTTTTTATTTCCCAGTAGTCATCAAGAGTCTACAAATATAAGTGGAGCAGGAAAGCTAAGTTAGCTCCCTTTCTATACAAAAGAGATCCATTACGATGAATGCAATTTTATGGTGTAACCCTGGTATATGTATTTTTAATATAATACTGTATGTGCTATAATCACTAGAGGGCATTGTAATTTGGTGTATATAAGGAAGCTGTGGATAACTTGATGTGTACTTTATCAGCTTGATAAAGGACCAGCAAGGTCTGAAACGTTGCTGTGCCATTTGTGAAATAAAGTGGTTTTGACACTACTACTGGGAGTGCTGCAAACTCAATGGGCCCACGACATGCCTCAAGTTTTTGGGAATTGAAATTGAAACCAGGACACAGGAGTGTAGGCTTTCCCTGGACAAAGTCCAACTGCTAGAAGAAGAGGTGGGGCAGGCCATGGCAACAAAGAAAGTGACACTGAAGCAATTACAATCCTTATTAGGCAAGCTAATTTTTGCTTGTGGAAATATCCATGGGTAGGGTGTTCTCGAGGAACACAAGGACGATTTGGAGGCATGGAGTTCATTTCTCCAGGAATTTAATGGCAAGCTAAATTGGCTTGGGGATACTGTACCTGCACAAATGGGGCATTGCATGTATACACGGACAAAGTTAGTTTAGTGGGTTTTGGTGCGTACTATGAGGACAGGTGGTATGCAGCTCTGTGGCCAAAGGAGTGGGAAGAGGCTAGGGTCACAAGCAATCTGACATTCCTGGAGCTCTTTCCCATCATCGTGGCAGTGGAGCTTTGGGGTTCCCAGCTAACCAATTAGGTCCTCTTTCACACTGATAACATGGTGGTTGTTATGGCAGTGAATAACCTTATAATACATAAAAGCCATAAATATCCTGTAAATTATATCCTTATAAACGGTGAGTTCTGATGTCATAAGTTATAAACGGTGAGTTCTGATTTCATTTCTGTCACATGACTCACTGAAACTTGTGTATTATAATAAATAAAGTACCCCCAGTTGAAAAATATGAGGATATTAGAAGTTACCTCGGAGTTCCATGACCAGTATAAAAACACTCGGCCTCGTGTTTTTATATGGTCATAAAACTCCTCGCTAACTTATAATATCCTTATATTTTACAAGAGGGGGTACGTTATTCACTATATATCTTCATCACACCTTGTTTTGCACTGTTTACAACTAAATTTACAGTTCAGAGCCAGTCATGTACCGGCACATGTATTGACATTGCTGATACTCTCTCCCGTTTTCAGTGGGACAGGTTCAGGTGTCTGGCTCCAGAAGCAGCAATGCAAGGAGAGAAATGCCCCGACATGGGGGCAAATTCACTAAGATTCGTAGTTGCGCCAGGCGTAACTTCGCCGCACTTCGCCACACTTCGCCAGTGCTCCGAAAATTCACTAAAATCCGAAGTTGCGCACAGGGGTAGCGTAAGGTTGCGAAGTTGCGCTAGCGTTGATTCGCTAAGCGAAGCGAAGTTACGCTAGCGATGGTTAATTTGCATACGGCGCCAAATTCAAATTTCAATGGAGGAATATGTACAATCACTACATATGCCTGGGAAACCTTCAAAACATCACATAAATTTTTTTTTTGCCCTACACATGTGCCCACTGTATAGTTAAGTTGCCAGGAAATGTAGGGGGGAAGGAGGGGAGCCCCAAAAATTTTTTCAATCTTTTTCAGCCTATCACCCATAATATAGAAAAAACGCCAGAGTTTTTTGGGACTTTTTGAACTTTTTTTGAAGCAATCCCTATCTACTCTATTGCGCTTCGCCTGGTCTGAGGTGGCGAAGGAAGTCTAGTGTAAAAGGTAGCGTTCAGTACACTGTGCACGTTAGTGAATTTGCGTAGTTACGTCCGTAGCAAAAATTCGCCAGGCGTAAGGGTGCGAAGTAACACTAGCAAATTTACGCCAGCGTTCGCTAGTGAATTTGCGAAGTAACGAAAATGCCCAACGCTAGCGAATTGACGCTAGCGTTAGGCGCTTCGGCGCTTAGTGAATTTGCCCCATGGTGTGGAAGCTCATCTGACAGGTATGCTGGACTGGGTCAAGTGGCTGGTAGTACCTAAGACATGGGCCAGTTACAGTAGAATATGGGCTGAATGGTTTGAGCTGAAGTCTGAGATCGGGAACAATGCGGGGGACAGTGCAAAATTAGGCCTCTTGGCATGGCAACTATGCTTGGATTTTGGGAGAGGCATTTTGGACAGTTGCCTGGATAAAAAACTGGCAGCATGGGCCTCCCTATTTTAACTGATTGGCTGGATCGACCTCACTAAGGAGTTTGCCATCAGGCAGGCCATAATGGGGTTTAAGTGGGGATAATTGACAGTTGACAGCAGGCCCCCTATAACACTAGACATACTTAAGGGCCCTTTTGACAAAATTCAGGGGTTAGTCTGTAATGCATATAAGGTGGTTCTTTTTCAGCATTTAGAATGTCAGAGTTAGTTATAGAGAGAATAAACAGGGAAGTGGAAGCATTCAAGCAGGAGATGTGTGGGAGTGGCCAGAAGGGTTAACCATTCCCCTATTTACAGAAAAATGGTGCCACATTTGCTTTGTAGGTACAACTCTAGTCTATCCTGGCTTCAGTTTATATCACGGTTTAAGAGAGCACTACAAGGGCTGGTCCTATTATTCAAGGAATGTCAGCCATTCATTTAGAATTGGTGTGACCACTGAAGTGGTTTGCTGGAGCCTGGAACCAGAAGAAGTAAGGAGAATTGCTAGATGGGAGTTGGATAGGTTCAAGTCCTATGTCAGGCCAGTCTGGGTCAAAGCTTTTGGGGTAGACACAAGTGGCTGGGGGGATGGTGTGGGGGCCTAATTGGGGTTGTGCTTTAGGAGGTTAATGCATGTGTTTTTCTAGGTCAACAACCCCACTGTGCCGTCTGGCTTGTTGGACATTCATTCATCGTCAGGGCAGAGAAGCATGCTATGGTTCTGCGAGTCGGGAGGCAGTTAGGTTTTTACAACTCTCAGGTAAAATTGTTTTGGATGGGGTTGGGGGGATTATGCTGGGAGGAGGTAGTGTTCACAGTCTTCAAAAAAGCAAAACAGATAGGGCCCCGCACACATTCTGTTCTGTTCATTATGGTAGGAATGATTTGGGGCATAGTCCAATGAAACAGTTGATCAAGAATATCAGACAGAATTTTATGAGACTAGGGTCAGTCATTCTGGGCATAAGGGTCATTTGGTTGGAGATTATACCCAGGTTACAGTAGAGGGGTGCGCAGTCAGTGGCGGCCATAAGCAGGGCCACAATAAAAATGAATAAGGCAGTGTCAAAATTCATCCAGGCGAACAGAGGATTGGTGGTGAGGCATAGGGAGCTGGAGAATCAACCGATATATTTTGTCCCAGATGGAGCCCATCTGAATGAAGTGGGTCTGGATTTGTTTAACTTGACCATACAGGTGTTGGCTGAATTTGCTTGGAAGGTGTTGAGGCACATGCAGAGTTGAAGGGGTCCATCTCTTCAGGCAGTACTGGCCCCTTGTCAGTCTGCTGGGTACAAAATTGTGTCGCTAGTAGAGGCATATTCATGGTGGGATGGTTTAACCCCTAAGGTGGGTGACCATAGGGGGGAATGGGGGCAGCAGAAAAATGACACAGCACTTGCTTTGCATGAGATTGAAAGGATTTAAAGGATTTACAGATTTACGGCATATCATCTGAGCAAGAATGTGGCTAGAGGATTGTCAGGGGACCTATCGGCTTTCAGTGGGGGAAATCGAGACCAAGGAGGAAGCTTCTGGTAAAAGTTTGCGGTACAGACAAGGGTTCAGGAATAAGCGTAGTCAAATCCAGGCTGTAGTTCAATAGGCAGGCAGGTAAATAACAAAGTCAAAGTACAGGCAGGGTCAAAAGTCCAGGAATGCAATAAACACGAATTTAGGAACACCCAAGAATGCTAAAAACAAATCCTTTAATCGGCATTGAACCTGCATCCTGGGCATCCTTTTATTTTGAATTTGCTGCCATATGCCATGTAGTGATGTCATGAGCTTGCGCGCTGGGGACAACGCGCCTGTGCCCGGACCCACTCGGCGACTCATTTTGGATTTGCCGCTGCCGGGAACAGGAGCGTTGCGGAGCAATTCTGACAAGGATATTGCTTTGGTAAGGTAAGGGCAGACTGACATAGGCTCAGGAGATATTGGTTTATGCAATGTCAATGTTCTATATTGGTATTTACAATGTATAATACAATTTGGTTATGTTTACATTTTGTATATGTATGCACATCATTTTGATGTTGGATTATACTGTTGTAATTCTTATAAAGCTGTGGCCAGAATCTTTCCATTAAAATAAGTGTCACACATCTAATTATTCTGTTAGGTTTAGGGTGAGAATGCAGTGGTTTATGTAAAAGTAGCATTCATTGTATTTTTACAATACTGCCTAGCATTATTGGTGTTAAATTTTGTTTGCAAGTTTGCTGGCCAGTCCTAATTCAGTCCTAATTCAAAATTCTCTACAAAGTAGAAAAATGTTGCATAATTTTTTTTTTTCACAATTGAGTATAATTAGCAAATATAGAGATAGCACTTACAAAGTCTACCTGTTACCATCCTAGTGGTTAGTGTGGGAATGCAGAAACTTCTCCCATTCTTTACTGATAACATGAACTAAGAAAGTAGGGGAAAATCTAAGCAGATTTATCAGCATTTAGCTATTTACAATTACTGTACCGTACATAACTTAGTTGTATTATATATAAATATATAATGGCTCAAAAGAAGCTAGCACACACAGGATTTATGGAGAAAAAAAGGTTTTTATTTTAACAAGAAAAAAACTTTTTTTCCCTGTTAAAATAAAAACCTTTTTTCTCCATAAGTCCTGTGTGTGCTAGCTTCTTTTGAGCCATTGTAAATACTAATACATAGCTCTGCACCCAGGCACCTTATACCAGTATACGTGCTGGCATTTCCATATATATATATATATATATATATATATATATATATATATATATATATATATATATATATATATATATATATATATATATATATATACACACACACAATATTTTAGAATATTTACATACAATTTCTTCATAATACCCTAAAAGGATATAGCAACTAAACACAATGAGGGGGGGAAAATGGACTGACCCCTGGCATCTAATACTTAAAATTACTATAAATTAACCAAATTAATGGTCAACTTGGACTCTTTCATACACTTAACATTACAGTGTGACAAATCACGGTATTGTTTTTGAATATGTAAGTGATTTGATATCTCATGAGATATCTGAGCTCTAATAACATTATCAGGCAATACACAGTAACTGATATTTGCAACTACTTTGCCTGAAGGAACTGTGATTGATGAACTTAAAGCTCTTGTATATTACAGCTATAAAACTATCTGCTTCATTATTTTATACTATATGGTATGGATGGCTAACATTATCAAACCAGGTTTACTGTATTATCCAAAAAAGAGAAAGTGTCATTTTTTGCTTACCTCAAGTTTTTACTTTTACTCATTGGTTATATTTTAAGAATTTTAATTCTGCCTGTTATTTAGGATATATAGTATATAGCTGCATCTCTGTCATGAAGCTTTGAAAAAAGTAATTCCCATTATCAATTGAAACATGCAAAGTGTGCTAAGTATTTAAAGTATGACACTATCAGATGTATCCTATATCCTATACCATATCAATATCCCATCAATAATTACATTGATTGTCATTATCTAAAGGTTATTTATTTACAATATATCAAAGATTTTTATCAGGACCAAAAAGATAATTAAAGATAATATTCTTACATACAAAATAATTGCATACAAAATTTTATGACCTGGACAGGGCCAAATACCTGGTTCATTTTCCGCAAAACTGGTCTAGAAATAATCTCAATTTACCCCCTTTCTTCATTGGAATTTTTCATCCATAGCTTTATTATAAAAATGTAAGCATTTAAATACATAAGCATAACTATACTGTAAATAACAAATATATAACAGTATTATTATAATAAACAGTCAAATAGATATAACATAAACACAACAGTAGTAAACAACACCTGCAAGGTCCCTGGCAATGGACCAACAATAATTGCATGCCAATCATACCAGGCCACCAGCCACTTGTGCCTTCCAGCATGGATGGTATTCTGTATTGCATGCCTCAACCAATAACACCAGAGGCCAATGCTGTTAAAGAGGATACCAACAAACCAAGCCCCACTGACAACTTGGGACTTGGTAAATTCTGCACTGCTAACCAATTATCACCATTGCCAGGGACCGGCCTGGCTATGAGAATGGGCCCTTAACCCTGACCTCCACTCTACTGTAAGCCCCAAATACTCACCTGCCATGTTCACTTAACCTGTATCCCACTACTGTTGGCAACCATTGTGACAACTAGCAGAAAAGGATTAACCCCACAGGAGGGTAGTGGGGAACTCCAATTTCTCTATCCAAAATGGATACTGCCCCGAACTGATATTGATTGAAATTAATTAAACTCCACCCCAACACTATGTAGCTAAATTCCAACTACTAACCCCTAGCCGACAGCTTTGTCCTACCCCAGTCATATTTAATCTGCCCAATATGCATCCATTTGAGAGGCAGACAAGTAAAACTCACCACCAGTGTAGGTGTTAACTTGCCCAAAGTATGACTCTCAAGAGAAAGTAATCCAGAGGTACTAATAATTATCAAATTAAAGATCCCATTAACAGTTGTAAATATTTGTAAAAAAAATATCAATTATCTTTATAATTGCAGTTGCAAATCTCAGCTAGTCATGACAAATCATGACTACAAAATTTTGACAATGTTAAGCATATTTATGAAAATCACACTTCCATTGCCAATGCAACAGATCATGATGAAAGTCACAATTAACATTTTCTATTAATTTTTAAGCAAGTTGACTAATGAAACTGGCAAAAAATCCCAGAAAAATGCATTAATGCTGACTACAAGAGGAGGCAAATTTTAGTAAATTTAGCAAAGTCCTTGGCAATATCCATGATAATTGTTCATAAAACAAGAAATCCAAATAGAAGCTTTGTAATGTGAAACTTTGTGCAAAAAGTTACATATAGAAGCTATAAACACAATTTGATTCAATAACTAAAAATTATCTCACACTACAAGCAAATCAACAAATGATATCTGTTTCTGTTGTCTATTCATTCAAGATTATCATCTGTCATGGAATGCGGTTGAACAATAGGAACATCTCTCTACAAAATGCATGACATTACATTCTTTACTTAAGTCTCTAGCATATCTTGAGTGTAAAAGCCAAATCCAATAGCACTCTCTCTGTAATAAAGTTCTCTTTTTATCCTGGTTTTGTTTTACACTTACTCTTTATAATACAGTATATCACTGCATTCACAGGAATGATGTCATTGCAGTGGTTGTAGTTTCTACAAGGGTGGATTGAGAGTAAGGAGGTTTAAAGGTAATCATCATGACTATTGTGTGTCTTAAGTTTGATACTTTTCTTAATGCTTCTGCTCTTCTTGTAGGAAAAAAACAGATGAACAGGTTGAACAGATGACCACATTTTGGGTCTGATTTGAGTTTCCCCCCAAGTACATTAGTATTAAAAAAGTGACAAATGTAATTCTTTAGGTTTGACCCCCTTATAGGTTTTTTCCTTAAAGCATTACCCCTTGGGGTGTCTTTAACCTCATCTCTGGCCATCATTAGTTCTGTTGCATTATAACACTTCTCGACTATCCTCCTTATTGTGAGGTATGGATATAAAAAGATCTTTAACATCCAAGGAACCAGAAGAAAATTGCCAGAGGGCTATTTTGTCTGTTTAGCTTTAATTGTTAAACAGGGTTTGAGGGTCAGCAAGACCTGTTGTAAGGTCTCCCAGGAGGGTTTGAGGCTTTTATTATTTTTATACATTTTTATTAATGTAAACAACCTCTGGGTACTGGAAGAATAAAAGTTTGTAAATATCCTCAGTTATGATGAGTTCTATAATTGAAAATTGGGACCTTTCATTTGGGTTCTTAATTAATTGTATGTATTATGCTAATTTGTTATGTTTAAAGGTTCATGCTTAGCACATATCTATATGCTTGAGAAAGAAGCATGGCCCCCAAACATGGCACTTCCGGAAATAAAATTGCAAGGATTTGCCCTGTGGTATTTGTGTGTCAGTGAGCATTTACAGAACAATGATTTCCTCTGAGATCATATTACAAATATAACTGTATAAGAGAGTAACAAGACACAAAATTTTAGGCGTGCAAACTTTAGCAGTAGAAGGGCATCTCTGCAACATATTAACTGAGAAAGACTTTTCACAGGGTTAAGTATAGAAGGAAAATGGAATGTCTTTAAAATGCTGCTTAAGCAAGGAAAGATACAGCGAATTAAAAACCATTTTTTAAATTTTTATTAGTAATAAAGAGGCCAATACAGCATGCAAAAAACAGTAAAATATATCACAACTAAAATATGTAAATAGCACTAAATGAAATAAGAAGAGGTGGGAGGTAATATGGTTGATGAGAGCAGGGATAAAGCAGAGATTTTGAATTGTTTACACAACTAAGAATAAATTAATGAAGATTCACTTTTAATACACACAGTTTTGATGTCTGATTAATTTAGCAGTACGTTAAAAAGAGGATCGACAAAGTGAAACTAACCAAAGGTCCAGCACATGATGGTTTTTACCACAGGGCACTAAAACTGATCAGCTCTGGCAATGCCCAACCACTTTATTTAATTTTCCATAATTCACTGATGGCTCTCATGATACTAAAAGACTGGGGGATTTCTATATCTGCTAGTACTCAAAAGGAATTAATTTCTTAGCCTGAAACTTATAGGCCTGTAAGTTGAACACATAAATTTACATTCAACATATCTTACCAGACAAATTTGTTCAGCTTCTATAAGGAGTTTAGCACAAATTTCAACATCAGGGAAAAAGTGGATGTAATCTACTTAGATTCTGCTAATGCATATGGGTTGTTTTCTTCGCTGACATATATACACTGGCTTAAAAAATCCAATTTGCTGCCTTCTATTCTATGAATGTATGTGTGCTGACAAACAGAAAAGTCTATAACTCACACACACAGAACATATTACATTTGTAAAAATGTTAAAGTGTGCATTTTTGCACTGAAGCTCGCTCTTTGTGTGTGCTGATGTGATGTTTCCATGCCTATCAGCACACCCACATTCAGGGAGAAGAAGCCAGTGGTTCAGCACACACACATTCAGGGAGAAGAAGCCAGTGGTTCTGCTCCCATTCCTCTGCAGGCACCCACTCCTCTTCTCCTTCATCCTTCTCATCAGTCTGCCTTTTCTCATGCCACCTTACTCCTCCTTTTTCCTGCAGACTGGCCTATCCTTCATTTTACCTTCTCCTAAGGCACTAATAGGATTATATGAATGATACACTCCTTTCCCTTGCTAAAAGTGTGCTGCCTGCTCAAAAGAGTGAGTACTTGGTAGAGTGAATAGGGATGAACCAACTCCTCCATTTTGGTATTTTGCCAAATACTGAATCCTTTAAGAAGGATTTAGTTGAATCCCAAACAGAGTCCAAACATGAATTTGCATATGCAAATTAGCACAAGGAAGGCAGGTAAAGTCACATGATTTGAAGGATTTGGATTTTGTTTGTCCAGGCACTCAGATTTTGCTAAATCTGAATACTGCTGAAAAAGACTGGATTCAGCTGATTCCCAAAACCAAATCTGGGATTCAATTGATCCATACGAATACATAAAAACAATCACCAAAAACGAACAATGGTATTTGCACGGAAGAGTGTTGTGATACAACAGATCAGAGTTTTTTTGTCCTGTTGTAAAGCACTAGATTGCAAAATTCTGTCACAAATTTCACCATGGGTGAAACAGCAGATTTCAAAATGAAATTGCACAGGGCAAAAAAGATCCCTTTTTCCTAACTCACTATCTTTAAGGCAGACGCATTTGATGTTAATTTCCAAATTTAAATATGTTGCCAGTCTGAGCAAACATATTTCCATTTGATTTTAATTTACATTTGATCATTACCATTTATATGGAGGCCCCAAATAGATTCTTGGAAGATCAGAATAGATAAGTATAACTGACCATAGCTGATCAGAAGACTGAATACTAGTTGGAATGATTACTTCTGATCCCAACAGTTTGTTGAATGCGCTGTACTACTGATTTGTGAACATTTGTTTTAAGCAGCATAACTTGACTTGCTGATTTTTATTTTCTTTGGTATGTACCAGCAGCTTCATACAGCATGAGATATATAAAAATAACTTAAGGAAGTTACATAGTTACATAGTTAAATCGGGTTGAAAAAAGACAAAGTCCATCAAGTTCAACCCCTCCAAATGAAAACCCAGCATCCATACACACACCCCTCCATACTTTCACATAAATTATATATACCCATATCTATACTAACTATAGAGTTTAGTATCACAATAGTCTTTGATATTTTGTCTGTCCAGTAAAGATAGACATATTTATAGAAAAGCATATCTTTTTATTCACAGAAAAAGAACATCAAAGGAACAGATGGAGAACAGATGGAGAACAGATGGAGAAAACCTAAAAAGGAAAACGAATCTTAAGATTCTATTCAGAAAATCACTTTTTCAGTGTACTTAAATGTAATTAAAAATGTCAACATAATAAAGTCCATATACAGGTATATACAGGTATGGGACCTTTTATCCAGAATGCTCAGGACCTGGGATTTTCTAGATAATGGATCTTTCTGTAATTTGGATATTCATACCTTAAGTCTACTAGAAAAACATATAAACATTAAATAAACCCAGTAGGCTGTAAGTAAGGATTAATTATATCTTAGGTTGGATAACGTCCAAGGTACTGTTATATTATTACAGTGAAAAAGAAAATAATTTCAAAAAATGTGGATTATTTATAAAATGGAGTTTATGGGAGATGGCCTTTCCATAATTCTGAGCTTTATGCATAACAGGTTTCCAGATAATGGATTCCATACCTGTACAAATATTAAGGGGATATGCACATATATGTTGATACACTAGTTTTCCTATCCTCTTTATTTTTATAGACTCTGACTCACCTTATAAATTTCACTCATGTTACATACTAGTTATGGGTAGGACTAGCAGCATATAATTTGTATCAATAAGTACAATCATAAGATTATAGAAACACCACTTTCTCACTAAGTGTCGGACTAGGCCAGTGGGACGCCAGGAAAAACCCGGTAAACCCCAGCCCTTATGGGCCTCGCCAGCCCAGACTTCCTCCACAGACAGATGCTCCTGACCTCTGCCTTTCCCCCATTTCCGATGCATAAAGATGACATGCATGAAGTACGTACGTGCCAGTGAAGAGGACAGGAGAAGGACAGAGGGGGTTTGCGACTGGGCCCTTGGGTGTTTAGGACCCTGATATGGCAGCCCCGGTGGGCCCTAAAAATATATTTTCTTTCAGAATTCTTTTTCACTTCTAGCTACTGCAAATAATATGTAATTCCTATAAAAATATATGATATTAAGTGCCAGCAGCCCTGTCTATCTGTTTATCTGTTAATGCATACATTCAGTCCATGCCCAATCTCTTACCATAATCTTGTTTGTAAGGCACTGTTAAGGCCCAATGGGCAGGGAAAAAAATCCAGTCGGATTGCGGCCGCATCTGTTCGTTGATGTGGTCCTGCTATCCGAATGCCCATATAGCCTCCATTCTGATCTGATCATTGGGTCCTAGGGCCCACGATTAGATCAGCCCGATATCACCCACCTCAATGTGGGCATATCCAAGAGATCCGCTCATTTGGCGCAGTTCTCCCTGTGTATGGCCACCTTTAGACCTGCCTTTCTGAATCAGTTTTTTTCTATTTGTAGGAAAAATAAATCTTCCCATACCCATGTCCTACCCACACCTTTTCAGTCACTATAAACAATGTTATTATTAGTTCTAGTACACAGATGAGCTGCCTTGACAAATATTTGATTCTAGACAATTACAAAAATCTGTCCCCTTTTTAGGGTACAAAATTACTAAAATATAATTCACTCAATCATCTCCCACTTTGAACACTGCAAACCTCTTTTTTATGTGCTTGGCACCTGTAAAATCATCTCTGTACAACTGTAACTTCTACAAAACTTTTAGCTAGTATCTGCTTCATTTCACCAATGTCCTTAGACTTTCCTCCCCCATAGTAACCTCCTCACGTGTATGCCAACAGAATTTCATCAGTACAGCTCACTACCTGTGGAATTAATTACCATATCCTTTAACGGCCCAATACAGCTACAGTAGAACCCCAATTTTATATGTCTTCTTAAAAGTTTTTTCCAGAACCGATGCCGTTTTTTTATGCTCCTATTCAGGCAAACTGCATTTTTTGTTTCTGAGATGTAATCTTTTCCAGAAATTGTGCTTTGTTAAAGAAGCAAACTGTAAAATTGAGGATGTACTGTGCATACTGCATTATACCTACTGTATCACTTTGTATGTACCAATTGCTATGTATAGTGATGAGCAAAAGATTTTCGCCATGTTCAGATTTGCCACAAACCAACGCATTTTGCTGGTGGTGAAAATGTTCACAAAATGTTCACAAAAATTCACCATGGCGCACAATTAAAAAGAAAGAATCTTGGCTGAATCCCAAACCAAATCCTGGATTTGGTGCATCCTTATTATTTGTTATGCTGTGTAAAACAAAATACACAGAAAATGTAAAAAGCTGTGTAAAAAGCTGTGTAAAATAAATGGTGAATTTATCAAAGGTGTGTTTTATTTTACACCATGGGAACGCCAGATTTGCAGTGATTATTTTACATCGCTTTCAACCAGTGGCTAGTGAGCAACATGTTCCAACCCCTTGGATGTTGCTCCCAGTGGCCTCAAAACTGGTGGTGTTTCTAGAATTTCTGGCTTGAAGACACATTTTAGTTGCCCAAAAACCATGTGTACTGCCAAACACAGGCTCCTGTAGGGGGTACAAATTGTCAATAATATTTCATAGGGGCTTCTTGCATGATTATTTTGCTCTCCAACTTATTTTACATTTAAATGTGACTCACGGATAGAAAAGGTTGGGGACCCCTGCTTTAGACCTTTGTAAGCAAGTTCCATCAGAAGTCACTCTAAGAAAGGCATGTCCAAAGTGCGGCCCGGGGGCCAATTGTGGCCTGTTTTCAAATTTACGCCGGCCCTCAGCCTCCATCATGAAATGAATAATAATGAGGCCCCCCAGCACAGTGCGATCAGGAATTCCGTACCAGTAATATTAAGGCACATTAGTGAAATGATCTGCCACTTGGTCTAAACTGCTACCTGTGTGCTGAAGGTGTTAGCAAAAGACATGTACTGGCACGTAGAGACGCAGTGTTTTCGCATACGTCTTTAGGGCTGAAGGTGTCAATAGATGTAATGACGTGCCAGTACAGTAAACGAAAGAAGCATGGCATCACTACGTGGCAGTACGTGTCTATTGCTAACACCTTCAGCACACAGGCAGCAGTATGGACTAAGTGGCAGATCATTTCACTAATGTGCCCAAATATTACTGCTACAGCTACTCGATTCCTGTAATTTAATGTTAATGGTTCAAAGTATGTCGGGCTGAATTGTTGGCCCCCACACATTTTCACCTCACCAAATCTGGCCCTCGTTGCAAAAAGTTTGGGCACCCCTGCTGTAAGAAAATTGGCAATATGAGAGCTGTTTTTTCTGTTGAAAAAAAGAGTAGTATAGTGGATAGTAGGAGGTTCTCTAACAATGTAGAGAATGTGAGTAGCAGTATACTGAGCAAAAAATGCATGTGATTTTTCCTTCCCATTAACAATTGCAATTCAGCAAATTTAAACTCCAGTTTGCGAATTTTGACATAAAGCAAAACATGGCAGATTCACTGAGCACAGTCAACAATACTTGAAAGTAAGAAAAAAAAAATATTGGAAGCCCCAAAGCAGAAACATGGTGCCACAAATAAAACAGCGATAGACTCTAATTTAGTTTGTGCTACAAAAATTTTGCACAAAAAAAGATTTTTTTGCTCAACAAAAAATGTTAACAATTTTTTTACTGTTTCACAAATTGTCAGTTTCACGAAACTGGAAAGATTCGCTCATCACTAGTTATTTACCCTTACAGCCCTTTGGGAATGTATCTGCAATATCTGTGTAAGTGCTTCCTCTGGGTATTTCAGCTTAATCCAAAAACATACAGACAGGTTAACTCCTGCTAAAATAATAAAATGTTATATGCTTGGTAACGAATAGCCTCAAACATACAGTACCTGAGTGCAAATCAAATTAACATAGACCTTTATCTTTACTAACTATTGACAAGTTGGTGGCCTCTTCTGACACTGAGATTGGCCTTATTGTTTTAGGGCAAGCAAGAATAATACACAGATTAGAGAAAGAGCAAGATGAATAAATGAATGATTAACTGATCAAGCCAAATGTTATCAAAAGAAAAATCATTACCTTGAATTTTCCAGGTTTTTTCTTATCTAAAGAAAAACACACTTTTAAAAATGAACTGATCCTAGCTTATCATGTACAGTATATGGGTCTCTTCTAAATTCATCACATTTTGGGAGCTGTTGACTTATTTCAATGATATCGCATGACATCTGCCCAGGCTGCATATCATTTAAACAAAGTACAGACCTTTACCAGGTGATGATTACAGGTGATGAGTACAGCCAACCTAAATAAAATACTGACCCACAGTTCAATCTATTTAGCCATTGGGTACACAAGTTAAAAAAAAAAGAAGGGCAATTGCAGGTTATTTTAGATGAGCAACCAACATGCAGGTTAAGACTGTGGAGATAATCTCCTTCCTCTCTCTGAGGGGCAAATTCACTAAAGGGTGAAGTGGCTAACGCTGGCAAAAATTCCCCAGCGTGATGACATTTCGGCACTTCGCCAATTTACTAACGGTAAAGGAGATAGACTCTGGTGCAACTTCGAACTTTAACGCCAGGCGAATTTACGGTCTGGCGAAAGAGCGTTACTACGCAAATTCACTAAGTTTTTGATTTTACTGACCCTTACCTCTATCGCCAGACTTGCCTTCGCCACCTCAGACCAGGCGAAGTGCAATAGAGTAGATAGGAGTTCCTCAAAAAAAAGTTAAAAAAGTCCCAAAACCCACTTTTTTTTTTTCCTATTTCAAGGGTGATAGACTGAAAAAGATCGTAATTTTCTGGGTATCCTCCTTCCCCCCTACATTTGCTAACATATGGCACCTAAACTATACTGTGGGCACATGTGTAGGGCATTATAACAACTTTTATAGAATTTTATTAAGGTTCCCTGGCCTTGTGTAGTGTAATGTATTTGCTGCAGCATATACGGCCATTGTACTTTAACTGCACGCCGTATGCTAATTAGCCAACGCTAGCATAACTTCAAACAGCTGAGCGTAATTTCGCCAGCATTCGGTAACCTGTGCGCAACTTCGGAACTTCGTGAATTAGCGTTGTCCAGGCGTATTTACGCCTGGCTAAGTGTTGCAATGTGCGCGAAGCCATCGCTGGCGAATTTTCGCCTGTTAGTGAATTTGCCCCTATGTGTGAATACACCAACCAGAATGAACAAATAAATTAATTAATTAGTTGGACATAGTGCTATTTGTGTAAAGGTTGGCTACAGCTTTATTTGAAGTCAGCGTCAGACTGGGGCAGCAGTGGCCACCAGGGCTCTGACATTAAGGACCCCCTCACAACCACCAGATACCCTCTCCCAAAGTATGCCCCCAAACTGTATCACATAACTTTATTTCAAATCTTTACCATGCAACGCAGGCAGGGGAGAGGAACTGGGTCTGTGGGGGCACATAAGGGCCAATTTTGCCCATGGGCAGTAACCCATGTCAACCAATCAAATTGCTGCATTCATTGTTCTACTTGCAGCTGGCTTCAAAAAGATCATCACTTATTGGTTGCTATAGGTAACTGCCCATGGGCAAATTTGCCCAGTGTTGATATATCTATATATATATATATATATATTGATAAGATGGGTGGCACTCCGCTTCTCGACTACACCCAGTTGCACGGTTAAAGTTTTTCATATATTTCCAGAATGAACCAGCAACACAGGTTTTTTTTCAATAGAAAAGTGTATTTAGTATGTTAGTGAAGCATGTTCCAGCCAACGTGACGTTTCGGTCCCCACTGGGACCTTTCTTATATATAAGATTCCTCTGCGCTCAACCCATTATCAATATATTTAAGACAGAGACATGTTGTGCATACTGCTACTGAAAAATGCCTTACCCTTTAAATAAAACAGGGATTGTTTGTCCATATATTGCAATATATTTAAGCTGGCCAACTACGTCAAAGTCATCCCATATCTGGCCAGTCCTACGCTCAATTTTCATCTGATTCATTAAGAATTCTATTGCTTCATTATATATTTTAGAAAGGGACTAAGTTTTACCTGCAACTTACTTGCTGCTTTCAAAGTAAAACTTCCAAACTTGGCTGCCCTTTTATTAGACACCAGTGGGATCACCTGACTATAGCTGGGAAGGGTGGGAGCTACAACATGGAGCTGGTCACTGCTCCTGTATAACTATAACAAACAAGGGAAAGTTGTGCTCACCACTAATTTTTAAAATCATTAGGTGGGGGTGCAATGAGGGTGTGACCACAAAATACATATGGAAAAATACAAGATTCCTCTGCACTCAACCCATTATCAATATATTTAAGACAGAAACATTTTGTGCATACTGCTACTGAAAAATGCCTTACCCTTTAGATAAAACAGGGATTGTTTGTCCATATATTGCAATATATTTAAGCTGGCCAACTACATCAGAGTCATCCCATATCTGGCCAGTCCTATGCTCAATTTTCATCTGATTCATTAAGAATTCTATTGCTTCATTATATATTTTAGAAAGGGACTAAGTTTACCTGCAACTTACTTGCTGCTTTCAAAGTAAAACTTCCAAACTTGGCTGCCCTTTTATTAGACACCAGTGGGATCACCTGACTATAGCTGGGAAGGGTGGGAGCTACAACATGGAGCTGGTCACTGCTCCTGTATAACTATAACAAACAAGGGAAAGTTGTTCTCAGCACTAATTTTTAAAATCATTAGGCGGGGGTGCAATGAGGGTGTGACCACAAAATACATATGGAAAAATACAAGATTCCTCTGCCCTCAACCCATTTCTAAAATATATAATGAAGCAATAGAATTCTTAATGAATCAGATGAAAATTGAGCGTAGGACTGGCCAGATATGGGATGACTTAATGACCAGCTTAAATATATTGCAATATATGGACAAACAATCCCTGTTTTATTTAAAGGGTAAGGCATTTTTCAGTAACAGTATGCACAAAATGTCTCTGTCTTAAATATATTGATAATGGGTTGAGTGCAGACTCTTGTATTTTTCCATATGTATTTTGTGGTCACACCCTCATTGCACCCCCGCTTAATGATTTTAAAAATTAGTGGTGAGCACAACTTTCCCTTGTTATATATATATATATATACACAGTATATATAGTACTAGGGTTCAGCATGTGGTGGAACGGGCGGACAGATTATTGGGAGGGGCTGGGGAAGACCCAGCAGTCTTGGTACACATAGGTACCAATGACAAAGTTAGAGGAGGCGGTGAAGTCCTCAAGAACAATTTTAAATAACTAGATGTAAAGTTGAGGGCGAGGACTTCCAAGGTAATTTTCTCAGAGATATTATCTGTGCTACAAGCAATGCTAAGAAGTCAGCGGGAGCTTAGGGAGGTTAATATGTGGCTGAGAGATTGGTGTAGGGAGGAGGGTTTTGGGTTTTGGGAGAACTGGGCTGATTTCTCAGTCTGCTACAGGCTCTTTGCTAGGGATAGGCTACACCTCAATGATGATGGTGCACCTGTTTTGGTGGAGAAGATGGCTAGACGGTTGGAGGAGATTTTAAACTAGGTGTGGGGGGGAGGGTTCAGTAAAAGATTTAGTGGTTAGATGAGATAGTGGGCAAAGGAAGGGAAAATGGGGGAGGAGATTTGGTTAAGGATAGGGAGGACCACATGTCATATGTTCAATATGGTACCAGTATTAAATGTATGTTTGCAAATACAAGGAGTCTGACTGGTAAAATGGGAGAGCTGGAGGTGCTGGAGGGAAAATATGATGTGATTGTTGTGGCCGAAACATGGCTGAATGAGTCGCATGACTGGGCAGTTAATATCAGAGGCTATACTTTGTTTCAGAGGGACAGAGGCAATATAAAAGGAGGAGGCGTATGTCTGTTTGTTAGGCCGGATTTAAACGCTTATTTAAAGGAGGGGTTTATGGTAGAAAATGAGGGGCAGAAGTCTTATGGGTAGAGTTTTTCACCAATAATAAAGAGTCCGGCAAATTAATTGTAGGGGTATGCTATAGACCTCCTAATATAAGTGAGAAGGAGGCTTAGCTCCTGATGCAAATAGAAAAGGCTGCTAGTTTGGGTAAAGTAATGATAATGGGGGATTTTAATTACCCAGATTAGATATTGACTGCAGCAACAGTACTGCCAGATCAGTTAATGGGAATAAGTTTATAAATGTGTTGCATGACAATTTTATGGCACAGGTTGTTGAGGAGCCAACCAGAAGAAATGCTTTTCTGGATCTAGTGATCCCAAATGACCCAGAACTTATAGCAAATGTGCAAGTCATTGAACCCATGGGTAATAGTGACCATAATGTTATATCATTTAGTTTTTTTTTTTATCAAAGTCCGAATTTATTTCAATATTTACTGGAAAAAAAAACCAGACGAAATCCGCACAGGTTTTTTGGGTTTATTTATTAATACACTTCCCGGAAAATTTTGGTTGCAGGAAAGAATGATTTTTTCAGATTTTTCACCCGAAAACTCAGAAAGCTTTGTAGCATTGCCAAAAACCCAGCGCACATCAAAAAATCATCGGGACTTCTCCCATTGACTTATATGCAACCTTGACAGGTCTGAGATGCTGGATTTTCAGATTGTGACTTTTCCATCCTCTGGGTTTAATAAATTCTGAAAAATTAGGATTATCTTTAGCTAATGCTAATCCATAAAAATTCCTTTTCATTTCACTGGGTGATATAACCTATATCAGTGACAGCATATTTACTGACTGCTTGTAAGAAGAATAGGAAATAGTAGTTAACCTAAGAGACAATGACAATTTAAGAAAAACTGTAAAAAAAAAACAAAAAAAACAGAAAATCATGTTAAAGTGCCATTTTAGCATATTATTCCACACTACTCAAGTGGTAAGGACAACATGCTTTTTGGTACTTTTTTATTACTATAATCATTATGTATTTTCACAAAAGCGTTTCTTGATATTTAAATTTGAAGAAGATTACAAATTCTAGTTTTTATTTGCTTTGTAAAATGTACGCACATTAACTATAACTATAATATAAGAACTGTACATCTCATTTTTGGTGACGTCAATATTCCCATTGACAACTCTGCCACTCCAGCTACTTTTAAACTCATTTCGCTAACAACTTAATTCGGTCTGTCTTAGTTCCCCCTTCCCACTATCGCAACCATCTCTCTCCACCTACACGTACAGAAACCTCAACACATTTGATCCAATTATCCACTTCAAGTTCATGTTCTCCTGCTACAAATGAGCTCTATCAATAGCCAAACTGTACTTATTTTCTTTAATCTCCAATCTATCCTCTAAATCATGATTGTTTGCCACATTTAATTCACTGCCATGCCCCACTCCGCACCCTCCACCCATTTATATAAAATGCCCAAGACCTTGCTCATTATTGTCAGGCGCGCTCCAGGTTGTTTTGCCGCCTGAGGCAGCGTTTAAAATGCCGCCCCCCCTGCCCGTCGTACTTACCTTAAAATCGCCAACGAGGGTCCAGGGAGGGCCGCATTGCCAGCGCAGAGAGCGAAATTGCGCTCTCTGCGCTAGAAAAGCCGAATTTCCGGTTTAGAAACCGGAAATTCGGATCTTAAAGTTACAAGGAGCGGCTTTTTGCCGCCCCTTGTAACTGCTGGGGAGATGCCGCCTGAGGCAAGGTACTCACCTTGCCTCATGGCAGAAACGCCCCTGATTATTGTTCCCATTAGACTGAGAACAACTGAAAACTCTCAGATTATCTTGTAGTCCACTCACATCCACTTTGCACTGCCACTTCATCCCTGCAACACTAGATGGAGTTAGCAAACATATAGCCTTCTCAAAACACACAACCTGCTCCCTTGACTGAAAGGTCTTTACCCAATCTCTATTACACTCTTTTCTGCACTTAGCCTTTCTCTTAAAGGTTTAACCTGTCCTTTTCTACTGGTAAATTTCCAACTTTATTCAAACAAGCACTAATCACTCCTATGCTCAAAAAACCTTCCCTTGATCTCAGCTCTACTACCAGCTATTATCCTTTCACATTAACATCCAAATTGCTGGAAAGGCTTGTTTACAAATGCCTGGTCTAGCATCTCATTCACAACTCCCTTTTCGACCCCCTGGAATCTGGCTTCTGCCCAACTGAAACTGCACTAGCCAAAGTAACCAATGATCTTTTCCTGGCAAAGTCTAAAGATCACTGTTCCATACTCATCCTTCTAAATCTGTCCGCAGCCTTTGACACAGTTGACTAAAAACTCCTCCTAGACATTATTATTGTTATTATTATTATTGTTATTAACATGTATTTATGTAGCGCCAACATATTGCATAGCACTGTAAAGTAAATGTGATTATACAACTAAATCACATGAATTCTAAACATAGAACATATGGAGTTATATACATCACAATCAATACTGGTACAAAAGGTGAGGAAGGCCCTATGCAAAAGAGCATACACTCTAAAGGGAAGGGAGTAATACACAAGGTGTGGGAGTGGGCAAGATCAAATTAAGTGGGTGAGAAATGTGGTACTGTATGTGGTGTTGCATTTGGTAGTTAAGCAGAGTGAGGATAGGCTTCTTGAAAGAAGTGCGTTTTAAGAGATTTCTTGAAAGCAGAAGAGTATATAGAGATGAGTTCAGAGATGTAGGGTGGGAAGGAGTTATGAATGCTTTGAATGTCAGGATCATTAATTTGAATATGATTCTGAAAGGTAGCAGAATGTTCCTCAGGTGGAAGTGACATGATATAATAAGTGACTGGATATGAGGAGTGAATGACAGGGCAGAATCTAGGATAACCCCAAGGCACCGGGCCTGGGGAGAGGGGGTGATAGTGGAATTGTTAGCTATGATGGATGTTACTGGTGTTAGTTGGAGGAAAGAGAACCATTTCAGTTTTAGAGAGGTTTAATTTAAGGTAGCGTTGCGACATCCAGGTAGAGATAGCGGACAGGCTGGAGGAGACGCGAGTTAGGAGTTCTGGGTTGAGATCAGGAGATGAGAGATAGATCTGAGTATCGTCAGCATAGAGGTGGTAGTGGAAACCGTACGAGTTGATTAATTCGCTGAGGGAGGAAGTATAGAGGGAGAATAGTAATGGTCCCAGGACAGAGCCTTGAGGAACATTCTATACTCTTTCATGGTTTACATCTTATGTTTTTGGCCGTTCCTTCAAAGATGCTTTCTCTAACTCCACTACTTTCCTTCTCTCTGTGGGAGTTCATCAAGGCTCTGTTTTAGGTCCTCTGCTGTTCTTACTCACTAGGAAAACTAAAGCTGGCCTCAGACGCAAAGATCCGATCGTATGAATCAACTTACGATCGGACCTCCCCATCTCCCGACCTGCCACTAACCATTCTGATCAAATAAAGTACAAAAGAACAGATCAGCCGAAGTTATGTCTCCCTCTGAAAATCGATGAAACGACCAGTCTCAGCCAGACGAAAAATGTCAGGACTCTACACATGGTCTGAAAATCGTATAAATCCTTGATTAGTATGATCAGATCTTTGCATCTATGGCCAGCTTTATTCAGTCAACTGGACTTCAGTATCACCTTTATGTTGATGACACACAACTCTACTTATCTACTCCTTACCTCTCTCCTTTAGAGAGCTATGGAACCCATCAAATTGGTCCCGAATAGTGCATGACTAGGGGGGCATGGGAATGGGCAGGCCAATAGGAAGCTTTGGAGCAAAAGTTTGAGATTGTTGCTGCAGGGAAAAGCAGGGGAGCCCTCACATAGATTTTACAGGTGCATGCAGCGTGTGATGAGGAGAAGAACATGTCCACCGGAGAGCCTCGGTCCTTCACAAGAAAGACATGCTGTCACAAGACGGAGGAGCAGAAGTCCTGGAGTACCGGTCGCAAAGAGGGCAGTGGTGGAAGACATCGTTGAGTCGGATGACCTACCGAGGAGAACAAGACAGGCAATAAGCAGTAAGGCTGGAGAGCATGGCGGGGAGGCAGCAGTGAGATGAGCAGACAGAAGGAGCAGCCATGCAGACAGAAGCAGCCGCAGGGGGAGAGGCAAAGGAAAAGGGCAGGTGAGAGAGAAAGCAAAGTATGTGAAGGGAAGAAGAGAGACTTTAAAAAAAGCTATGGAAAAGACTGGCAGTGTTGAAAAGTGTTATGCTCGGAAGGAAGGGGATAAGAATAAAGCAAGCGATAGTGCAGCAAATAAAAAAAAGTGACAACAAATTAAGAAGACAAGCAAAACAGCTACAGTAGGTAGTAATAAAGGATACAAAGTTGGGGGCAGCAACAGACTTGCAAAAGAGGACACGTGAAAAAAGTAGATTAGGAAACAAGGTTGCAGAACTTATCACTACCCAGCAACAGTTGCATTTAATAGACTCCCCTTCCTCAGCATCATTAGAATCATTATTAGAATTAGACGAGGATGGCGCAGAGTCAAGTTCTGCAAACATGGGTTTAAGGGTTAATACTACGTGAACAGGTGCCTTCCCATGGGGTGCTCGATTTTGTGTGCCTATTTCAAGTGTTTTAATTCTTTTCTGGAGTCAGGAATTACCTCTTTGCTCCATTATTTGGATGATTTTTTATTTATTGGGCCTAGAGGCTCAAATATATGTGCAGCATTGATGTTAAAAATGGAGGAAATTACAAATACGTTTGGAATACCGTTGGCCAAGGATAAAACAGAAGGTCCTACAACATTTTTAGGGATAGAGATAGATTCCATACAAATGCAATGCCGTTTGCCTGAAGATAAATTAGTAGAGTTAGGTGAAGCAGTTAATGATGCCATTAGCGCTAAGAAAATTACTTTAAGAAACTTGCAATCATTATTGGGTAGACTTAATTTTGCTTGCAGGATAATACCTGCGGGAAGGATTTTTTCAAGGTGATTATCTTTAGCAACTGCTGGGAAGGGATTTAAAAACCACACCATTTTGTAAGGCTTAACAAAGAACACAAAAAAGATTTACGTATATGGCAAACCTTTTTACAGGAATACAATGGTATTTCGGTTTGACAAGACAGGGAATTGTCTAACATTGAAATAGAACTCTTCACAGATGCAGCTGGCACAAGGGGCATGGGGGGCTATTTTAATGGTAAGTGGTTCTCGGAACCTTGGCCATGCAGCTGGTCTGATATGGATTTACTGTACTTCCTTGAACTTTTTCCAATACTAACAGCAATAATATGTAATATGGGGCGAAGTCTTAAGAAACAAGAGAGTAACTTTCTTTTGTGACAATTTGGGAATGGTGCAGGTTTTAAACAAAATGAGTGCATCTTTGCTGCCAGTGGTAAGAATTATGAGGGAACTAGTGCTGATAAGTATGCCGAAGAATATTTGGTTATAACATGTACCAGGTATTGACAATAACATTGCAGATGCTCTTTCTTGATTCCAGTTGGATAATGTTTGGACTTTGGCGCCATCGGCGGATGGGGTGCGAACCAAAATACCACAGCAGATGTGGAAAATTGGGTTTGAGGATTAAGGGATTCAATTAGGAATTCTTTGGCACCTTCAACATTGAAGGCTTACAGAGACATCTGGATAGAGTGGATTCAGAGTGGAGGAAATATTTGAGGCACGGTGGATGAACAAGAAAATCTGGATAGATTATTATTATATTTGGTGCAGCAAAAGGAAAAAGGGAATTCCTATAACATGATTAATAAAAGAATGTCTGCGCTTAGTTTTTTATTCAAGTTGTTAAATTTTAAGGATGTTACCAAGACATTCATGGTGAGGCAAATTTTAAGAAGCTATAGAAAGGAGCAAGCTAGAAGGGATAGGAGGAGGCCTATTTCATTGTCATTACTGAACATATTATTTGACCAGTTAAGAGGGGTTTGTTTTTCAGAGTATGAGGGAAATCTTTTTAAATTTACATTTTTTTTGGCATTCTATGGGGCATTTAGAGTTAGCGAATTCGTTTTTAAATTGACATTTTCCTTGGCATTCTATGGGGCATTTAGAGTTAGCGAATTAGTTTCTAAAGAGGGGGTTTGTTGTTAGAGGATATTCAGTGTTCAGATAACCATTTATCTATTTACTTAGATTTTCTAAGACAGATGTATTTGGAAAAGGCAAGAAGATTAATTTAAACAGGATAAAAGAAAGCCCAACTTGCCCTGTGAGGTGTTTCGAGAATTTTCTAAGATCAAGACAGAAAAAGGGTTTAACTTTTTTAACTCATGAGGATGGACTGGTGCTTTCAGCATGTCATTTTTTAGTTGTTTTAAGGAATTGCCTGAAGAATTTAGGTTTGAACGAGAAAGAATGCGCATGACACTTGTTTAGAATTGGAGTGACTACACAGGCAAAAGTGTGGGGCCTTGATCCGTGAGCCATAAAAAAGGTTGGGCGGTGGGATTCAGAGAGATATAAATTGTATGTCAGACCACAATTGTCACAGGAATAAAAAAAAAATTATTTTATGTATCCATTTTAGGAGCATCATGCTGCAGAGCATGGATTATAGGACATTCTTTTGTAGTCTGGGCGGCCAGGAGAGCGGAGGTCAGAAAAGATGGGCGACAACTATGTTTTTCAAGAAAAGAGTTGGAAATATGCTGGGCTGGCTTGGAAAAAGTGGAATGTGTTGGGATGAAGAGTTACCTAACATATGGGATATGATTAGTGTGGGGCATTTTCCACAAATCCTACTGATTCATGCGGGGTGCAATGATTTGGGGGCCTATCCAATGAAAAACTTCATCAAGGACATGAAAAGAGACATTTGGGAGTTATTATCGTCCATGCAAGGGCTTATTTTGGTATGGTTGTAGATAATTTCTAGGAAAGTTTGGAGATACGCTAGATCGCATGAGGCCCTGAATAGGACAAGAATTACTATTAACAGGTAGATGTCTCGTTATGTGAGGGGAAAAGGAGGAATAGTGGTAAGACATAAAAACATAGAATTCCAGGATGACTTGTTAAGAGAAGATGGAGAACATTTAAACAAGATTGCCCTTGAGCTTTTTAATCTTGGAAATCAGGAAGGTTTAGAAAAGGCCCTATCAGTATGGAGGAAGATAAATGCCTAAGGTATCATGCATTCATCTAGTGGCGGAAAAAACATACAATGCTGCGAGTTAGTTAAAATACAAGGGCATAGTTAGGAGATATAAAAAGGGCTCACAGGCACTTGGAATTAAATGGAGAAGACATGATTATCACTTACCTGATGTTTACCTGATGGAATTCATGGTTTGGAGGGCTGTAGTCCCTATGGTGATTAATGGTTACATATTTGCTTTCAATTTATGCAGAAGTTATGGCGTGCCCACAAGTCGGTTTGGTTTGCGGCTGGTGCAGGGTACTGGTCCTGGAAAAACAATGAGTTGGAATTGGTTCAAGATGTTATTCAAATGAAATGAGATTGCATTCATTATAAAATATATGTGTTAACAAGTTAAAAAAAGAAAAATATATTATTAATAAACATGCTGTAACCAGCTCAATCCCATGCCTTGTGTCTAGTGTTTGTATTTATATAACTGCAATGAGTCAGGCATTCACTAGCCATGTCCTTTCCCAAGTTACAGACTGCCTTTTTGTTGTTTTATCCTGGATGTCACAGCACCACCTGAGAACTCATTATATTTCCTCCAAGATCCTCCCCTGTCCCTCAGACCTCACTCACAGTTAACAACATCACCTTTCACTCAACCAAACAGGCATGCTACCTAGGAAATATCTTAATCTGTCATCTGTCTTTTTTCACACACATCCAAACCCTCACTTATCCGAAACACTTATCCAGTCTCTTATCTCCACTTTGACTACCGAAACCTACTCCTTGCAGGTATTCCAACAAGTCACCTTTCAAAACTCCAATCTGTTCTAAATCAGCTCAACATCAGCTGCTCCCCTATGCATATCCCTTCACTGGCCCCTAACCTCCTCTAGAATCAAATTCAAATTACAAACACTCATATTCAAGGCCCTAAACAATGTAGCCTCTCCCTATATTAAATCTCTGGTCTCCAAATACACTCCTTTGCGCAACCTTCGCTCTGCTTCTGACCTTCGCCTCTCTTCTTCTCTCATCACTTCAGCTCATTCTCATCTATATGACTTCTCTCAGACTTCTGCCTTGCTCTGGAACATTCTGCCTTGAGTTGTCAGACTCTCTCCTTCCTTCCAAACTTTCAAATGCTCCCTAAAGACCCACCTGTTTAGGGAAGCGTATTCAATGTATCTTAATTAATCAATCACAAATTTGTTTCTAAAATGTTCAAAATGAATTTATAACATAACTGCAAAAAATATTTACTTAAATTTAAATAAATATTTTATTTGTTATACATTTTTTTCTAACACAGCATACTGTATGTCATAGTCAGTGCTTAATGGCTTTTCTCAGGCAAAATACAATGTTCCCAATTTATTTTAGAGGTGAACAATTTACCACAGTACCAAATTAAGAGTTCTGGTTGAATAAATCAAATGTTAGTGTGCAATATCACAGTTCAAGATCTGATAGAAAAATTGTCCTCTAGACTTCATTATCCTAAACCTGACAACCCCTAAAGTATATTATGGAATTTTTAGCTCTCTTATTGTTGTAACCAGTGTTCCGAGACTTATAGACGCCATACAGAGCTCTGTTTATCATTCTCATTATGCACAGCTGCATTTGTCATTATAACTGTACAGAAACTCATCATCATTATACAGAGTGACATTTTGCATTCTAACTATGCAGTCACTGTCTGCATTCACTATACTGAATAACATCTGGTTTTCTTGGTGTACAGACACCCATGGAGAAATGTACAGTATTTATATTTTTCACCTTTGTAACTGCTTTGCCCAGCATATGGGAATGTACTGTAAAGCTGTGGCTACAGCTGGTCAGTCAGTAGGACTATAGGCCATAAAACCCTCAAGCTGCCAATGCCAGATAAAATAGGGAATATTTTTATAGGTTCTGGACTTCTATGTACATTTATAATTGATGGAATTTTGCATAGTCAGAAAGATAGATGTTAATATGCAATACATTTGATTCTCCATCGTACATAAAATTTAAAAATTGTCTTTATAAAATTTTTATATTGTTCCAAGGAATCACCCATAAAAGGTTTATATGTCTTTACAGTATGTCACTAAATATATAATCACCAGTCTGTTTACCAATATGTCTACTCCCCCTAACTTATATATATATATATATATATATATATATATATATATATATATATATATATATATATCTATATGTAGTATAATTTTCGATTAAGACATTATTGTTGTTATTATTTCATAACTATATTGGCAGATATAAGGGCTCCCTAGGATGGTTCAAAGTGCAAAGTAAACAACTTTGAGTTTGGTACATGGTACTTGCACCCTGGTATCAAATTCAAGTAAGAATATAGAAATTCTAAACATTAAATCCAGCAAAGGAACAACAATTCTTAGTAACTGAGTAGTTTATACTGAGAGATCCAAAGTTATCATTTAATAGGGATAACATATTGCAGAGTTTACACTCCCTTGTATTGCATAGATGACACAGCTCAGCTATGTAATATATTAATAGCTCTTTAAAATGAAAGTGACACATACCAAAATTAAAAATAGTATGTTGATCTGTATATTAAAAAACTACCCAGCCCTTATCACCCACTGATAAAGTGTTAGCTGCCTTCCACCCCAGCCCAAGGCAACTAACTTGTTACTGTCGCCAAACTGCTTCAATTCAATTAATATCTACAAAGGCAGCAGTACAAGAGTAAGTGCCCCAACCAATCAGGGCTTTCTACTGCCCTGCAAGCCTGAAACTCAAAAATAGAGTTGTGTCAGCAATTGGCATAAATCAATAAGTAGGCAATAGGTAGATTTATATGGATAGTGTTTAAGTCTGGAATGTTCTTCCCAGTTTTTGAATGAAAAATAAAGTTCTGAACATTTCAGGTCCCTTTAAAAATATATTACATTACAATATGTCAAACACTGTTTAATATAAATAAAGTCTTCTCATGAAATATATACTTTTCTAGTAGTATGTGCCATTGAATAATTCCATTCTATGGGGCAGGGACCTCCATCCTTTTGTCTCCTTGAAAGTAAGCACTTGATCTGTATTGTAGCTATACTTTATGTGTATTGTATTTGTGTACTTATTTGTATTTATAATTGCAGAAGAGGACAGGAAAGCAGAGAGGATGGGAGCAAAAGGACAGGAAAGCAGAGAGGATGGGAGCAAAGGGACTGGATAGTGAGAGGATGGGAGCAGAAGGACTGGAGCAGATAGCAGGAGAGGGAGGAAAAGGCAGGGCAAGGTGCAGGGACGAGGGAAGATATTGACAGGGTACAGATCAGAACATAACAGGAAGCAGGAACCAGAAAGGCAAGGTCAGGTCAAGGAAAACAAGGCAGGTTTAAGACAAGGAAAGATCAAGGTTTAAAGCAGGACCAGAGCAGAACGGGAAGGTAAGGAAGATCAAGACAAGGTTCAGAGCCAGGCAGGACAAGACAGGGAAGGGTTTAGACAAGACAAGGCAAGTCTGGTGTCCTTTGGGTCTAAGAGTTGTACTGGTCCCATGCAGGATAGTAATAGTAGGCACTAGTTAGGGCTTAGCAAGTATGATGCAAGGTATATGGTGCCTCAGTAGCTTGGCTAGGTTATATTTGGGCCTAGCATGTTGGTGCTGGCAAAGTACTTATGGTGCAGGTGATTTGTAGTAGTAAGGGTCCCCAGGGCCCCAAAGCCACTCACCCCCTGTTAAAGCCAAGGTAATCTTCTTCAAGGCTCTGGAACTAGCTTCAGTGGGGCGGCCACCCTTGGGGGACCACACTCAGTCCTCGGCCTCCGTCACGCCGCTAGACTGTACTATGTGTTTGTGTTCCTGCTTAGAGTGGTTGGTGGTTTGGCTCTCTGCTGTCTGGATGGCATTGGTGAGTGCTGGGTAGCATGGGATGGAGAGATGAAGGGGGATTTTGCTTGAAGTCCCAATGCATTCATGCGGTTGCCCGGCTGGCCAAGCCCCCAGTAAGATTCAGGGCACTTATTATAATATAAGTAATCTTGTGGTAGATAATTTATTCTGAAGGTATAGTTTTCCTCTATAGAGATGTCGCGAACTGTTCGCCGGCGAACTTGTTCGCGCGAACATCGGGTGTTCGCGCTCGCCGGAAGTTCGCGAACGTCGCGCGACGTTCGCCATTTTGGGTTCGCCATTGTTGGCGCTTTTTTTTGCCCTCTCACCCCAGACCAGCAGGTACATGGCAGCCAATCAGGAAGCTCTCCCCTGGACCACTCCCCTTCCCTATAAAAACCGAAGCCCTGCAGCGTTTTTTCACTCTGCCTGTGTGTGCTGAAGAGATAGTGTAGGGAGAGAGCTGCTGCCTGTTAGTGATTTCAGGGACAGTTGAAAGTTTGCTGGCTAGTAATCGTTTTGATACTGCTCTGTTATTGGAGGGACAGAAGTCTGCAGGGGTTTGAGGGACATTTAAGCTTAGGTAGCTTTGCTGGCTAGTAATCTACCTTCTACTGCAGTGCTCTGTATGTAGCTGCAGTGGGCAGCTGTCCTGCTTCTGATCTCATCTGCTGACTGCTGCAATAGCAATAGTCCTTGTAAGGACTGCTTTTATTTATTTTTTTGTTGTTTTACTACTACTACTACTACTACTACTACTACTACTACTATAAGAGCCCAGTGCTATTAGTCTAGCAGTGTTGGGGAGTGGGACTGGTGTGCTAATCTGCTGCTCCTAGTAGTTCAGCAGCACCAACTTTAATTTTTTTTTTTTAATATTCATTCTTTTTTATTTAACTTTTTTTTATTTTACTATCGCTGTAGTAGTGTATAAGTTGACCTTTTAGGCATTATTTGCCCTGTAGGCATTTTTTGCCCAGTGTGTTATTCAACCAACTGCTATCTAGCTGTGTGCCCGTGTTCACATTCTGTCTAAATATCCATAATATTACCGTCTCCAGAAAAAACACCGGAGTGACTTTTTTCAAGCAGCCATAATAAATTTTACGTAATCCGTATCCATCGCTGTAGTAGTGTATAAGTTGACCTTTTAGGCATTATTTGCCCTGTAGGCATTTTTTGCCCAGTGTGTTATTCAACCAACTGCTATCTAGCTGTGTGCCCGTGTTCACATTCTGTCTAAATATCCATAATATTACCGTCTCCAGAAAAAACACCGGAGTGACTTTTTTCAAGCAGCCATAATAAATTTTACGTAATCCGTATCCATCGCTGTAGTAGTGTATAAGTTGACCTTTTAGGCATTATTTGCCCTGTAGGCATTTTTTGCCCAGTGTGTTATTCAACCAACTGTTATCTAGCTGTGTGACCGTGTTCACATTCTGTCTAAATATCCATAATATTACCGTCTCCAGAAAAAACACCGGAGTGACTTTTTTCAAGCAGCCATAATAAATTTTACGTAATCCGTATCCATCGCTGTAGTAGTGTATAAGTTGACCTTTTAGGCATTATTTGCCCTGTAGGCATTTTTTGCCCAGTGTGTTATTCAACCAACTGTTATCTAGCTGTGTGACCGTGTTCACATTCTGTCTAAATATCCATAATATTACCGTCTCCAGAAAAAACACCGGAGTGACTTTTTTTCAAGCAGCATTCTTATATTTTACGTAATCCGTATCCACCGCTGTGTATACGTTGACCTTGTAGGCATTATTTGCCCTGTAGGCATTTTTTGCCCAGTGTGTTATTCAACCAACTGCTATCTAGCTGTGTGCCCGTGTTCACATTCTGACTAAATATCCATAATATTACCGTCTCCAGAAAAAACACCGGAGTGACTTTTTTTCAAGCAGCATTCTTATATTTTACGTAATCCGTATCCACCGCTGTGTATACGTTGACCTTGTAGGCATTATTTGCCCTGTAGGCATTTTTTGCCCAGTGTGTTATTCAACCAACTGCTATCTAGCTGTGTGCCCGTGTTCACATTCTGTCTAAATATCCATAATATTACCGTCTCCAGAAAAAACACCGGAGTGACTTTTTTTCAAGCAGCATTCTTATATTTTACGTAATCCGTATCCACCGCTGTGTATACGTTGACCTTGTAGGCATTATTTGCCCTGTAGGCATTTTTTGCCCAGTGTGTTATTCAACCAACTGCTATCTAGCTGTGTGCCCGTGTTCACATTCTGTCTAAATATCCATAATATTACCGTCTCCAGAAAAAACACCGGAGTGACTTTTTTTCAAGCAGCATTCTTATATTTTACGTAATCCGTATCCACCGCTGTGTATACGTTGACCTTGTAGGCATTATTTGCCCTGTAGGCATTTTTTGCCCAGTGTGTTATTCAACCAACTGCTATCTAGCTGTGTGCCCGTGTTCACATTCTGTCTAAATATCCATAATATTACCGTCTCCAGAAAAAACACCGGAGTGACTTTTTTTCAAGCAGCATTCTTATATTTTACGTAATCCGTATCCACCGCTGTGTATACGTTGACCTTGTAGGCATTATTTGCACAGTGTTTTCTTCAAACCGCCATCTAGCTGTGTGAGCTTGTTCACATTTTGTCTAAATATTGATAATATTATCGTCTCTAGAAAAACCACTTGAGTTACTTTTTTTCAAGCAGCATTCATATATTTTACGTAATCCGTATCCACCGCTGTGTATACGTTGACCTTGTAGGCATTATTTGCACACTGTTTTCTTCAAACTGCCATCTAGCTGTGTGTATTATCGTTTCCAGAAAAACCAACTGAGTTTTTGTTGTTGTTGTTTTTTAAAAATAATGCCAGGCAAAGGCAGGCCGCCACGCAGAGGCCGTGCTAGGGGCCGTGCTGCTATGCAATCCTGTGGCCCTAGCAAATTGCCCAGTTTTAAAAAGCCAATGACCCTGAACTCCCAAAATGCTGAAGAGGTAGTTGACTGGCTTACACAGCACACCCCATCCTCTACCGTTTCTAACTTTACCACAACATCCTCCTCATCCTCCACTGCTATGGCCACCCCACGTAACACTTCCTCCACCACCGGTGCCCCTTCTTCACTGGGGTCAGAGGAGTTATTTTCCCATGAGTTTCTTGAACTGAGTAATGCGCAACCATTATTGCCAGAAGAAGATGAAGGAGATGAGGACCTTACACCAGATTTAATTCTGGCAGAGAACACGATAGAGATGGACATAATGAGTGATGAGGAGGAGGTCCCCGCTGCTGCTTCCTTCTGTGATGTGTCAGAAGAAATTGATGCATCTGAGGAGAATGATGATGAGGAGATTGATGTTTTGTGGGTGCCTAGTAGAAGAGAGCAAGAGGAGGGTAGTTCAGATGGAGAGACGGAGAGTCAGAGAGGCAGTAGGAGAATAAGACCTAGAAGAAGCAGGGAGGACAGCCCGCAGGGATCAGTAGGGCAACAACATGTATCGGCACCTGTGTTCAGCCGGCCAACGCACCCGCCATTGCCGCCAATACCGCCAACTCCGCCAACTTCTACTGTTACCGCCAGATCGCACACTTCCAAAAAGTCAGCAGTGTGGGATTTTTTTAATGTGTGTGCCTCTGACAAAAGCATTGTAATTTGCAATGAGTGCAGTCAGAAACTGAGCCTTGGTAAGCCCAACAGCCACATAGGTACAACTTCTATGCGAAGGCACATGAGCGGCAAGCACAAAGCACTTTGGGAGCAACACCTCAAAGGCAACAGGCAAACTAAAAGCCACACTCCTTCTGGTCCAGCATCTTACTGCTCTACCTCTGCTCTCCTTGACCCGTCTGAACCACCCTCCACTCCGCCTTCCACCTTGACCACCTGTTCCCATTCCCAGTCATCTGCCACCAGCCAAGTTTCTGTGAAGGCCATGTTTGAGCGTAAGAAGCCAATGTCTGACTGTCACCCCCTTGCGCGGCGTCTGACAGCTGGCTTGTCTGCACTCTTAGCCCGCCAGCTTTTACCATACCAGCTGGTGGACTCTGAGGCCTTCCGCAAATTTGTAGCAATTGGGACACCGCAGTGGAAGGTACCCAGCCGCAATTTTTTTTCTAAAAAGGGAATACCACACCTGTACCAACATGTGCAGAGCCAAGTTACCGCATCTCTGTCACTTAGTGTTGGGCCAAAGGTCCATATGACTACTGACGCATGGTCCTCCAAGCATGGTCAGGGCAGGTATGTCACCTACACTGCCCACTGGGTGAACTTGGTAATGGCTGGGAAGCAGGGAATGGGTAGCTCAACAACAACAGTGGAGTTGGTGTCACCGCCACGGATTGCACGCGGTTCTGCCACCACCTCTACTCCTCCATCGCTCTCTACCTCGTCTTCTTCTTCTTCTTCTTACTCTGCTGCTGGGTCCTCCTTCTCCTCCTCCACACCTGTGCACCCCCAGCTCCCCCTAGGCTATTCGACGTGCCAGGTACGCCGTTGTCACGCTGTCTTGGGGATGACGTGCCTGGAAAGCAAAAACCATACCGGATCTGTACTCCTGTCATCTCTGCAGTCACAGGCCGATCGGTGGCTGACCCCACACCAACTGCAGATCGGAAAAGTGGTGTGTGACAATGGAAGCAATCTGTTGGCAGCGTTGAGACTAGGCAATTTAACACATGTGCCCTGCATGGCACATGTGTTAAATTTAATAGTCCAACGTTTTGTCTCCAAGTACCCAGGATTCCAGGACGTTCTCACCCAGTCCAGAAAGGTGTCGGCCCATTTCAGGCGTTCCTACACAGCCATGGCACGCCTTGCTGACATTCAGCAGCGCTACAACATGCCAGTCAGGCGTTTGATTTCTGACAGCCAGACTCGCTGGAATTCAACGCTCCTTATGTTGGAACGTCTGCTGCAACAACAAAGGGCCGTCAACGAGTACCTTTTTGAACTGGGTGGTAGGACTGGATCTGCACAGCTGGGGATTTTTTTCCCCCGTTACTGGGTGCTTATGCGCGATGCCTGCAGGCTCATGCGACCTTTTGAAGAGGTGACAAATATGGTCAGTCGCACCGAAGGCACCATCAGCGACCTAATACCCTTCGCTTTATTCCTGGAGCGTGCCGTGCGACGAGTGACAGATGAGGCTGTAGACCAGCGTGACGAGGAGCTGGAAGCGCACGATTTCTGGTCGGAATCACCAGAACGAACCCAGGCACCTGCTGCAACGCAGGGAGAGGTGCCAGAAGTGGAGTCAGAGGAGGAAGGTGGCTTTGTGGAGGAGGAGGAGGAGGACCAACAGGAGCAGGCTTCCCAGGGGGCTAGTGGTGACCTTTTGGGGACCCCTGGTCTTGTACGTGGCTGGGGGGAGGAGACCGTGGATGATGCAGTCCTTGATAATGAGGAAGCGGAGATGGATAGCTCTGCATCCAACCTTGTGAGAATGGGGTCTTTCATGCTGTCATGCCTGTTGAAGGACCCCCGTATCAAGAGGCTTAAGGAGAAGGACCTGTACTGGGTCGCAACGCTACTAGACCCTCGGTACAAGCATAAAGTGTCAGAAATGTTACCAACATACCACAAGTCCGAAAAGATGCGGCATTTACAAACCAGCCTGCAAAACATGTTGTACAATGCTTTTAAGGGTGATGTCACTTCAGGAACTCATCAACATTCCAGGGGCAGAGGTGCCAGTAATCCTGCCACGAGCACACCTGCAAGGACAAAGCCCTTTGGCCAGTCTGTAACGTCAGACATGCAAATGTTTTTCTGTCCAAGGCAGCGCCACAACCCTTCTGGATCCACCCTCAAAGAACGCCTCGACCGGCAGGTAGCGGACTACCTGGCATTAACTGCAGATATCGACACTCTGAGGAGCGATGAACCCCTGGACTACTGGGTGCGCAGGCTTGATCTGTGGCCAGAGCTGTCACAATTTGCCATGAACCTCTTGTCTTGCCCAGCCTCAAGTGTGCTCTCAGAAAGGACCTTCAGTGCAGCAGGAGGGATTGTAACTGAGAAGAGAACTCGCCTAGGTCACAAAAGTGTCGATTACCTGACCTTTATTAAAATGAATGAGGGGTGGATCTCGGAGGGTTACTGCACGCCGGAAGACTTGTTCTGACTTCTATGCAGCTGTCCTTCTCTTCAAGCCTCATGACTCCACACACAGCTGTCCTTTAGCGTCCTCCTCCCTCCGCCACCGTTACAAACTAGGGTGCAAACCCTACTGGTTTAATTTTTTCTGGCCTCTGTGCTTCAGTGGCTGCAACCAAAAAAACTGGGCAAACAATGTCTACAAGGTCAACGTATGGCGAAAAATGACTATTTTCAGCATTTATATGGCATATTTTTTCTGGCAACTGTGCTTCAGTGGCTGCGTCCAAAAAAATGCATATTTTCTGCATTTATATGGCATAATTTTTCTGGCCTCTGTGCTTCAGTGGCTGCAACCAAAAAAATGCATATTTTCTGCATTTATATGGCATAATTTTTCTGGCCTCTGTGCTTCAGTGGCTGCAACCAAAAAAATTTATATTTTCTGCATTTATATGGCATAATTTTTCTGTCAACTGTGCTTCAGTGGCTGCGACCAAAAAAATGCATATTTTCTGCATTTATATGACATAATTTTTCTGTCAACTGTGCTTCAGTGGCTGCAACCAAAAAAATTTATATTTTCTGCATTTATATGGCATATTTTTTCTGGCAACTGTGCTTCAGTGGCTGCAACCAAAAAAATTTATATTTTCTGCATTTATATGGCATAATTTTTCTGTCAACTGTGCTTCAGTGGCTGCGACCAAAAAAATGCATATTTTCTGCATTTATATGACATAATTTTTCTGGCCTCTGTGCTTCAGTGGCTGCAACCAAAAAAATTTATATTTTCTGCATTTATATGGCATAATTTTTCTGTCAACTGTGCTTCAGTGGCTGCGACCAAAAAAATGCATATTTTCTGCATTTATATGGCATATTTTTTATGGCCTCTGTGCTTCAGTGTCTGCGACAAAAAAAATGTATATTGTTAGCATTTATATGGCATATTTTCCTGGCCTCTGTGCTGCAGTGGCTGCGACAAAAAAAAAATAATATTGTTTGCATTTATATGGCATATTTTTTCTGGCCTCTGTGCTGCAGTGGCTGCGACAAAAAAAAATTAATATTGTTTGCATTTATATGGCATATTTTTTCTGGCCTCTGTGCTGCAGTGGCTGCCACAAAAAAAAATTAATATTTTCAGCATTTATATGGCATATTGTTTCTGGACTTCTGGTTCAGTGGCTGCGACAAAAAAAACATAATTTTTCAGGAAAGTACACATGCCTAATTTTTCAGGGTTCTGCAACAGTGGCAAAATCGCATCTTTTATGGTCACCGCAGGTGATCAATAAAGTAGACCAAAACTGGGCCCACACTGCAGAATCTGTGTTTTTTGGTTCACTTCACTGTACATTGAATTACCTCTGCCTGACCGTGCACGTGCGCACAAGCACGGTGACTGCTAAACACACCACTACAGAAATATTGCCACCAACAGGACGAACATCCTGGAGGTGACAAGCAACTAGTAATTAAAAACTATTATTTGCTCACTTGACGGTATCATTCATTAAAGCTCTTTGCGTCTTTTTGCGTTGCAGTAAGCACCGCGTTTCGTCTTTGCGTGTGAACAGGCTGTAACTTTTACACGACTTGATTGGCATGTAGACGCCGGACGTTTTAAAGCATTTTATTACACAGGTTTAGAAATGTAGTGTGATTTCTGCCCTTTACAGCACAAAACGCAGCGCTGTGTCAACAATGGATTTTTTAGAAACATTTTTGCCCATGATCCCCCTCTGGCATGCCACTGTCCAGGTCGTTGCACCCTTTAAACAACTTTAAAATCATTTTTCTGGCCAGAAATGTCTTTTCTAGATGTTAAAGTTCGCCTTCCCATTGAAGTCTATGGGGTTCGCGAACCGTTCGCGAACCGCTCGCATTTTTGCGCAAGTTCGTGAATATGTTCGCGAACTTTTTTTCCGACGTTCGCTACATCCCTATTCCTCTACAACTTGGATATTTCCTGTTTTAAGGAGCCTGCTAATTCGCAAACCTAAAGACTTAAACTATAAACAAATTCCCATGTAACATTCATAAATACAATATAATGTTTTTTCTTTCCATAGCATATACTTGTTGTTCCAAACAAACAGTGTCACAGGAATTATTTTCATAAACCACTAAATAATATAGCCTAATGTATGTAAAAGCATCTAACAGTTAACCTATATACAAGCATAAACCTATACTGAATGCAGCCAATATAATACCATCAATAACTTAAGAAACAATAATATGAAAAGAACATTATTAACAATGTTAGGAGTCTTTGCTAATCTATTTAGAGATATATGTATGATGTTAAAAAGCACCCTCTAAAAACTTTATATATGTAGCGCTATAGTAAACTGCTTTATGTGAAGACAGTTTCAGCTACTTTCCTTTGTGGGCTGGGACCACAGATGAGCTCTCTTTCTCAGGGGTAAGCCCTCGCAGCGGGGTGGAGGCAGGGTGTAGTGTAACTGCAATGCACAAGAGATTGGGCGCCAGTAGTTTTATTTGCTTAAACAATAAACGGAGTTTATTAACCAAAACCAGAGTTCGCCATGGAGCATGAAACATAGAGTAAAACAGAGATCAATCAAGGTAACACAATATACTCACTGTATGAATATAGAACAACTCTCTGAGGAGTAAGGAGTACATGTAGAGAACAATGCAGCTTGTTGGAAGGTATTTCCCCAATCTTCAGGATTACCTTAAGTGGAACTCAGAAACTCTTACTTCCCTGAGTTTAACACTTAGGCCCTACTATGGGGTCAGTAATACCCGGGATCTTAATCCCTCTAATCTCCTCGGCGGAGCTTTGAGCTGCTCAACTAAATACCCTATCTATCACTCCTAGAGTGATCTATTAAAGTGTATAACTATCACTTCACTAAACTCAGGATGAGTTCCACCACTCCTAACCTCTGTGGCCTAACAGAGGAAAGGTTCAGCAGCAATGGCCTCTACCTCATGGCTTTCAAGCCCTTTTATATTATACCACCTCTAGCATCCACTGTGTGAACTGCAGGGATGACATAAGCACAAGGTCCCCATAAGGACCCACTGAGGTGTCCATATTACTAGGGATGTGCCTGTCTGTAATGGGTAAGGGTGTCTAAGATTTTCACATCCCTACATATACATAAACCTATTTGATTACATAATACTTATCTATATAAAGTAACACCCACTATTCATTTCTTTCTACCAGCATACACCCAATCAATGTGCTACCAATGTGTTCATATTGTTATATTTCATTAAGGTCTGCTTTAGTTTAGATGTGGAATACCTCATTCAAAAACCTGATATCCAGAAAAATAATTATGGGAAGGCCAACTCCAATACATGTCCCAACAGAGCAAGTCTTTGTCATATGTAGAAAATTGTTAAAGAAATTGAACATGACTACAGGAAGGGAAATGTATTGTTTGTCAGTTACTGCCTGCCAACAGTTTGTCTTAGGGTTTGTCTGCTTTTGTGGAGTATTTTCCCCCTTTTCTCACATCTTTACTTTTAAATATATACATGCCAAGGAAGGATTGCAGTGAACTGAATTCTGCTCTGAACTGCTCTACTTTTGCTTCACTGTTTTATTCCCTTGTATCATCAGTTGTTCGCTTTACAACAAAAAAAAACCTGATGTTCAGTGCAGGTTACCCGATGGCATTAAACCTTCAACCTAGAAATGTTACTTTCCGCCTGATATAGAAGTTTGAGTCACCTGAAGTGATTCCAGAAAGAATGTGCTCCACTTTTCAAGACATCAGAAGCAGATGCCAACATAATAAGTACACCAACTTGAGGACTTTCTGTCAGCATAAGAAGCAGCATAAGAATTATGATTTCAGATTATTGCTCATTGAACAAAATATAATATATATAATACTTTTTCTTCTAAACTAAAGCAATTATAGAAACTATTCAAATGGAGGAGACTAAATCATAGATTTCCCTAGTAGGCAGGTTATTTAAAGGGCATAAGCAGCATTACTGGTGGTCTTGTGCAAAAAACAAATATACACTGGGGCAACAAAAACCATGAATTTTGGAAAAGCTAATTTTAGTGCCTTGAGGGCTGCCCTACAGAGTATTGATTGGGGCATTAGGTTTTCAGCTAAAAACACAGAACAGAAATGGTTGTCATTTAAAATGATATTAAATCATTACTGTTCTCAATTTATTCCCTTAAGGAGTAAATGTAGAAGCTCTAAGAATCATCCTATGTGGCTTAATACAGAAGTAAAGAAGTTAATAGGAAAGAAGAGAAAGGCATTTAAAAACTACAAATCTGTTGGGACTGAAGCTGCATTTAATGAATATAAACACTGTAATAAATGTTGTAAATCAGCAATCTGAAAGGCAAAGAAAGGAAATGAAGAGTTAATTGTGGTGGAGGTGAAAACTAACCCTAAAATGTTTTTTAAATATATTAATTGTAAAAAGATGCAGGTTGAGAATGTTGCTCCATTAAATAATGGTACCAGTATGGTTGTAACATATACAGAAAAGGCAAATGTGCTAAATCAGTTCTTTTATGATATGATTCATAAAGCTTTAATAAAAATTTATGTAAACAAGGCTCCAGGGCCTGATGGCATACACCCCCTGGTTCTAAGAAAGCTTGGTTGAGTTTTAGACCAGCCCCTATTTCTGATTTTCTCAGATTCACTTTCATCTGGTTTGGTGCCTATGGATTGGAGAAAAGCTGATGTTATTCCAATATTTAAAAAGGGATTACAATCTCAGCCTAGCAATTATAGGCCAGTAAATTTGACATATGTGGTAGGCAAATTATTTGAAGGCTTGTTAAGGGATCACATTCAAATTTTGGTTGATTGAATGGCATTATGAGCAGCAATCAGCATGGCTTTATGAAGGATAGGTCATGTCTGACAAATTTGATTGCTTTTTATGATGAGGTAAGTAAGATGCTGGACAGTGGGGGGGCAGTAGATGAGATCTATTTGGATTTTGCCAAAGCGTTTGATACTGCGCCCGACAAACAACTGCTTTCTAAACTAAGGTCTGTTGGGCTTAATGAATTAGTCTGCACATGGATAGGAAACTGGCTACAGGATCGGGTACAGAGGGTGGTTGTTAATGGTACATTCTCTACTTGGAGTAAGGTTCTTAGTGGGGTCCCTCAGGGCTCAGTATTGGGTCCACTTTTATTCAACTTGTTCATTAATGACTTAGGGGAGGGTGTTGTAAGTAATGTATCATGAATCAAGATGGGCAGCACTCCAGAATAAAGTTAAAAACGCCTTTTTTCACAATCAGCAGGGCAGCATTTGCAAAGCAAATGCTGCCCTGCTGATTGTGAATAAAAGCGTTTTTAACTTTATTCTGGAGTACTGCCCATCTTGATTCGTGATACGTTTGTTCCAGTGGGGAAGGACACTGTGGGAAGTGCACCCAAACAAATAAGAAAATTGAACCAGGTGTGTGCCCCTCAAATTCACTTTGAACTGTTGTAAGTAATGTATCAGTGTTTGCAGATGACACAAAACTATCCAGCCCAATTAATTCCATCCAAGATGTGGCATCCTTGCAACAGGATCTTGACAAACTGGCAATCTGGGCAGTTAAGTGGCGAATGAGATTCAATGTTGATAAATGTAAAGTCATGCATGGAATATAAAAATATCCAAGCCACTTATACCCGTAATGGGATTGCACTAGGCAAATCCATCATGGAAAAGTCCTTGTAGATAAAAATTTGGCAGTAGCAAGCAATGCCAGTCAGCAGCATCAAGGGCAAAAAAGGTCTTCAGCTGTATTAAAAGGGGCAAAGAGTCACGTTGAGGAGGGGGTCATTCTTCCACTGTATAGAGCACTTGTAAGGCCCCATCTAGAATATGGCAGCAAGAATTCACCGGCACACAGGTAATGCAAGCAGGTTATACCTTGCTAAATGTTTATTGCATTCTAGAATATGCCTTACAGTTTTGGTCTCCATCACTCAAACAGGACATTATTGTGTTAGAGAGGGTACAGAGAAGGGCAACTAAGCTGGTAAAAGGTATGGAAAATCTTAGCTGTGAGGAAAGACTGGCCAAATTGGGGATGTTCATGCTGGAGAGGAGGTACTTAAGGGGAGATATGATAACTATGTATAAATATATAAGGGGATCATATAATAATCTCCCTAATGCTTTATTTACCAGCTGACACAAGGTCACCCATTCCGATTAGAAGAAATAGGTTCTGCCTAAATATTCGGAAGGGGTTTTTTACAGTGAGAGCTGTGAAGATGTGGAATTCTCTCCCTGAATCAGTGGTACAGGCTGATACATTATATAGTTTAAAGAAGGGGTAGGATGGCTTTTTAGCAAGTGAGGGAATACAGGGTTATGTGAGCTAGCTCATAGTATAAATTGATCCAGGGACTAGTCTGATTGCCATTTTGGAATGTGGAAGGATTTTTCCCCCTCTGAGGCAAAATGGAGAGGCTTCAGATGGGTTTTTGCCTTCCTCTGGATCGACTAGCAGTTATGCAGATTAAAAAAAAAATCGAAAACTTGATGGACGTGTGTCTTTTTTCAACCTTACTTACTATGTTACTATGTTACTAATCATTAGGGATGTCGCGGACTGTTCGCCGGCGAACTTGTTCGCGCGAACATCGGCTGTTCGCGTCCGCCGCAAGTTCGCGAACGTCGCGCGACGTTCGCCATTTTGGGTTCGCCTTACCTGGCGCTTTTTTTTGACCTCTCACCCCAGACCAGCAGATACATGGCAGCCAATCAGGAAGCTCTCCCTCCTGGACCACCCCCACACCCCCTGGACCACTCCCCTTCCATATATAAACTGAAGCCCTGCAGCGTTTTTTCATTCTGCCTGTGTGTGCTTGGAAGAGCTAGTGTAGGGAGAGAGCTGCTAGTGATTTCACTGATTTGAGGGACAGTTGATAGTAAGTTTGCTGGCTAGTAATCTACTTGATACTGCTCTGTATTGGAGGGACAGAAGTCTGCAGGGATTTGAGGGACATTTTAGGGTAGCTTTGCTGGCTAGTAATCTACCTTCTACTGCAGTGCTCTGTATGTAGCTGCCTGCTGTGGGCACTGATCTCTTCTGATCTCATCTGCTGACTGCTGTAATAACCCAATAGTCCTTGTAAGGACTGCTTTTATTTTCTTTTTTGTTGTTTTACTTTGCTACTTTAACAGCCAAGTGCTATTAGTCTAGCAGTGTTGGGGAGTGGGACTGGTGTGCTACTGTGCTGCTCCTAGTAGTTCAGCAGCACCAACCCGAGAATATTTTTTTTTTTTAATATACATATAATTTTTTTTTTTATTTTACTTATCTTACTGTTCTTTAAGGTGTCCAGTGCTGTTTGCTGTTCTTCATAGTAGTGCACCAATAGTAGTGCACTTGCAGGCATTATTTGCCCAGTGGCCATCTAGCTGTGTGAGCTTGTTCACATTCTGTCTAAATATCAATAATAATACCGTCTCCAGAAACACCACCTGAGTGACGTTTTTCAAGCAGCAATAATATATTCCGTATCCACCACTGCTGTAGTGTATACGTTGACCTTGTAGGCATTATTTGCCCAGTGTGTTCTTCATTTTCAAACCACTGCCACTTAGCTGTGTGAGCTTTTTCACATTCTGTCTAAATATCAATAATAATACCGTCTCCAGAAACACCACCTGAGTGACGTTTTTCAAGCAGCAATAATATATTCCGTATCCACCACTGCTGTAGTGTATACGTTGACCTTGTAGGCATTATTTGCCCAGTGTGTTCTTCATTTTCAAACCACTGCCACTTAGCTGTGTGAGCTTGTTCACATTCTGTCTAAATATCAATAATAATACCGTCTCCAGAAACACCACCTGAGTGACGTTTTTCAAGCAGCAATAATATATTCCGTATCCACCACTGCTGTAGTGTATACGTTGACCTTGTAGGCATTATTTGCCCAGTGTGTTCTTCATTTTCAAACCACTGCCACTTAGCTGTGTGAGCTTTTTCACATTCTGTCTAAATATCAATAATAATACCGTCTCCAGAAACACCACCTGAGTGACGTTTTTCAAGCAGCAATAATATATTCCGTATCCACCACTGCTGTAGTGTATACGTTGACCTTGTAGGCATTATTTGCCCAGTGTGTTCTTCATTTTCAAACCACTGCCACTTAGCTGTGTGAGCTTGTTCACATTCTGTCTAAATATCAATAATAATACCGTCTCCAGAAACACCACCTGAGTGACATTTTTCAAGCAGCAATAATATATTCCGTATCCACCACTGCTGTAGTGTATACGTTGACCTTGTAAGCATTATTTGCCCAGTGTGTTCTTCATTTTCAAACCACTGCCACTTAGCTGTGTGAGCTTGTTCACATTCTGTCTAAATATCAATAATAATACCGTCTCCAGAAACACCAACTGAGTGACGTTTTTCAAGCAGCAATAATATATTCCGTATCCACCACTGCTGTAGTGTATACGTTGACCTTGTAGGCATTATTTGCCCAGTGTGTTCTTCATTTTCAAACCACTGCCACTTAGCTGTGTGAGCTTGTTCACATTCTGTCTAAATATCAATAATAATACCGTCTCCAGAAACACCACCTGAGTGACGTTTTTCAAGCAGCAATAATATATTCCGTATCCACCACTGCTGTAGTGTATACGTTGACCTTGTAGGCATTATTTGCCCAGTGTGTTCTTCATTTTCAAACCACTGCCACTTAGCTGTGTGAGCTTGTTCACATTTTGTCTAAATATCAATAATAATACCGTCTCCAGAAACACCACCTGAGTGACATTTTTCAAGCAGCAATAATATATTCCGTATCCACCACTGCTGTAGTGTATACGTTGACCTTGTAGGCATTATTTGCCCAGTGTGTTCTTCATTTTCAAACCACTGCCACTTAGCTGTGTGAGCTTGTTCACATTCTGTCTAAATATCAATAATAATACCGTCTCCAGAAACACCACCTGAGTGACGTTTTTCAAGCAGCAATAATATATTCCGTATCCACCACTGCTGTAGTGTATACGTTGACCTTGTAGGCATTATTTGCCCAGTGTGTTCTTCATTTTCAAACCACTGCCACTTAGCTGTGTGAGCTTTTTCACATTCTGTCTAAATATCAATAATAATACCGTCTCCAGAAACACCACCTGAGTGACGTTTTTCAGGCAGCAATAATATATTCCGTATCCACTGCTGTAGTAGTGTATACGTTGACCTTGTAGGCCTTGTTTGCCCAGTGTGTTCTTCTTCTTCTTCATTTTCAAACAACTCCCATCTAGCTGTGTGAGCTTGTTCACATTTTGTCTAAATATCAATAATAATACCGTCTCTAGAAACACCACCCGAGTGACGTTTTTCAAGCAGCAATAATATATTCCGTATCCACCACTGCTGTAGTGTATACGTTGACCTTGTAGGCCTTGTTTGCCCAGTGTGTTCTTCTTCTTCTTCATTTTCAAACAACTCCCATCTAGCTGTGTGAGCTTGTTCACATTCTGTCTAAATATCAATAATAATACCGTCTCCAGAAACACCACCTGAGTTGTTGTTGTTTTTGTTTTAAAAATAATGCCAGGCAAAGGCAGGCCGCCACGCAGAGGCACTAGGGGCCGTGCTGCTATGCTATCCTGTGGCCCTAGGAAATTGCCCAGTTTTAAAAAGGCAATGACCCTGAACTCCCAAAATGCTGAAGAGGTAGTTGACTGGCTTACACAGCACACCCCATCCTCTACCGTTTCTTAACTTTACCACAACATCCTCATCCTCCACTGCTATGGGCACCCCACGTAACACTTCCTCCACCACCGGCGCCCCTTCTTCACTGGAGTCAGAGGAGTTATTTTCACATGAGTTTCTTGAACTGAGTGATGCGCAACCATTATTGGCAGAAGAAGATGAAGGAGATGAGGACGTTACACCAGATTTAATTCTGGCAGAGAACACAACAGAGATGGACATAATGAGTGATGACGAGGAGGTCCCCGCTGCTGCTTCCTTCTGTGAGCTGTTAGAAGAAATTGATGCATCTGAGGAGAATGATGATGAGGAGATTGATGTTTTGTGGGTGCCCAGTAGAAGAGAGCAAGAGGAGGATAGTTCAGATGGAGAGACGGAGAGTCAGAGAGGCAGGAGGAGAATAAGACTTAGAAGAAGCAGGGAGGACAGCTCGCAGGGAACAGTAGGGCAACAACATGTATCGGCACCTGTGGTCAGCCGGCCAACGCACCCGCCAACGCCGCCGACTTCTACTTTTACCCCCAGATTGCCAGCCTCAAAAAGGTCAGCAGTGTGGGATTTTTTTAATGTGTGTGCCTCTGACAAAAGCGTTGTAATTTGCAATGAGTGCAGTCAGAAACTGAGTCTTGGGAAGCCCAACAGCCACATAGGTACAACTTCTATGCAAAGGCACATGAACGGCAAGCACAAAGCACTTTGGGAGCAACACCTCAAAGGCAACAGGCAAACTAAAAGCCACCCTCCTTCTGGTCCAGCATCTTACTGCTCTACCTCTGCTGTCCTTGACCCGTCTGAACCACCCTCCACTCCGCCTTCCACCTTGACCACCAGTTCCCATTCCCAGTCATCTGCCCCCAGCCAAGTTTCTGTGAGGGCCATGTTTGAGCGTAAGAAGCCAATGTCTGCGAGTCACCCCCTTGCCCGGCGTCTGACAGCTGGCTTGTCTGCACTCTTAGCCCGCCAGCTTTTACCATACCAGCTGGTGGACTCTGAGGCCTTCCGCAAATTTGTAGCAATTGGGACACCGCAGTGGAAGGTACCCAGCCGCAATTTTTTTCAAAAAAGGGAATACCACACCTGTACCACCATGTGCAGAGCCAAGTCACCGCATCTCTGTCACTTAGTGTTGGGCCAAAGGTCCATATGACTACTGACGCATGGTCCTCCAAGCATGGTCAGGGCAGGTATGTCACCTACACTGCCCACTGGGTGAACTTGGTCATGGCTGGGAAGCAGGAAATGTGTGGCTCAACAACGACAGTGGAGTTGGTGTCACCGCCACGGATTGCACGCGGTTCTGCCACCACCTCTACTCCTCCTTCGCTCTCTACCTCGTCTTCTTCCTCTTCTTCGTCCTCTGCTGCTGGGTCCTCCTCCTCCTCCACACCTGTGCACCCCCAGCTCCCCCTAGGCTATTCGACGTGCCAGGTACGCCGTTGTCATGCTGTCTTGGGGATGACGTGCCTGGAAAGCAAAAACCATACCGGATCTGTACTCCTGTCATCTCTGCAGTCACAGGCCGATCGGTGGCTGACCCCACACCAACTGAAGATCGGAAAAGTGGTGTGTGAATGGAAGCAATCTGTTGGCAGCACTGAGACTGGGCAATTTAACACATGTGCCCTGCATGGCACATGTTCTGAATTTAATAGTACAACGTTTTGTCTCAAAGTACCCAGGATTCCAGGACGTTCTCAGGCAGTCCAGGAAGCTGTCGGCCCATTTCAGACGTTCCTATACAGCCATGGCACGCCTTGCTGACATTCAGCAGCGGTACAACATGCCAGTCAGGCGTTTGATTTGCGACAGCCAGACTCGCTGGAATTCAACGCTCCTCATGTTGGAACGTCTGCTGCAACAACAAAGAGCCGTCAACGAATACCTGTTTGAACTGGGTGGTAGGACTGGATCTGCAGAGCTGGGGATTTTTTTCCCCCGTTACTGGGTGCTTATGCGCGATGCCTGCAGGCTCATGCGCCCTTTTGAAGAGGTTACAAATATGGTCAGTCGCACCGAAGGCACCATCAGCGACCTAATACCCTTTGCTTTCTTCCTGGAGCGTGCCGTGCGACGAGTGACAGATGAGGCTGTAGACCAGCGTGACGAGGAGCAGGAAGCGCACGATTTCTGGTCGGAATCACCAGAACGAACCCAGGCACCTGCTGCAACGCAGGGAGAGGTGTCAGAAGTGGAGTCAGAGGAGGAAGGTGGCTTTGTGGAGGAGGAGGACCAACAGGAGCAGGCTTCCCAGGGGGCTGGTGGTGACCTTTTGGGGACCCCTGGTCTTGTACGTGGCTGGGGGGAGGAGACCGTGGATGATGCAGTCCTTGATAACGAGGAAGCGGAGATGGATAGCTCTGCATCCAACCTTGTGAGAATGGGGTCTTTCATGCTGTCATGCCTGTTGAAGGACCCCCGTATCAAGAGGCTTAAGGAGAAGGACCTGTACTGGGTCGCAACGCTACTAGACCCTCGGTACAAGCATAAAGTGTCAGAAATGTTACCAACATACCACAAGTCCGAAAAGATGCGGCATTTACAAACCAGCCTGCAAAACATGTTGTACAATGCTTTTAAGGGTGATGTCACTTCAGGAACTCATCAACATTCCAGGGGCAGAGGTGCCAGTAATCCTGCCACGAGCACACCTGCAAGGACAAAGCCCTTTGGCCAGTCTGTAACGTCAGACATGCAAATGTTTTTTCTGTCCAAGGCAGCGCCACAACCCTTCTGGATCCACCCTCAAAGAACGCCTCGACCGGCAGGTAGCGGACTACCTGGCATTAACTGCAGATATCGACACTCTGAGGAGCGATGAACCCCTGGACTACTGGGTGCGCAGGCTTGATCTGTGGCCAGAGCTGTCACAATTTGCCATGAACCTCTTGTCTTGCCCCGCCTCAAGTGTCCTCTCAGAAAGGACCTTCAGTGCAGCAGGAGGGATTGTAACTGAGAAGAGAACTCGCCTAGGTCACAAAAGTGTGGATTACCTGACCTTTATTAAAATGAATGAGGGGGTGGATCTCGGAGGGTTACTGCACGCCGGAAGACTTGTTCTGAGTTTCTGATTCTGACTCCCCATGCAGCTGTCCTTCTCTGCACGCCTCATGACTCCACATACAGCTGTCCTTTAGCGTCCTCCTCCCTCCACCACCGTTACAAACTAGGGTGCAAACCCTACTGGTTTAATTTGAATCCAGGTAAATCCTGAGTTTTTCTGGCCTCTGTGCTTCAGTGGCTGCGACCAAAAAAAACAGAATATTTTCAGCATTTATATGGCATATTTTTTCTGGCCTCTGTGCTTCAGTGGCTGCGACCAAAAAAAACAGAATATTTTCAGCATTTATATGGCATATTGTTTCTGGCCTCTGTGCTTCAGTGGCTGCGACCAAAAAAATTGAATATTTTCAGCATTTATATGGCATATTTTTCCTGGCCTCTGTGCTTCAGTGGCTGCGACCAAAAAAATTTAATATTTTCAGCATTTATATGGCATATTTTTCCTGGCCTCTGTGCTTCAGTGGCTGCGACCAAAAAAATTGAATATTTTCAGCATTTAAATGGCATATTTTTTCTGGCCTCTGTGCTTCAGTGGCTGCGACTAAAAAAAACAGAATATTTTCAGCATTTATATGGCATATTTTTCCTGGCCTCTGTGCTTCAGTGGCTGCGACCAAAAAAATTGAATATTTTCAGCATTTATATGGCATATTTTTTCTGGCCTCTGTGCTTCAGTGGCTGCGACAAAAATAAATGAATATTTTCAGCATTTATATGGCATATTTTTTCTGGCCTCTGTGCTTCAGTGGCTGTGACAAAAAAATGAATATTTTCAGCATTTATATGGCATATTTTTTCTGGCCTCTGTGCTTCAGTGGCTGCGACTAAAAAAAAAAGAATATTTTCAGCATTTATATGGCATATTTTTCCTGGCCTCTGTGCTTCAGTGGCTGCGACCAAAAAAATTTAATATTTTCAGCATTTATATGGCATATTTTTTCTGGCCTCTGTGCTTCAGTGGCTGCGACAAAAATAAATGAATATTTTCAGCATTTATATGGCATATTTTTTCTGGCCTCTGTGCTTCAGTGGCTGCGACAAAAATAAATGAATATTTTCAGCATTTATATGGCATATTTTTTCTGGCCTCTGTGCTTCAGTGGCTGTGACAAAAAAATGAATATTTTCAGCATTTATATGGCATATTTTTTCTGGCCTCTGTGCTTCAGTGGCTGCGACTAAAAAAAACAGAATATTTTCAGCATTTATATGGCATATTTTTCCTGGCCTCTGTGCTTCAGTGGCTGCGACAAAAATAAATGAATATTTTCAGCATTTATATGGCATATTTTTTCTGGCCTCTGTGCTTCAGTGGCTGTGACAAAAAAATGAATATTTTCAGCATTTATATGGCATATTTTTTCTGGCCTCTGTGCTTCAGTGGCTGCGACTAAAAAAAACAGAATATTTTCAGCATTTATATGGCATATTTTTCCTGGCCTCTGTGCTTCAGTGGCTGCGACCAAAAAAATTTATATTGTTAGCATTTATATGGCATATTTTTTCCTGGCCTCTGTGCTGCAGTGGCTGCGACAAAAAAAAAATTAATATTGTTTGCATTTATATGGCATATTTTTTCTGGCCTCTGTGCTGCAGTGGCTGCCACAAAAAAAATTTATATTTTCAGCATTTATATGGCATATTGTTTCTGGACTTCTGGTTCAGTGGCTGCGACAAAAAAAACATAATTTTTCAGGAAAGTACACATGCCTAATTTTTCAGGGTTCTGCAACAGTGGCAAAATCGCATCTTTTATGGTCACCGCAGGTGATCAATAAAGTAGACCAAAACTGGGCCCACACTGCAGAATCAGTGTTTTTTGGTTCGCTTCACTGTACATTGAATTACCTCTGCCTGACCGTGCACGTGCGCACAAGCACGGTGACTGCTAAACACACCACTACAGAAATATTGCCACCAACAGGACGAACATCCTGGAGGTGACAAGCAACTAGTAATTAAAAACTATTATTTGCTCACTTGACGGTATCATTCATTAAAGCTCTTTGCGTCTTTTTGCGTTGCAGTAAGCACCGCGTTTCGTCTTTGCGTGTGAACAGGCTGTAACTTTTACACGACTTGATTGGCATGTAGACGCCGGACGTTTTAAAGCATTTTATTACACAGGTTTAGAAATGTAGTGTGATTTCTGCCCTTTACAGCACAAAACGCAGCGCTGTGTCAACAATGGATTTTTTAGAAACATTTTTGCCCTTGATCCCCCTCTGGCATGGCACTGTCCAGGTCGTTGCACCCTTTAAACAACTTTAAAATCATTTTTCTGGCCAGAAATGTCTTTTCTAGCTTTTAAAATTCGCCTTCCCATTGAAGTCTATGGGGTTCGCGACGTTCGCGAACCGTTCGCATTTTTGACGCAAGTTCGCGAATATGTTCGCGAACTTTTTTTCCGACGTTCGCTACATCCCTACTAATCATCTTTAGTAAGTGCAACTATCAAGGAATCATTAAAAGCAAATGGCAAAACACAGATAAAAAATTCTCCTCCTCCTAATGGATTAAGATGCAAAAATCTAAACTGAAGCCCTAAAAATAAATAAAGTATACAGAACAAATTCTGCTAATTTTTAATTTTTTGGAGAATCTATGAAACATATTCCCAGTGGTACCTCTAGGTGTATGATATGGCATGCAAGGTTCATTTTTCCAGAATAAGGCCTGGCATATATCATTAATATATAAAACTACTGGAAGACAAGTGAGTGAAGCAAATAATCCAACAAAACAACATGGTTGCATCTCAGGTCATCCACCCATAAATTTGGAGAATGTTTTAGCAGACTAATTGATTCAGTGGACTAAATAATTCTAAAAGGTGACTTTAGGAAATGAGTGACCGCCTTGAGCTGACTTCCTTTTTCCTTCTTGCTGGCAATTTTATTACTATTAGTAAGTAAACAGTAGAACAGAATATGTTGTTAAAGTGTTTGTTAGATTGGGTGGAAATAATTGTGAAATCACAGAACTCTGTAAATGTTTGGAGTTTACACGCTGGGTAAAATAAACTGATCTGGCTAATATTTCTGCATATATATTCGATACCTATGTTATCTTTGTGAAAACTGTGAAATCAATTTTAAGGTTTTTTCAATTTTTCCCAGATTTCTACCTTATGGTAGAACACTTTTTACCTCATGGTATCTTATGGTACACTTTTCGTAATATAGTCAACAAGCGTATCAAACAATTAAACAAAGAAACATTGACACAACTATATATATATTATAGCCATGTTATAGGCTTTTAAAGAATTATTTGTCTTAAGCTAGAGGAAATTGATCTACCATGTGATTGGGTCATGTATTTTAATGTTTGATATACTTGTTAGTCAGTATTGGCTTGAAGAAGGGGTGGATGCCTCTGAAACATTAATGTCTCCAATGTGACTACTTTTTAAGATTTTTCAAATAAATGTGTTTTTCAAGGAGTAGTGTTGTGCATCATAGTAATAACACATATATATAATAACACACACACACACACACACACACACACACACACACACACACACTTATGTCAAAGCAGAACCTTCAGTTGCCAAGTGATTGTCAGCTGAAGGAAAACAATTGCATGCAAGAGAACAGACACCGACCAGGAGTATCTTTGTTCTGTTCTATCTGACGACAGGAAAGATCTTTATTTTATGCTCATATGCTTACATAATTGCTAAATGGTTACATTTGAGGTGGTTTCATAGTTTAGGTGAAAGCGTCATAGCATCAGCAAAATTAGAGAAAAATAACTCTAGTTCTGCTGTTATTATAAGCTGCCAGGGTGCTGTGTTTGAAGGAAATTGGCAACCTGGGAGCCTTTTTTCCTATGAAGAACAGAAGCAGCATAGTGGAAGAAGCTTCTCTAACAAGTTTTCTGATTAACCTATATGCATAAGAGTGGACCACCTGAAAATAGATCGCTACAACATACAAGGGACACAAAGATTATTTGCGTCATAGCTTTTTCCACAAGGACCGAGTCAAAAACCGGAAGTATCGCTGAAGCCCAAGTCACACATCAGCAGTGGGGCAGAAGACTTCCGTGCACCACCAGCAGTAAGTTCAAAGACTCGGCCAGCAAGCTCAAAGACTTCTGTTCCTTAGCGGCAGTGAGAAGTAAAGACTTCCGCTTACAGCTGTGACAGGCAACCTGTGATACAGTGCCACACAAAAGGTTACTGGTTAAATTAAGGAGTGTTGGCCTGGAACATAGTATTTGTACCTGGATAGAGAACTGGCTAAAAGATAGACTACAAAGAGTGGTGGTAAATGGAACATTTTCTAATTGGACCAGTGTTGGTAGTGGAGTACCGCAGGGCTCTGTACTAGGTCCCTTGCTTTTCAACTTGTTTATTAATGACCTGGAGGTGGGCATTGAAAGTACTGCTTCTATTTTTGCAGATGATACTAAATTGTGCAGAACTATAGGTTCCATGCAGGATGCTGCCACTTTGCAGAGGGATTTGTCTAAATTGGAAAACTGGGCAGCAAACTGGAAAATGAGGTTCAATGTTGATAAATGCAAGGTTATGCACTTTGGCAAAAATAATATAAATGCAAGTTATACACTAAATGGCAGTGTGTTGAGAGTTTCCTTAAATGAGAAGGATCTAGGGGTCTTTGTAGATAACACGTTGTCTAATTCTGGGCAGTGTCATTCTGTGGCTACTAAAGAAAATAAAGTTCTGTCTTGCATAAAAAAGCAAAAAAAAAGGCACCCAAGTAAGCTGAGGGCTCCTCCCGAAGCCCAACGGTGGTTGGTGGTGCCGGCCGTGACATTATCACGGGCCATGGAGGACGAAAGTCTAGACGGTGTTTCTGCTGCTGCTTCCGTTACACCTCCTCCAACTACCACCGAAGCGCTCCTTACTGCCCTGCTTCAGCACATGGAGGACCATGAACGGAAACAAAACTACTTGCTTCAGGGGTTTCACAGTCTGACCCGCAAGCTTGAAACGTCACAGCAGCCAATCAGTCCGGTTGTTTCTTCCCCTGTAGGTTCCTCTGCTATGTGGGGTAATTCTGCTAGACCCCAGGAACCCAAAATCATTTTCCTGACAAATTCAGTGGGAATAGAACAAAATTTTTTGTCTTTAAAGAGGCATGTAAATTGTACCTTGGTTTCTTCCCTCACTCATTTCCTACAGGTGAGGAGAAAGTAAGGTTTTCATGACCCTATTACAGGGTGATCCCCAAATTTGGGCTCTTAGACTGCCCGCCTCAGATCCAGCCAGTTTCTCCTTAGATACTGTCTTTGAGACCATGGCCATACTCTACAATGACCCGGATCGTGCCTCTTCGGCCGATACCGCGATTCATAGGTTACGTCAGGGGAAACGGGATGCGGAGGTGTACTGCACTGAGTTTCGCCAGTGGGCAGTAGAGACCGGGGGGAACGATATGGCTCTACGTAGCCAGTTCCGTATTGGGCTGTCCGATCATGTCAATGACAGTCTGGTTAATTATCCTCTGTTGTCTAACCTGGACGATCTTATGTCCCTGGCGATTCTGGTGGATAGGAGACAGAGAGAGAGAAGGGGTGAAAAGGGTTCTTCAAATTTTCCTGGAGCTTCCAGTGATAAATCTGTCTACATTTCTTCTGATAAGTTTTCTAAGGCCTCTGCGCTCTCTCCTCAGGAGGAACCTATGCAAATAGGCACTTCTCATCTAACCCCTCTTCTTCTGTTACCGGTCAAATTAACCTGGCCTACGGGCTTCTGTTTTGGTGTCCGCCTTTGTGGACTCGGGGGCGGAGGGTAATTTCTTGGATGCTGCCTTTGTAGCCAAACATAATATTCCTTCCATTTCATTAAGTGTCCCCATGAAAATATTAGCGGTGGACAAGAGACCCTTAGGGTCAGGTAAAATTTCTAGTAAGACTGTGTTTTTATCTATGTGTATAAATAATCTCCACTGTGAGGAAATAGCCTTTTTCCTTTTTGAAGGTGCTTCTTCCCCCCTTATATTGGGGTTACCTTGGCTCCAGGTCCATAACCCCCTTATTGATTGGGTGGCTGGGGAGGTTATTCAGTGGGGGTCTCAGTGTGGGGGTGTTTGTATGCCTTCGGCAGGGGCCACTACCATACTAGAGGGGTTACCTTCTGTCTACTCTGGTTATTCCGATGTGTTTTCAAAAAAGGCAGCCGAAACTCTACCCCCACATCGGCAGTATGACTGCCCAATTGATCTGGTTCCTGGGTCAACTCCTCCCCGGGTAGAACCTATCCTCCGGGCTTCTTTTTTGTAGGGAAGAAGGATGGCGGTCTTCGTCCCTGTATTGATTACAGGGGACTTAACAAGATCACTGTAAAAAACCGCTATCCCCTTTCCTTAATATCTGAACTCTTTGATCAAATTAGATTTGCTAAGATTTTTACCAAGCTTGATTTTAGGGGGGCTTATAATCTAATTCGAATCAGAGAGGGGGACGAGTGGAAGACTGCATTTAACACCAGGGATGGCCACTACGAATATCTTGTAATGCCGTTCGGTCTCTGTAACGCTCCTGCAGTTTTTCAGGAGTTTATCAATGACATTTTTCGGGACCTGTTGGGAATATTCGTAGTGGTCTACCTTGACGATATTCTAATTTTTTCTTCCAATTTATCTGAACATCGGAAACATGTTTGTGAGGTTTTACGTAGGCTAAGAAAAAATAATCTCTATGCGAAACTGGAGAAATGTACCTTTGAGGTTGCTTCTGTTCAGTTTTTGGGGTTTATAATTTCCAGCAAGGGTCTAGAAATGGATCCAGGCAAGGTGAGAGCAGTCCTGGACTGGACCCAACCCCTTTCGTTACGTGCAACCCAAACTTTTCTCGGTTTCTTTAATTACTATCGTCAATTCATTAAAGATTTTTCCATTCTCGTCGCCCCTATTACCAATTTAACCAAGAAGGGAGCTGATCCCAGTTTATGGCCCCCAGATGCTGTGCAAGCCTTTGAAATTCTAAAAAAAGAGTTCAGTTCGGCCCCTATCCTCCGTTATCCTGATTCTTCTCTTCCATTTATTGTGGAGGTAGATGCCTCTGAATTAGGAGCTGGGGCAGTCCTTTCTCAAAGGCACCCGACAACCAACAAAATGCATCCCTGTGCCTTCTTCTCTAAAAAATTTTCACCGGCAGAAGTGAATTATGATATTGGGAACAGGGAATTGTTGCCTGTCAAGTGGGCCTTTGAGGAATGGCGGCATCTTCTTGAAGGTGCAAAACATCCTGTTACGGTCTATACAGACCATAAGAATCTTTTGTATATAGAGTCTGCTAAGCGCCTCAATCCTAGGCAAGCCAGATGGGCCCTGTTCTTTTCAAGGTTTAACTTTTCTTTAACTTTTCGTCCTGGATCAAAAAATGTCAAGGCGGATGCACTCTCTAGGAGTTTCGAAGCAGTTTCCTCTTAGTGAGTGTACTCCCATCATTCCCAGGGAAATAATTGTTGCAGCCTTGGAGTCTGACCTTATTGTCCCCTTTACAGTCATCTGCTCCTGCTGAAACTCCTGCTGGTAGATAGTTCGTACCTGAGGAGCTTAAAGAACAAGTGTTGAGGGAGGTTCATGACTCTAAGGTAGCAGGTCATCCAGGTATTGCAAAGACAATTTCTCTACTTTCCCGTCATGTTTGGTGGCCTTCCTTTAAGTTGGATACTAAAACTTTTGTTAATTCATGTCCGATCTGTCAAAGATCTAAATCCTCTCATAGTTTATCCCAGGGTCTGCTAAATCCACTACCCATCCCTGCAAAACCATGGTCCCACATTTCCATGGATTTTATTGTGGATTTGCCCTCTTCTCAAGGGAAAACTGTGATTTGGGTGGTGGTTAACAGGTTCAGTAAAATGGCTCATTTTATTCCTCTTCCTCACCTTCCTTCTGCTAAAACCCTGGCTGACCTATTTATTACTTATATTTTTAAGTTACACGGTTTTCCTGAAAATATTGTTTCTGATAGAGGGGTTCAGTTTGTTTCTAAATTTTGCCGTGCTTTTTGTTCTTTAGTTGGTACAGAGTTATCCTTTTTTTCTGCCTACCATCCCCAGACAAAAGGCCAAACTGAAAGAGTCAATCAATCCCTTGAGCAATATCTTCGATGTTATGTGTCTCATAACCAGTCTACTTGGTATGAACTGTTGCCTTGGGCTGAATTTGCATATAATAATGCTTCTCATTCATCCTCTGGGGAATCTCCTTTTTTTGTAGTTTATGGATTTCATCCCAAGGTTTTTTCTTTTTCTGGCTCTGTCTCTCCTGTACCCTCTGCCAATATTTCTGTAGAACATTTTTCCAAGATTTGGTCCCAGGTCCACAACTCGCTGTCCACAGCTTCCGCGGCCCAGACATATCCCGTAGAGAGGCACCTCAGTACAAGATGGGGGATTTGGTATGGTTATCTACAAAAAATATTAAATTGAAGGTTCCCTCTCCCAAACTTGGTCCCAGGTTCATTGGTCCATACTCCATCATTGCCATAATCAACCCTTCCTCTGTTCGTCTAAAATTATCTTCTAATTTCAAAATTTCTAACTCTTTTCATGTTTCCCTTTTAAAACCTGCATCTAATGTCAGTCATTTGTCTGTTCCTCCCACAGTATTAGTTGAAGGACAGCCTGAATATGAGATCCAAGAGTTCCTCGACTCCCGCCTGGTGCGAGGTAAGCTACAATACCTTACTAGGTGGAAGGGCTTTGGTCCTGAGGAGAACTCTTGGGTCTCGGTTGAAGACATCAAGGCTGACCACCTCAGGAAGCAATTCCACACCAAGTTTCCTGGGAAACCTGGGGGTCCAGTGGCCCCCCCTAGAGAGGGGGGTAATGTAATAAAATTACCTGTCCCTGGTAGTCTAGTGGTGCGGCGGGGACGCCCGCCGCGCCATCGGCGGGGATGCCCGCCACGCCGCTCCTCTTCCCTCTGTGTGCCGGCTTCCTAGTGTGCGCGCGGCATGCACTTCCGCATTTTATAGGCGCATGCGCGCTGGCGTGATACGTCAGCGCGCAATGGCGCGAAATTCAAATGTATTTAAAGGTACAGTTTTACTTTTTGCATTGCCCGTGATAGGATTGTTATCCTGGTGCTTCCTAGCCTTGTGCTTCTGTTCCTGAGTCTTGATCTTGTTTGTTATCTGTGTTTGACCCTGCCTGTATACTGACTACTCTGAATTCTGAATATCGACCCAGCCTGAACTTTGACCACTCTTTGCCTGATCCCTTCTGCCTGTTTGATACCCAGTTTTGACCCTTGCCTGCCTGACGATTCTGTTATCTGCCTGCCTCGACCAGCCTGTCTGACCATCCGTTTGCCTTGACCTTTGTACCGTGACCTTTGGCCTAAAGACTCTGCTAAACAGCCGTGCCCCTTCGCCAGCCAGAACATCTCGCCTTGCACCCCTCGTTAAGTCCAGGTGGCACCCAAGTAAGCTGAGGGCTCCTCCTGAAGCCCAACGATGGTCACACTACTGGTGAAGCCGAGACCAGGGCGCTTGGCACTTGTTCTGGTATAGGGTGCCGGCCGTGACAGTACATCCTTGAGTCTAGACTTGTTCAAACAGCGTTATTTGCTTAACATTTTTGGTGCTTTCCAAAAGATCAGGTCATCTCAACAGTACAATCATGTATTGTAACGCGTTGTTCTCTGTTTTAAAATGCTGATGACTTCACACACACACACACACACACACACACAATACTGTATATCAGGAACACAATGAGATCACTGTAGCAAGGAGCAATTGGTTGCAGTACTTTTGTATACAAATAGCAGGTTAAGAGTAGACTGACTGCCTAAATGAATGAAAAACGTTTAATGCTTAGTCACATAAAACGCAATTAGTTCTGAAAATATTTGCAACAAAGTATCAATGTACTGGAGAGCTCTTGGTAAATACACCTGCTCAAAAGTAATACTTAGATAAGAAAAAAAAAGACTTACCAGAGCAGTATAGCAGCAGCAGGGAGATACACTCAGAGCTCAGCAGATTCTGAAAACAGCCACACAAACGACCTGGGAGAAACAAAACATAGCAACTTGCCAAAACTGTAACTAAAAGAGAGTCAGGAAGCCGACTCAGTAACTAGAAATCGCACAATATCCTTTAGCAAGGATTGTGGTTTTGTGCTCCAGTTCCGGTTTTTGGCCCCACCCAGTGGGCCTCACTGCTGCTACTTCGCCTGTTGGCTATTGCTGCTTTCTCTGCTTCTTCTCCTCTGCCAGTTCTATCTAAAGAAAATACATTTAGGGCCCCATTTACTTAGCTCGAGTGAAGGAATAGAGGAAAAAAAACTTTGAATTTCGAATGTTTTTTTTTGGCTACTTCGACCATCGAATGGGCTACTTCGACCTTCGACTAGGACTACGACTTCGAAACGAACGATTCGAACTAAAAATCGTTTGACTATTCGACCATTTGATAGTCGAAGTACTGTCTCTTTAAAAAAAAAAAACTTTGACCCCCTAGTTCGCCACCTAAAAGCTACCAAAGTCAATGTTAGCCTATGGAAAAGGTCCCCATAGGCTTAGCTATCTTTTTTTGGTCTAACAAAAATTGTTCGATCGATGGATTAAAATCGATGGATTTTTCGTTCGATCTAGCGATTTTTCGTTCGATCGAACGATTTTTCGTTAGATCGAACGAATATCGCTAAATACCTCAACTTCGATATTCGTAGTCGATGGATTTAACTTCGACAGTCGAATAACGAGTGTTAATTAACCCTCGATATTCGACCATAAGTAAATTTGCCCCCTAATCTGCCTGGCTCCTACAACAGTGCTGGTGAGAAAACAGTCTTGAAATATGTACTGTATAACCCTGCGTGCCCACCACCAACTTTTTTAATTTTATTTTACATTTAACCCCTATGGTTTCTTAACTGCCCCACTTTTTTTATCTGACTGCCCATCTCCATACTCCTTTCCAGTTGCTTCAGCTCTCCATCTCTCTACCCCTGGTTGAGCTATGAATTATTTTACTGGGACTGGGGTGGGAGTAATTACAATGAAATAATTAAAAATGTATTCAATAAATGAAATGCACACTTAATTAATGAAGTGTAACATGAATTTTTATTAATTAATGAATTAGAAGTGGGTTAAAGCGGTAGTTCAGCTTTCAGTTAGTTTTCAATTGGTCTTTATTATTTATTTTGTATAGTTTTTTTTAAAATTTTTTGCCTTCTTCTTCTGATGATTTCCAGCTTTCAAATGAGGGTCACTGACCTAGCCTAAAAACAAATGATCTGTAAAGCTACACATTTATTGGTTTTGCTACTTTTTATTAATTAGCTTTCTATTCAGACCCTCCCCTATTAATTTTCCATAGTCTCATTCAAATCAATTCATGGTTGCTAGGGTAATTTGGACTCTAGCAACCAGTTTGCTGAAATTGCAAATGATAGAGCTGCAGAATAAATAACTAAAAAAATCAAATAATAAAAAAAGAAAAGCAATTGCAAATTGTCTCAGAATTTCATACTAAAAGTTAACTCAAAGGTGAACAACCCCTTTAAATGGAATGCAATTCATAAAGCTGATGGAGTACTGGTTTGTATAAAATCAAGCATTTGACATAATTTATTTAATATAAATTAATACAATCCAGACTCTCACAATTAACTGTATAAAGATACAGAAACCACAAAGTAACAGGACATTCAGGAAAAACATCCATATTCCATTATTATTGGATATTATGAAAAGATAGAAGAAGAAGAAAGCTCCTGACATTTCGCAAAATAAGGAAGTGAACTGCTTCTTCGCTTGACATCACATCCCTCTCTGACTCAGCCCCTTGGCCCGGCCATCTCCTGATTTAATTCATTCCTTTTCATCTAAACACAGCTACATGTGATTGTGCCCATCTCTAACCTAGACCAGTATAATTTAGCTACTGGTCATTCGGATCCCTTGTCATGCAGCCCCTGCACTTATACCTCCATGGCTTTCCTTAACTGTTTTTGTGGACAAAATGCACAGTTGCTTAAATAGACTTTATGAAGCATCTTTATTACATAGTTAAATTGGGTTGAAAAAAGACAAAGTCCATCAAGTTCAACCCCTCCAAATGAAAACCCAGCATCCATACACACACCCCTCCCTACTTTTAATTAAATTCTATATACCCATACCTATACTAACTATAGAGCTTAGTATCACAATAGCCTTTGATATTATGTCTGTCCAAAAAATTATCCAAGCCATTCTTAAAGGCATTAACTGAATCAGCCATCACAACTTCACCCGGCAGTGCATTCCACAACCTCACTGTCCTGACTGTGAAGAACCCCCTACGTTGCTTCAAATGAAAATTCTTTTCTTCTAGTCTAAAGGGGTGGCCTCTGGTAAGGTGATCCACTTTATGGGTAAAAAGGTCCCCTGCTATTTGTCTATAATGTCCTCTAATGTACTTGTAAAGTGTAATCATGTCCCCTCAAAAGCGCCTTTTTTCCATAGAAAACAACCACAACCATGACAGTCTCCCCTCATAATTTAAGTCTTCCGTCCCTCTAACCAATTTAGTTGCACGTCTCTGCACTCTCTCCAGCTCATTTATATCCCTCTTAAGGACTGGAGTCCAAAACTGCACTGCATACTCCAGATGAGGCCTTACCAGGGACCTATAAAGAGGCATAATTATGTTTTCATCCCTTGAGTTAATGCCCTTTTTTATGCAAGACAGAACGTTATTTGCTTTAGTAGTCACAGAATGACACTGCCCGGAATGAGACAACGTGTTATCTACAAAGACCCCTAGATCCTTCTCATTTAAGGAAACTCCCAACACACTGCCATTTAGTGTATAAACTCATTTTCCAGTTTAGACAAATCACTCTGCAAAGTGGCAGCATCCTGCATGGAACCTATAGTTCTGCACAATTTAGTATCATCTGCAAAAATAGAAACAGTACTTTCAATGCCCACCTCCAGGTCATTAATAAACAAGTTGAAAAGCAAGGGACCTAGTACAGAGCCCTGCGGTACTCCACTAACAACACTGGTCCATGCTGTGTAAAAACAGTGGACTAATACACCATGCATCGCCAGGCTTTGCCATGTTAAAAAAAAGGAGTAAAATTTTACTAGTTTTTTCTTAGGGGCATATTTTTGCGGAAAAAAATGGTGTAAAATGCTGTGTAAAATAAATAAAGAATTTATCAAGGTGTGTGTAATTTTACATCATGCCAGATTTGCTGCCATTATTTTACATTGTTCCCATGTTTAAAAAAAAGCCTGGTAATGTGTGGTGTATTATCCTGATGTTCTTTCACAGCATAATAAATAGCCCCCTAAGAGTGACCTCCGCCTGAAGTAATTTAAAATAATGGTAACAAATCTGACGTTTGCATGAAAATTACAGACACCTTGATAAATTCCCCATTTATTTTACACAGCTTTTTGACACCGTTTTTTTCAGTGAATTTTGTTTTACACAGCATAATAAATATGCCCCTGTGAGTAAGCCTTTAATATGTGTGTGCCAAGTGCACACTAACAAAAGCATGTCAGTCATGTCAGTGCTGAGCAAAAATAATAATAATGTTTGCTAGTCCAAAAACATGTATGCAGAGAAACACTACAGGGTCATTTGCAACTCTGAGCTCCTGCAATTTCCCCAGCAGTCATTGCATCATAATACACTCTTTAATATACATTTCTGTATAGTTGCGTTGGGCACCACTCAACTCAGTTGTTTCTGTCTCCCGCTCTAGTGCTGCTGTGCAATTGATGCAGAATGCATTCACTGGCACTGAATATTGTATGTCTGCTTCATGATAATAAGCATGCATATTGGATGTTTATGTAGTGCATTGAAAAACCTTTTTTATATTGTGTATTTGTAATCCAAAATTATCATTATGGAACAGGTTATCAACTATAATATTATTGTATATAATTGCATCACTAATTCCGTAAGCTGAAAATATGTTGTGAATGTATAATAATGAGCTACCCAGGAATCATTTTAGTATTGGAGTCGGTCTGGCTTAGATATAGAATATCAGGCATACACTCAAGACTAAATAAGCTTGGAAAAGGATGATGATTTATGTGATGAACAGAAAGAGGATGCAGAACTGATGCTGCAGAACTGATGCTCTTTCCTCAAATGAAAATTGAACACTGGATTCTTGTATAAGATTGCCTGCAAGGAAAATAACATTACATTTGCACTTCTATTCAAGTTTAAAAATACCAAAATTATTTATTTTTGTTCTATTGATGTTAAATTAATATCATTACTGAGATAGCCAAATAAAGAATCACTAGTCCTTTTTTGTTTCATCTGCAGAAATATGGAAATAACAGAGTCTGAATTCTGATTACCTTAAATGTCAAACAAAGGAAATCATTATACAGATGTGCTATTTAACAAATCCCTTTCCACTCTCTGTCTGCATTCACTTGCAAATCATTTTGCCAGTAAAAGCCAGCGTTCCTCTCAGTCGCTAACCTTCCCATGGTAAGTACTGCAGCTCTTTCAGCAGAGGCTGGCTGTGTTGTGTGAGAGAGGATTTTTTTTCCTTATTAATCAGAAGCCCTGAATGAAAGCCAATCAGAGGCAGCACTTCCCCTTGCCTTTGCTTTCCTGCCTCTTAGAGTTAAAAGTGATACTGTGACTGTGAGGAAAAGACTGAGAAGGATTCAAGTCGAATCATCTCTTGGAAAATAAAAGCAGAATAATATAGACTACAATAGCAGCAAATGCTCTAATCTTGTTGCTGAACTGGAGAAAATCTCTTCGTCACTGGGAATATAAAAGGTAAGCTATCTCTTCCATCTGTATCGTGATGCTTCCTCTTTGTATTAAGCTGCCAGCTGTGTTATGTGCATTTTAATAAACTCAATCTATTTGTAAGTATTGTAACTTTTAATATAGTGCTTCTGCTTATTGGAACATATTTATGGGAACTGGTGCAATTAGCAGGTTACACTAAGCATCACTTAATGCAAAGGGTATTTTGCCCAGTCTAGTGTGCTGTCCAAAATACTATAGATCTGGGTCTTCAGCTGTGCCCTGTGTATATGTTTATTCCTAATAATTTATCAAAGAAGCCAGCAAAAATCCATAAATATATAATGGTTCTACTGTAAAAATTATAACTGCAGCAATATGCTACTGTATAGCAGATTTGATATTCTGTCTGTCTGGTTCCGGTATTTAAGCTGGAATGCTAAATCACCCATTGCAAGTATTTGGAATTTAGAGTAATATTATACTGCAGACGTTGGAAAATACAGTGTATGGATATAAATAAAGGCCAGGGGGCAGGAGAGATGAAACAGGGGGTCACAGAGGAAAACCAAGAAAGCATTAAATATGATAGCAAAATAGCAGATTTGTATATACAAAAACACAGCACAATGAAACAAGACTTTATAGGCTGTTTTGCTATAGCATGTTTACAAGTGTAAATAGAATACACACTCCCTTTTTTCAAGTGTTGATGATAAGTATGTTCTACAGTTAGTAACATGATAATGTGTTATGTGAGACATTTCAAGCAACCTTCTAGCTTTCCAATGTCCCTGCACAGGCAATCGCTGACAAACAGCACTGAGTGTCTTATAACTGACACATTACCTTTTTCTGCTTTCACACAAATGGAGCTGCTTCCTATAATCTTCATCTTTCATTTTGGTAAAAGCATCTCTATTATACTAAAATGCACATCTATTATTTTCAATGTGTGTCAGGGTATATAATTCTGTACTTTATCCCATCAGCTAAGAAAATAAATGCCACATGCTGGCACAAAAGGCTGCATAGTGCTAAAACTAGAAAACTCTAACAGTTCACATACACATACACACACAGACATATGTACACACATGCAAACATATATATATGCTAATCTTATATAAAGGCCTCTATCTATCATCCATCATCTATCTTTCTATCTATCAATCAATCTATCATCTATCTTCTATGATCTTTCTATTATCTCTCGATCACATTGCAAGAGAGATAGATAGATAGATAGATAGATAGATAGATAGATAGATAGATAGATAGATAGATAGATAGATAGGCAGACAGACATAGATTGATTGTCGGGTTGAATTCTTTATGTATTTTAGTGTATATAAACTAAACAAATCTTATTTTGAAGCTTAACTTTTCTCACTACAAAACATTGGGTAATTAATTAAATGTATATGTCTTTTAATAACAAAGCTTCACATGTGAATTGAAAAGTCATTCTTGCAGTAAAACAGCCATAAGCAGCTTTTTAGATTTGGTGTGGCTTGCAGAGTAAGATAAATACTTTTTGGAACATAAGCTGCTAATCTTGTTTGTGCCAAGGGAACCCTTCTAAATTAAACTATTCCATTGCCTTGCCAACGTGTTAAACAAAAGAATTGAATCAAAAGCTCATTTATAGTCTACACAGGAACTCATAGTGAAAAAAAAAATAAAGAATAACAGACTGGAAGTTGTGTTTCATTGTATAGTTTCTATTTCTTCATTATGAGTCCTAAAGGCACTCAGCAAACAGAAAGAATGTAAAATATAACAATGTAACAGTGGTTCAGCATTTAGATACTTCTGCACTTTCCATAAGCTATATTTTATGTTCCGCTCAATAGGAGGCAAAAGAAAATGTCAAGAGATTGATTTGATTTGCACAGTGAAGTTCATATTCTGCATTTATATGTGTAAAAAAAAAAATCACACGCCAACTTAAAATGCAGCATGCATATGATGTGCCAAAAATTTCAATTTTTTTCTGCATGCAACATAAGACACTGCATAACTAATTTTTCTGTGGATGTGCTGTGTCTGGCTGTGATATGCCTGTAGCTGATTACAGTTGTCTCATACATTACAATACCTGGATTTTAATTAGATATATTATGTGCAATTCTTTTTAATTTGCATATTAATTATATTATGTCTTTCCAAGAATAAGTGATATATCTTTTAAACAGAAAATAGTTCTTGATTCAACGAAATATAAATTTGGTATAAATCATCCACAAATGGTGTTTTCATATCCCCTTCCTACTTGTTTTTTCATACTCACCAGGAGTTTAAATCCTCAATCTATTGCTAGCTGCTTTTACAACCTTCATCAAAGAATTCATTTTGTACAAATAGCTTCCCCAGTAATAGAGTAGGAAATGTGAATTTGAAACAGATTTGTTAGTGATGAATATTTAAGGCTTATTTCTTATTTTTCCCAAACAAGGAAAGGTTAATTTGAAATGATAGTTGCATCTGCATCTGAGAGAGCCCTTTCCGTGCTAGGAATTCATGCCAAGATAGGGTGCAACTGAGACAGAGAAAATGTGTCCTGTCTTTGGTGTATCTATGTTGCTTTCCATTTTCCTTTTATGTTAACCACCTGAGATGAAATGGGAAAGACACATCACCATTCCACTATCATTTTTCATTTCTTTACTGACATTGTCATAGCACTGAATAGTATACATAGCGCAAACCTCAGATTAAAAGAATATGTCCAATTTGTATGAACTCGGGTCAAAATAGTAAAATGTGCTTGGCTGCACTGCTCAACAGGGCTAGTTAAATTTATATATTTAATTTTCTACAAAAATGTGATCACAATGATCCTGTGCTCAGAGGAGATATCAGACATGCCTGATTTCGTTTCACTGTATAGAGGGGCCATGCTTGGGGAAATTGTCAACTTTTCCATTGTTCTCCTCTAAGAAAAGATCCATTGAAGGTGTCTTGAGGCAAAGTCTAAAATTGAACACATTTATCTGAAGGTTGATGATGACATTTGTGATGCCATCTTTTCAGAATATAATTTCTCACTTTAAGGGGGTTATTTACTACACTCCAAAGGCGAAAATCAAGAAACATTCGTGATTTTTTTTTATAAAATCAGACTTTTAAAAAATCAGGAATTTTTCGGAATTTATTAAACCCCCAGGATGGAAAAGTCCGAATATGAAAATCCAGCACCTCAGAACTGTCAGGGTTGCATAAAAGTAAATGGGAGAAGTCCCAATGATTTTTTGATATGTGCTGGGTTTCGTGCAATACCCCAGAGTTTTCGGGTGAGAATTCCAAAAAAAATCATGAAAATCGGAGTAAAAATCCCCAAAAAAATCATAAAAATTTTCGGGAGAATTTAATAATAAGTAAGCTTAAAAAAACCTGACCGGATTTGATCTGAGTTTGTAGCAGAAAATATTGAGATAAATTTAGACTTAAATAAATAAATAACCCCCTAAGCGTTCACAGGAATATAGGTGTTACTATTAGTTGCAAACTTATTATAGGGAAGACATTTAAAGATATGCTGATAAAAGAAATATGAGATATGTGTTAATTTTTTTCTACTTTGACTGTTACCTTTAATAGGAATCACATCAGAGATAATGAATTCAGGGCATACTAACCCCACCCCTTTATGCTGAAGTGGAAAATCAGGTGGCATAATTGTTGCAGCAATAGCATTAGTATGAACCCTAGGTTTGCAAAACTGTACATCTGAATAAGAAGTTACCCAATTTGTAGAGAAACACTGAAAGCAGGAAATAACTAATTACAGTGTATGTGGGGATGTTGCAGTTCAGTTAACAAGATTGAAACCATCCATAGACATCATTACTCACACTATCTCTCCAAAGAAGGCATCTCCACTGAGAATCCTCCTTCCTAATGCTACACCTTACATGCAACATTTGGTGTGTTCATACAGCACTTCAATTACATATCAGTATAGAAGAAATAACAATGTATAGGTGCTGCATACTAAATAATACCTTGAGTGAGTAGAGAGCAGAGGTTCTTGTCCTTTTGTTTTAAATGGGTACTGGCACTGGATCACACAGAGGATAGTGTTGGTTTAAAAATAAAGACCAGCTGTTTTTGTTCTACAGCTCAATTTAACTTTTAAGAATATGTTGGAGCATGATGAGAGGTATTTTATAAAGCATTACATAAAATATGAAAAAAACTGGAGCATGTTGTAGCCTTTGTTTTGATAAGGTCCACTTAGGTTCTTCATATGCTGATATTGGTAATACTTAATTTGTTGATGATTTTCTGTGTATTTGTATGTAGTGGTTGGTATGAATTCATGATATTGAACAAATAAATTCAACCAAGCCCTTTGAATTCAAGGTTCATACAAGCCCCTAAGTAGTATTCAGCACCAACCCTCTAATATTATTTTCAGTGCACCTAAATCAATTCAAATGAGTTAAACCATCTTTAACAACAAGTATGCATTACAGTAATTTGCACAGCAACATTTTGGGATACTTCTGGCCCTTTCTCAAGCTTGCCCTTTCCCCAGAATTCATTTGGGCACTCCTGCCTTGCAAATTGATGTCAGTAACCCATCAACTGAAGGAGTGATGTGTTTAAGAGAACTTTGAGAAAATCAGTTATTTCCAATATTCATATAACATTTTGAAATGTGAATCATATTGATTAAGAGGCTAATCTATAATATGAATACAGCACTGTTAAAATTATGGAGAGCAAAGATATGTGGCTAGGGTGGTAAATTCTGGACATGGTTCAAAAGGAGGTATATTTATAGATATTTTATATATATATATATATATATATATATATATATATATATATATATATATATATATATATATATATATATATATATATATATATATATATATATATATATATATATAAAATCCAAACAGTGAACGCACTCTTTCCGGGTTTCATATATATAAATGGGTGCCTAGGTCAAATCTTTCAATATAAAATAGCAAATGGACCTGCACTCCTTGTTTATCGTGAAGAAATAGATGTGCTTTATTCACAATGCATTTCCAACGTTTCGGCCTTACTCAAGGATATAAGTATATATATATATATATATATATATATATATATAATATATATATATATATATATATATATATATATATATATATATATATATATATATATATATATATACACACACACACACATGTATTTACACAGAGAAAGATATTTATTCATTAATTTATAATATATTTCTTGTTGCAAACTACACTCAAATCCAAATGCTTTGTTCCATTGTTCCATAAGTTTCACCAACATTTTGGCACTGGCCTATGCGTGTAATAAATTAACATGATATGAGTAATTATATAAATTCCTTCATAATTATATATTTTCAAATATCTTTTAAAATGCCTATTACTTTTATTCTTTTATTTTTGTATTGTATATGTCGAATAGAATTATAGTAAATATAGTAATAATGTCTTCTGATTTGATGCTGCTATATTTTTTTTTTTTTAAGCACTATACTGTTATAAAGAGCTTTAGCCTTATGTAAGCCTCCATTTGCCCAATATTACCTGCCATTTCTTTCCTTAATACAATCCACAACCCTCCTTTATGTTGCAAACAATTGAAAAAAACACACACACAAAAATGATGTGATATAGGCATGGTTACAAGCTGTTTTTGTTCCGTAAAATGTATCACTCTATAAGTATAGGTATTCTTTTTACACAAAATTCTGAAGGCAAGCCCAAGTGTATTAATGTATAACATTGTAGTAAATGGTTACCCTCAGTGGTCCCCAACCAGAAGCTCGTGAGCAACATGTTGCTCCCCAACCCCTTGGATGTTGCTCTCAGTGGCCTCAAAGCAGATGCTTATTTTTTAATTCCTGACTTTAGGCAAGTTTTGGTTGCATAAAAAACAGATGTACTGCCAAATGGAGCCTCCTGTAGGCTGCCAGTCCATTTAGGGGCTACCAATAGCCAATCACAGCACTTATTTGGCACCTCCAAGGAACATTTTACATGCTTGTGTTGCTCCCCAACTCTTTTTACATCTGAATGTTGCTCACTGTTGAAAAAGGTTGGGGACCCCTGAATGCATGTGATATAAAATGGAAACACTGTGATATAAAATGGAAATTAGTATAGTATTCCATTGAAGCTACACAGCTGATGTGGAGGGTAAAGATAGGCTTAGAAGTCTTACATATGTAAGACAGATTGAAGAATTTAATAGCATACTATGGGGCATATTCACTAACCTGCGAGTTTCCCTAGCGCCGGCTTTGCCACACTTCGCCTCACTTCTCCAGGCGAAGTTTCGTCAGGGCGCCGCTAATTCACTAAAATCCGATGTTGCGCTCAGGGAGGCGAACGGTAGCGAAGTTGCGCTAGCGTTAATTCGTCAAGGAAAGCGAAGTTACGCTAGCAATGCCTAATTTGCATACGGCGGCAAGTTAAAGTACAATGGACGTATATGAAGCAACAAATACATTACACAAGCCTGGGAAAGCTTCATAAGATAAAATAGAATTGTTATATTGGCCTATACATGTGCCCACTGTATAGTTTAGGTGCCATATGTTAGGAAATGTAGGTGGGAAGGAGGGTACCCCCAAAAAAAAATTACGATCTTTTTCAGCCTATCACCCTTAAAAAAGAAAAAGACGCCAGCGTTTTTTGGGAAATTTTTGAAGCAATCTCTATTAACTCTATTGCACTTCGCCTGGTCTGAGGTGGTGAAGGCAAGTCTGGTGCAAGAGGTAACGTTCAGTAAAATGCGCAAGTTAGTGAAGTAGCGTAGTTACGTCCCTTCGCCATAGCGCAACTTCGCCTGGCGTAAGGGTGCGATGTAGCACTAGAGTAGGTCCACTTCGCTAGCGAATTTACGCCTGCACCCGTTATTAAATCGGCGAAGTAACAAAATGACGGCACGCTGGCGAATTTGCGCTAGCATTAGGTGCTTCGCACTTTGCCCCAAAGTGGTAGTTGGATAGGGGTGCATGGACTAATGTTGTAAAGTATCATTAAATTCAGCAAAATTTTGTTTTTTAATGAATCTTTATGCACTAGTAATATATAGAACCTTTGAAACAAAGCACACATATAAAAGGCTAATTCCATATATAAATTAAGGATAAATAAGTATGTAATGCCATTTCAAATAGAATTTATGCATCTGCAATAACCTTTATATCTGAAATTGCACTTCTGACACTGTCCTTTTGACACCGGTTATAGCTCATGGTTTGGATGTGGTGCACCCATCTTACATCAAGCACACAACATACATTAAGCATGTGACTTTTCACACATCATGGAGTAAATGACAATGTAATTTATCTTTGCATGAAACATTCTTTTTTATGCATAGCCATGTCAGCAAAATAAATTAATATGACGTATGTGCTGGTAACATAAATGTTTTACTATAACAATGTACCTTTTACCAGCAATACAATGTATCTTTCATCAGCAATACATTATGCTGTAATGTATTGCAAAGTCTTTGCATAGAGGCAATCACTAAGCTTATCTCAACTGCAACTGAAGGTGGTGAGTCATCAACATTAATATACAGGGAAGTTTTATGGATTTTAATGAGCCAATAAAAGTGCAGAGAGGTGCTCATTGGGAAAAGCATTTAAACTATAAAATTTGGATTTTTTTTGTGGAAGCGGTACTTGCTAAAAGACATATATATATATATATATATATATATATATATATATATATATATATATATATATATATATATATATATATATATATACATATATATAATTCAATCAAGAAAAACCAGCACCAAGGGACTTTAAGTATGCAAAAAAGTTGTATTTAAAACATATGTGATACATATGTTTTAAATACAACTTTTTTGCATACTTAAAGTCCCTTGGTGCTGGTTTTTCTTGATTGAATTATACACTAATTTTTTCCGTGCACAGGGGCAGCCACAAAATGGCTTACCTGACATGAGGTGCTGTCTGCTTCGAAAATCTATATATATATATATATATATATATATATATATATATATATATATATGTATATATATATATATATATATGTATATATATATATATATATATATATATATATACTGTATATATATATATATATATATATATATATATATATATATATATATATATATATATATATATATATATATAATTAGCTTGTAGGAATGGAATTTTCCCCTAAAGCAAGATAACATTATCTTAGTGACTTTAAGATGTGCTTGTATGTCTTCTTGGACAGTTGATATCTGTATGTTAGCGCTTGTGTGTGATTATGTGTGTGTGTTCATTTGAGTTTTTTTTGTTTGTTTTCTTTTTTCTTTTCCTAATGTGGTTCGGTAATTATGGTAGATACACTGAAGGGATGAACTTGATGGACAGTTGTCTTTTTCTTTTTTTCAACCAAAATCAACTTACATGTAGTAACTCCATAGCAATACTGATGGAATCAGAGGTAATCAACAAGCTAACCTTAATTTTTTGATGCTCAATACAGATTACTATATAATTATGGAATCAGTGACTTCCAATGAAAAGCCTAACACTGTAAGTGTTGTGACCTATCTGCTCATCCCTAGTCAAAGCCCAAAGAAAATTCCGATTTCTCACATCTAATAGAATTTTGTAGCTGTGGGTGATTGCTGAAGTAACTGCATTGTACACAGTAGAAAGTTTCCTTAAGTCTTTAAAATTACCCAAGTCAGTTTTACAGAAGCTTGAAACTGTATAGAAAAGAAAGAAAGAAAGAAAGAAAGAAAGAAAGCTTCTATCTATCTAGCTATGAAGAATGCATGATCTGCATTTTTTTAAATAAATAATTAAATTTTAATATAAATGCTGAAAAATCAAGAATAGTAATGATTATTTTAAATTACATTTAGACCCAATATCTAAATAAAGTTTGCTCCAGCTGCATGTTAATGTAAAAAGTAATAAAAAACACCCATAGACTCCAATGTCTTTTGCACTGAAATGCCAATTGTCTTCAATGGATTTTGCACATTTTTGCACATTGCTCTCTAATGCTGCTTTTAGTGAGTAAGAGCCACGTTTAGCTTGGCAAATGAGGCCTTTGGTTTTATGAACTAAGGAGGTGTGATCCATTATAAACCTAAAGTGCTTTTTAGATCCATGGATCTGCACTTTTCAATATTGTCTAGAATGCATTTTAGCATGAGGCCTATTCTGGGGCTTTAGTTGAATAAAGGTATATATTATACAGTGTCACTATAGTGTCACTATTTCTGTTGAGCCACTCTTCAAATGAGGGGTCGTTTTTACTATGCCATCAATTCCATGTACATTTTATGTATATATTCAATAATTAAAGTGAACAACAAATTTTCCACACCAATGATTCTGGGCTCCATCTGTTAAAATTTTAAGTCCAACAAAATCCTACATTATTGTTTTATTGTTTTACAATAAAATGTACAACAAGAAGGTCCTCTATTGATCCTCTATCCTGCCTGCTCTATTAACAAATGTCTATCTCTCTTCTTACAATAATTGTTAAGGTTCTCTGTCTTACATTTTTTTTATCCATAAATACCAAAGTAGCAGCATACGTCTACTGAAATACAAGGGAAAAGTTTATCTCTTCTGAAACTTGTAATGTGGCAAGCAAATATTGCACTGTAACCTCCAAATAGTTAGTTAACTGACATAAGTGCTAGTAGTGATAGATTCCAAGGGCAAGTCCTTTTGTATCCATATTTAAGTTTGCAAAATTTAATTTGGAGAGCAACATGGTGTAAAATGGTCATTTTCAGGGTGGGTTTTTGGTTACATTAAAGGATTCCTAAAAATGTGCAATCATACCTCACTCAAATTTTTTTATCTATGGTCCAGCATACTTCAACATATTAGGGTTAAAGCATGATAGGTGTTGTAGTTCAACTATATCAGAATTATTAAAGCAACATTACTCAACCTGTTTTATATACACAAAGATTCATCAGGCTTAATACCATATACATGTATGTTGCTGTCTCACTGACAGGCTTAAAGAGAGTTGTTTGACTAGTCTGCCATTGCATGCAGAAAAACATACTGAGTTCATTTATCAACACTGATCAAATTTGCCCCTGGGCAGTAACCAATGTCAACCATGGATTTTTTTCCGTGTTTAAAAGAAAAAATGAGCCTGACTTATGACAATTTATTTTCAAGGTAAAACAGAGAAACAAATGGAGAATGCAAATAAAAGGAAGAGACACAATATAATAAGGTTAATTTGCTTTATTAGAGTAAAAGTATAGATACGTAAAATTACATCCTTAAATATAAATTTCATTTTGCTGCTGGCCATAGTTCACTTTAACATTAAGATTTTGTAGCTTGTGTTCTTTTGCTTGGTATTTTTTGCATATTTGGGACAAATTTTCAAGTTCTACTACAAATATCTTTTTTAAGATGGTGTCTGAAAACTTCATGCAGTTTACATTATTGGCTATATTTATTGCAGTGTCTATATCCCCATATAGTCAAAAGATGTAGACTCACAATACTAATATTAATGTTTAATATACTGGTTACTGAAACTGGTATATTTGCCCTGGTGCAGTATCCCATAGGAACCAATTAGTGATCTGATTTAATTATTCTGCCTGCAGCAGACAAATCAATTGGTTACTATGGGCTATCATGCTGGAACAAATTTGGGATATACTGTAAGCCTGGTAAATAAGCCCTAGAAAAAGTCCTATATACTCTATTTAACCACTTTGATTAAATGGTACCTATCAGTACAAAAATACTTGAAGTTTTCCATGACAAAAATCAGCTGATATTTACTAACTTCAATTTTATATACTGCAGCTACATAGAACACTGAGGTATTGAACTAAATAGATTTTTTAATTACATCTTTTCCAATTCAATGTCATACCTGTACCATGATATACAGTAAAATCGTATAATTACAATCTGAAGATTTGTCTGCCTGCAGCAGACAAATCAATTGGTTGCTATGGGCTATCATGCTGGAACAAATTTGGGATATACTGTAAGCCTGGTAAATAAGCCCTAGAAAAAGTCCTTCTCCAAAATCCTATATACTCTATTTAACCACTTTGATTAAATGGTACCTATCAGTACAAAAATATTTGAAGTTTTCCATGACAAAAATCAGCTGATATTTACTAACTTTTCAATTTTATATACTGCAGCTGCATAGAACACTGAGGTATTGAACTAAATAGATTTTTTAATTACATCTTTTCCAATTCAATGTCATACCTGTACCATGATATACAGTAAAATTGTATAATTACAATCTGAAAATCAATTAAATTCATCATATTATTATTCAATAATATTTTACAGTCTTTCAACAAGATTCAAAATACTGGTCATTGCATTGTAAAGATTTTTTAATGCCAGTGAAACTTTTCTTGAAATGTTTTGGACCAATATTTAACATGCACAAATATTCATTTTGATAGCATGTCAGCATGTCTTTTTATGTATTTAATATTTTGAAATACAAAAACATTAAGTAATATACTCAATTGGTGCTATGTTACAAATGTTTGTTATAATTGAAACTGGTGCAAATTTAGTTAACCCAGGTAAAAATCTGTGATATCTTAATTTCAACTAAAGCAGCACTAGAGTAGTTTGACTATATTCTGGGATGCTGACAGGTATTAATATATGGCAGGCACTAGGCCACAATCAAACCATTACTTCAATATATATATATAACTATTTATAAATAGCCTGAGGGATGATAGCAGAATAATAAAAGTTTTAAAATGAAGTAAAACAAGTCAGAAAAAAACACTGTAAATATTTGTGTATTTTTTACTTATTTCTTGGTACAGGGTGATGTTGACATTTTGTTATAAAGCCATAATAACCTTTTACTTATAGAGAGCTAGTATCATCTAGTTTGAGCAAATTTAATTAAACTTATTCATGCTTACATGTGGCAAAATAAATAAAAAAATAAATATATTTACAAATATATTTAGTTTATAATTTATATAGTTTATGTTCTTGACAAGCATGTACTATTTGCTTGTAAGCTCTGTGCTTAAGAAAAAAGACCATCTGTATCTGTTGATCTTTACTCTGTTAACCTTATGTATATATTTCTAAATGGATATATTTTCAGAATGTTAAATGTCAATGACTTATTTAAGTGGTTGTTGAGATGTTATATACACGATAAGAGGCTTAAAATGTCTCTGTTTGTACATGTTTGCTTTTGAAAGACAGTAAGCACGATTTAATCTCTGTTTGCTCAGTAAACTGCACTTGATAGCCTGTCATTAAAGGCAAAAATACAATATAACAAATATATTCATTTTAACAAAGGTCTCAGTTTTGTTTTCTTTACACTACTTTCTGAATAATAAAAAGTTTACCTTTCGTCTTCTTCCTTGTAAAGCCATTCAATTACTATTGAGAAATAACAGCACTGAAGGCAGCTGAAATTTTTCAATAAATGACTAATGAAGACAAGAGGTTAGCCCCAGGAAAACTTTGCAGTATTCAGGGCCAAACACAAAATTCAGGAAACAGGATTGAGACAAGCAAATTCATTCTCACAATGCAAAAAACATGTGAATTACTTCTGGCAGTTGGTACAGTTGCATTGAACATTGATGTTTGCCCAGCTTAACATGATTTTGACCCAAAACTGACCAATGAAATGAAACAGAAGATTTTTTTTGTTTGGCCATTTTCAGGATCACCCTATGATTTCAAGCAAGCATTGTTTTATTATCACAGGTAAATCTGTGACATTAAGGGGCACATTTACTAAGGGTCGAATATCGAATTCTTCGAGTTCGAATATCGAATTCGAAGGATTTTCGTGCAAATCCTATGATCGAACGATCGAATAAAAATCGTTCGATCGAACGATAAAATCCTTTGAATCAAACGATTCGGACGATTTTAAGCGATCGATCGAAGGATTTTTCTTCGATCAAAAAAGTGATGGGGAAGGTCCCCATAGGCTAACATTGTACCTCTATAGGTTTAAACTGCCAAAGTATGTAGTCAAAGTTTTTTTTAAAGAGACAGTACTTCGACTATCGAATGGTCAAATAGTTGAACCATTCGACGGTCGAAGTACCCAAAAAATACTTCGGAATTCAAAGATTTTTTCATTTGAATCCTTCACTCGAGCTTAGTAAATGTGCCCCTAAAATTCATAATGCAATTAAAGTTTGTATCAGATTGGGCTAACCTCACAGCTGGATGTTATTAGTGTGGTTTTCTGTGTTAATTCAACTCCCAAAATGGGAAAAACTCATGGAGGATGCACAGACTGCCATAGTGGGTATATTGAATAATTTCCATGTATTAAAGTATTTGAAAACAAAAGATAAGCACCTGCATTTTGTGAACAAAGGAACTATGTTTGTACCTATTGTTTGTTTTTAATACATTTAATAAAGTGTTCTTTTTTAAACTGTACATTTTATAGCATTGTGTATGCCTTCTTTGAGATTATTTTCAAACTCAGCATGCCAGAATTAACTTGACATTTTGAGCTGCTTTAAGCCATAAGCAGAGATCATAAAATAGAGAAGGATGTAAGAAATACAAAATATTACATTCGCTTTTTGTTCTTTACATTCTGATTCAAAGTGATATAAAAGAAAAACAATCTGGCAGTCACCAGTGGAAATGCACTTCACCTAGATACACATGTACAGGTGTGGGATCTAATGCTTGGGACTTGGAAGTTTTTCCATAAACCAGAGCCCCATGCTTAAAGGATACTAAAGACATTGAAATAAAAAATGACTCAAAAATGAGCTGAGGAATGATTTGTTTATACAGGACACTGTGCTACAAGGCATTGCCTTAATTTAAGGATTTCTTAAAACTGTGTTTCTGGTCAAAGATCCTATACTTTTATGATCCTATCCTATGATTTTAGTTTGGGCTATATTTTTGGCCTATATTTTGCAGCCTGTGGTTGTCTGAAAAACTGTGGCTCAAAACCCTATTTTCACTGAAGCAGTTGAGGGTTTATTATGATGCTATAATTTGCCTCCTACTATCGGCCTAAGTACTGTTGCTAAATCACACAGTACTCAGTAGATTAATAATTTCAGCATAGCTAACATATAATCATGGGTTAAAGCAAGTTACATTTGTGACAAAGTAAAAAGGTATGGGTATAAGAAATATATAACAATACAACATCTTTTCAGGGCTAGCTGCCCCCTATAAAATGCAAAATAATCCTTAAATGATACTCCCACCTCAATCTGAAATTATGTTCTTTGTTTCTGCATCTGGAAGCATTAATCACAGATTTTCTTTCACAGAACAACTAAACAGCGGTATCTCTTTCCTTCTGATGTCTGATTACAGTGTAATATCGTTAAGTTAAAATTACACGCTTATCTCTGTATGTAAGATGACAAGATGGTTAAGTAAGATAGCAGCAAGATGACTGATATAGTGCTGAACAGTAATGATATCATTAGTGAATTCTCTCATATTTCTAATCAAGATTTTAGTCATCTACTTCTACATCTAGAAATATGGAGTGCAGGGAGACAATTTTATGTAGGGTTAGGTCATCTTTAAAGGACCAGTAATAACTTCCAAGCCCCCCTACCCATAAAAATAACATACCTCATTATATTCCATATATGGTGCTGTAGGTTGGTTTCCATGAATAGGGGGCATGAGGAGAGGCCATAACTATAGAGGAAGCAGACCCTGTTACTGCAGGGGGCCCACTAGGTCCTAATTCATATAAAATTTAAATAAATATTGGTAAAACTGGTCAACCTGCGGGCCTGAAAAATAATCTGCTGTTTGACCCAGTAATATCTAGTTATTCCACTAGGAAAGACATTGCCACTTTTCCAAGGGGCCCCACCATATTGACTTCGATTGAATTTCCTCCAACCCTAATAATGTAATTCCATTGTTCACTTCCTGTAATGTGTGTCACTGGAAGTGACATCCACCACTTTCACGTAACTTTCCTGATTTATTCTACAAGCTCAGCAAGAGCACTTAAATTCATTAAGCTATTTGTCTGTCAACCGCATTTTATTGCTGCTTCAAGGATCACAGAACTCCCCCGATTAATACATTATACATCATAGTTATTGAGCACATGGTAGTGATGAGTGAAACATTTCTTCATGTACAGATTCATTGCAAACTTCCATCGCTGGCGAAAATTTCAGCAAAACTGCAGAAAACAATTGCCTCAAAGCTCGTGTCATTTTGTGCGACAAAGCGAATATAATGTGAAAAAAATGGTGACAAACGCATACGTCATTTTATCCTTCCCCTCTCCTTCCACATCAACCAAAGGTTTCTAAGCCATCCCGCTGTCTATATAAGGACATACACATAAATATATGGTTTATTCATTTGAAAGTGGGATACAAAGCACCCAGATATTATCTGTTGGTGGTCAGATTTGTTATTAGTTGTGCCTGTGTTTGTAAGCAACATAGTGTACTAACAGATACTATTTTTGGCAAAGCAAAACTGGAAAAATTTGCTCATCACTAGCACACAGTACCGATGGGCAAAAAGCATGGACTGAATTCTCACCCCCCTATTAACCCATACCTGAATGCCCAAAAGATAAAGTTATAAACTTTACGAGGAAGATACAGAAAACCAGAAAGATCTGTAAATCAGACTAGGAGAGATCAAAAGAGCACATGGGAATCTTCAAGGACGATGATGCCTGATCTCCCTAATAGACAATGATCTATAGGATTAGAAAATGTTCTAATAAAAAATCTATTCAAATAAAGTGGTTGCTGCAGGATACACTGATTGATATAAAGGCTTAATGGACATTTTTTTATGAAAAAGCATATTTCCTAATTCAATTTCACATTTTGTCATATGAACTTTTCTTATGAGATAAACCATGATCCCCCCCAAATTAAAATGGTGCTATTCATTGTGATTTAAAGGGGTGGTTCACCTTTAATTTAACTTTAACGTTAGTATGTTATAGAATTGCCAATTCTAAGCAGCTTTTCAATTGGACTTAATTATTTATTTTTTCTAGTTTTTAAATGATTGTCTTCTTCTTCTGACTCTTTCCAGCTTTCAAATAGGGGTCACTGACCCCAACCAAAAAAACAAATGCTCTGTAAGGCTACAGATGTATGGTTATTGTTACTTTTTATTACTCATCTTTCTATTCAGGCCTCTCCTATGCATATTCCAGTCTCTTTTTTCAATCAATGCATGTTTGCTAGGGTAATATCGATCTTAGCAGCCAGGTGGCTGAAATTGCAAACTGGAGAGCTGTTGAATTCAAAGCTAAATCACAAATAATAAAAAATGAAAACCAATTGCAAATTGTCTCAGGATATCACTCTCTACATCATACTAAAAGTTAATTTAAAGGTGAACAACCTCTTTAAGAGTAGCACATTAAAAAATGTGTTTTGTCTTAATCCAGAAAATGTTTAAACTAGTTTCAATCCAGCATTATTTATTATATTAGATTTTTACATTTTTTTCCATATAAGAAAATTGATTTTAATTATAGCAGTAAATGATTATCTGTATGTCTACAGCGGAACTCTCATATATGTGTAGCTTTTCATTGGATTCATTTATTCAAATTGGCAAATTGTACTTTATACTTTTCATCAATTCCCATTCTAGAAAAACTGTTTGTTTAAAGGTTATACTAAATAACAAACTGCACTATTCACTATACAAAGAGTTAGTCTGAATATACTAATTGGTCATTGCATAGCAAAATTCTGTTGAAATTACACTTTGTACTAGCAAACACATAAACTAAGACTTAAAGATAAAGTAATTTGCTGCCATCTTGTGGCTAGTGTAACATTATATATTTATCTTTCTTAATTGTTCTTAATATTTATACAGATTACTTTATTATGTATAAAAAATATACCTTAAAAAACGTATTTATCAATAAGAAGGGAATGCTAGGAGTCTGCTTAACCCCTGCTTACATGCATTAATCAAACAATATATCTACATCTACTATAGCAGGCATATGTTTGGTAAGCATATCAAAATAATAATGATAATAACATACAGTACTTGCTAGAGGATAATAAATACATTGATTTGGATCATACAATCAATTGTGTACAAGTAAAAAGTTCTAGTTAGTGTATTATTTTGTGTGTGTATGCAATTATCTGGGGGACCAGGAGTTTTTCAGATAAGAAATCTTACCGTAATTTGGATTACCATACGTTAAGTATGCAAAAAAAAATTTAAACATTAGAGAAACCCACTAGGATTGTTTTGACAACAATGTGTCATTGATGTGGCTTAGTTGGGATCAGATATAAGGTACTATATTATATTAGATTGCTCTCAATTTTTGCCGATATCGTCAAATGGGTGTGGGGTTAGATATGTTTTGTGTGCTTGTTGTTCCGTTTAAAATGGATTGTGAAATCGAATGCCTGGACTCTAGTAAAACTGTCCAGTAACAAAACTTTAATTTACTCTCTCTATAAACTGGCCTTTAATATACACGGCATGCACGGTTACCTTGTAAATCTTTATTACTCCTTATTGAGTATGTTGATGCTATTATGCACTGCTACAGCATTGGAGAATTTTACAAATTATATTTTTTAACGTCCCAACCTCTTTGTCATTTCTCCCCTCCACCTGGCTTTACATATCATTTTGCAAACTGTATACAAATTAGCTAATTTTTTCTTATGCAGGTCCTTATTTTACCTTGTGTGCTTTCAGAAACTCAGAAACTCTCAGAAAGCATATATGTCAGTCTAACAAGCATTCTCCACCTTTTGTTCTCTACCACCTTATTCATTTGTGTTCTATAAAATGGTCAAGCACTGATAAACTATCCAGTGTCTGTGTAGAAACCTGCTTTCATTCATCTGTCTATGCACAAGAAGCTGACAATTATGGCATCTCATTCAATTAAATAGGATACAGGTCATAAAGTAGAGAAATATGGCTTCTCATGTCATTACTGTGTCAAATAAAATTCCTTCTTAATTGCTATTTTTAAATTCAATTTAGCATCTATTCCTTTTAAATTTCAGGTGCCAGCAGTAACATAAATCTACTGGCTCAAATCCCTCTGCAAAAACATTTTTCCATCTCACTCACATCAAAATGTGGGTCACTTGTAATTTCACATGTATCATAGACCATGCGTAAAATGATGGCTTAATCACAACCCCCCTGAGGGCCCCCTGTATGGAGGAAGTAGATCTGAGTCCCCCTGCGGACATTGGGTCTGTAATAATAAAACAAACTTGTTACACTTGAGGGTAACTAAGCTGCACAAATACCATAGGTTCCTAGATTCCTGAATAATAGATTCTATACCTATGCCATATCATCACCCTTGCTTTGCTTTGTTGTTTCAGAAAGTCTTGTCTACTTTAGCTAGGAGTATAGAAGATGCTAATGGACTAAGGTGTCCAAAATGTTACTCTTCAGTGTCTATTTGCCCTTTGGAGGGCAAAGCTGTACCTTGTGCTTCATTAAAAATGTGGTATTAGGTACAGCACTGGCGCTGGTACCATGCACCTGCTGGTCCTTGACTTGTCTGTCAGTGATGCTGAAGTGGAATGGGATATGCCCTTGTGTTTTCACCATGCTGTCTCTCGTAATTACAGCTCTGGCAAACTGAAGAAGTTCTATATTAATTGTCAAAATGCAGGTACTTGTGCTCCAGTGCCTATGCTTGTTCACTGTGGAGCATGGTGAAAAGTGCAAAAAATGGTAGCAGAACAACACTTAGGGACATATTTATCAAGGGTAGAATTTCAAATTGAAAAAACTTTGAAATTCAAATTCAAAAAGACCAACCAAATTAAGTCGAAGGTTTTTTTTGGTCGAATATGTCCGGTTTCGATTAAATAGGTCTGTATTTGTCTGAATTAGAATTGTACAAATCGAAGGAATATCGCAAATAAAAAAATATTCGAATTTTGAAGTATTTTTTTGGGTACTTCGACCATCAAATGGGTCAAATTCAATTAAATTGAATGATTCAAACGATTCAAAGTAAAAATCATTCGACTACTCGACCATTCGATAATCGAAGTACTGTCTCTTTAAAAAATACTTTGACTTCATACTTCACCACTTTAAACCTACAGAGGTGCAATGTTAGCCTATGGGGACCTTCCCTACCACTTTTCTAAGTTTTTTTTTTTGATTGAATAAAAATCCTTCGATCAATCGCTTAAAATCGTTTGAATCGTTCGATTTGAACGATTTTATCGTTCGGTCGAATGATTTTTATTTGATTGTTCGATTTTGTGCTAAAATCCTTCGAATTCTATATTCGATATTTTTCCTCTCTGAGGGATACAGAAACATCGTTTATTTCTGTGAAATCTGCCCCTAAGTTTTGCCCAAAAAAAACCTTTGATTTTTCAAAGTCCACCAATTGACTCCAAATAGGTTGTAGGAGGTCCCCTATAGGCTAAAACAGCAATTTGCAGGTTTTAGATGGGGAACGGGCGGTCAAATTTTTAAAAGACAGTACATGATACATTTCGATATTCAAACTTTTCGAATTCTTTTCAAATTCTAATCGAATTTGGACTATTCCCTAGTCGAAGTACACAAAAAATAGCTCGAAATTCAAATTTTTTTCATTTGCAAATTCACCTCGACCTTTAATAAATCCGCCCCTTAGCTTTTAGAATACAAAAATGTGAGTCTTTATGTGACAATAAGAAAACAAAATTAGCTTTTGTTACCAATCTAGTCTGGAGAGACATGGCTGGCGTTAAAGGAAACTCATTTCTGCACCAAAGTTTATTTTTTTTTTCTTCTATAAAAAAATTCAAGGATAAAGTAAACTACTCAGAGAGAAATACACTGTTTGATAATCGTTACTAATAGAGTAAATTTCAAGTTGAAAACCACTCGGTTAAAGCTTTAGACGTATAGTGATTTATCAGAATATAAATCAAACAATTTCTAAAGTGTCAGCTGGCAAATGCTCCAAATATTCTAGAGATAAATTGGGTTATAGAAACTGCCACCTATCTGTGGAAATATGTTGTTCATCCACAGTGGCGCAAGAGACCATACAACCAGTGACAGTGACATTCCATCTTGTCAAAAAAGTATCCTGCAGTATCCTGTGTCTCTAGCAAAATATGTAATGTGACATAAAGTGATAATACAGACTTTCCAGTTTCTACAGTGAAACGTGGCTAAATATTTCACTCATCCCTAATCATGACATATTAGTATAGAATACTAATAGGAAATATATTACTTTTTCCCTAGGTATAGTCAGTCTGTAGCCCCGTTACCCAACACAGATTGCTTTGTGTATGCATTATCAATACGAATTTCCACTATTATTACATTATAGCCTACCATGACTCCTCATTCATTTTTCCAATTCTATAGCTGTCTGCTATTTTAATAGCTCCTGTTTAGCCAGTGGATAATACAGTGCATACTGCAGTATTTCATCCCATTTACTGAAAACATAACACAGACTAGGGTTAGTTTCCAGGTACAATATATTAGCTATTATTGCTGGTATAATTCACTGACCAAAGCTTAAATTAATTGCTTAAAAAATGCAGTCATATACAGATATGGGACCTGTTATCCTAATGCTCAGGACCAGGGGTTTTCTGGATAACGGATCTTTCCATAATTTGGATCTTCATACCTTAGCTCTACTAGACGATCATGTAAACATTAAATAAACCCAATAGGCAGGTTTTGCAAGGTAACAAGAATTACTAATATCTTAGTTTGGATCAAGTACAAGGTACTGTTTTATTATTACAGAGATAAACAAAAATTTTGATTATAATGGAGTCTATGGGAGACATTCTTTCCGTAATTCAGAACTTTCTGGATAACAGGTTAAATGAATCCCATACCTGTACTACAAACACACACACACCAACACACATGTATTATTCTTACTGTTGTTGCAATAAAACAATGCACACATTTACAGTTAAAACTTTACAGCTGTGACTTTTACCATCACTGCAACCTTGAGAACAAAAAGAGAAAGTTAATTGCATGTCTGTTTGATTCCTGCCTGTACTATGTGCCAGAATAAGAAAGCACGTCTGTATTTCAATTTCTGTGAGTGGCAGAAACGCAAACTGAACCAAACAGACTTATCATTTTCTTTTCTTGGAGAAGATGCCCAATACACTGTAGCATCAAATGCAAATATTTCCTAAAGCTTAGGGTCAATGAGAAAGAGAAAACTTGGGCCATGATTGATTCAAGAATAATATCATGACGCAAGTCTTAAATTACATTCTGAAGTATACTGGACATCTTTGGATATGTAAAGAATGTGTAGGATGGTTTTCTATTAGCTTTTCTGAAGAGGGAGAACAAACATTATTTGTTGGAATAAAATAAACCACATATTGCACTTGAAGTTACATAGAAGAGATTAAAGCCATTTGCTTAGCGCATGACAGATAATTTTGTATTGTATGTTTGCACTGGAATGGAAGGAACACTATTTGTGCAGAATTCGTTATAAAAATATAGAATAAGTGTGGTTTTCTAGATAATAGAAATTAATAGTGCCACTTCTCTATGCTGATGGTTCTTTGTAGATAGACTTTCAGTAGCAGAATGTCCCCGCATGCTGGCTTTATTTTAAGAGTGAATGTTTTCAGGCTGTGACAAAGAAAAAAAATTGAATCCTTGATGTGCATTTATCAAATCTTATAACCTGGGAGGGATTTGTTTTGTGTTTACAGTATTTTTTTTCCTTTGATTTCTGAACAAGCTGTATACTAACTATATATTATATTTGTCATAAGTTGAATTGTATATGGTAATTTTGCTTAGAAAATATGGTCATTCGAATACTCAGTAAAAAAAGGAGCCTGACTTACTGTTCCTACTTTACCGTAAAGGTAAAATTGGTTAGAATCTTTATTTCCTGGAGATATTAACTAGCAAAGATAGTGATGTGTACATTCCCCACCGGGGAAATAAAAATTGCTGTCAAGTGTCATGAGTACAACAACAAGGTCTGTTTGGCCTACTGGACCATTTAAATTTCTTTGGAGAATACTAGTTATTTCCCAGATAAGTATTTTGGAATATGCTTTTTTCTCAAAGATAAAATCTACACAAGTCAGGTAAAACAAGGTTTGTTTCAAAAAATAAAGTATCAATGCACCCTACATGGAAATTCAATTTTGTTATTAGGTGTTGTGCACCAAAATTCCAGCAAAAGATGAAAAAAATATTGAGAAATGTCTGCCAGGGTTACAGAGAAAGAAAATAAAACTTAACTTGTATTACCAATACGTAAAAACAAAGTCATACACATTTGGGATCCATTGCCAGGAAGCTCATTATGCAGAAAGCACCTTCCATATACTCCATTTTTATCCAAATAATCCACATTTTTTAAAATGATTTCCCTTTTCTCTGTAATAATAAAACAGTACCTTGTACTTTATTCAAACTAAGATATAATTAATCCTTATTGGAAACAAAACCAGTGTATTGTATTTATTTATTAATGTTTACATGGTTTTCTAGCAGATTTAAGGTATAAAGATCCAAATTATATAACTATTTAACTGGAAAACACCAGGTTCCAAGCATTCTGGATAAAAGGTCCTATACCAGTGTATAAAATGATCACCTGGGGCATACATATCATAATAGGGGAGTCAGTGTAAATTTATAGAAAGCAATTGCTTATGCCGTCTCATATTTACGAGCTCCTATGTTGTCACAAACATATCACGCCAAAAAGAAAAAGGCTGTGTTACTGAAAAAAGTTCATAGGGTCTGGCTGTTTGGGGACTATGCCAGTTTGTACCCCAGCATGCAATTCCCATCCTCAGTCTTGTCTGACTCACTGAATATTGTGGTATATGTAAAGAAAAACACTCTACAGACTTGTGATCATGTTATAGCAAAAATGTATTTTGATGACCTTATAAGCAGAGTAACATTATGCCCAAACACTCCCCAAATAATAAAAATGGCATAATTGAAATTCCTGAAACGCTTCGCCTCCTCACATCTGAACCTTTATCAAAGGAACGTTGCCCGCATCGACTTCCAGTATTTAATTAGGGCAGAGTTCACTAAAGCCAATCTTCTGAATAGTACAACATTTTGTTGCACCCAATTTATTTGTCTGACCATTTCTATTTAATCTGAATCTTGATTTATACATAGTATTGATTTTTAGAATGCAGTATAGGAACACAAAAGAAATGACACAAAATTGATACATTGATTTCAATTATATGTCAGTTTCTATTTTACTTACTCCTTCAAGAGGCTTAAAAGGGATAAGGAAAATTAAAATTTAACTGGCTTGATTTGTTAACTGCAACCAATAGAAGCTAAAGAGCATGTAATGCTGCTGAAGTGTCCTTTCAAATGAAAGTGCCACTTAAAGAAATATTCAAATACCTTGAAAGTCAAAGCATATCCATTATTTCCTTTAGTACAATATGGTGCAGATATATATATTTGAAAAAGTTTATGATTACAGTTTTTGTTTCCATTCAGGAAATTAGTAGAATAATGGTACTTGCATATATGTATGCAATTATTCTGGCATGTACACTTATATCAGCTGTTATAATAAACCAGTGGTAGAATGTAAAGCCATACAAATGGTTTCTAACACGTCTCAATCTCCTCTACTCACATCTCCTGGGATAAAACTGAACATAGAAGAGTTTTCATCCAACCTAGAAAAATCACTGAGCAAACTGCATGTTTGTCTGTAGATAAATAGTGTCTTAAAGGGATTTTTCAGCTTCCAACATTTTTTTAGTTCAGTTGTTTTCAGATAAAATAAAGCCTTTTCCCCCAATTGCTTTCTATTTTTTATTTGTGACCTTTTCCTAATATTGAAGTATTTTTTTCATTTTTCACATTATGGGGCAGATTCACTAAGGGTCGAATTTCGAAGTAAAAAATACTTCGAAATTCGACCCTCGAATTGAAATCCTTCGACTTCGAATATCGAAGTCGAAGGATTTAGCGCTAAACGTTCGTTCGATCGATCGAAGGATTTTTCGTTCGATCAAACGATTAAATCCTTCGAATCGAACGATTCGAAGGATTTTAATCCAACGATCGAAGGAAAATCCTTCGATCAAAAAAAGTTTAGCAAGCCTATGGGGACCTTCCCCATAGGCTAACATTGACTTCGGTAGGTTTTATCTGCCGAAGTAGGGGGTCGAAGTTTTTTTTAAAGGGAAAGTACTTCGACTATCGAATGGTCGAATAGTCGAACGATTTTTCGTTCGAACCGTTCGAATCGAAGTCGAAGGTCGTAGTCGAAGGTCGAAGTAGCCCATTCGATGGTCGAAGTACCCAAAAAATACTTCGAAATTCGAAGTATTTTTCATTCGAATCCTTCACTCGAGCTTAGTGAATCGGCCCCATATTATGTCTTTCTGAAGCAGTTACATTAGTTGATACATTTCTTTAGCTTTAGTCCTGCAGAATCTGAGTTTTATTAAAGGGAGCTGTTTTAATTGATACAATAGTTGCTAATACTCCACATAAACTGCTGACAAATTAATCAACTAATAAATTCAGTTAAGAATCTGTACCTAAATTATTGAGCTGCCAGACTGAAACACCAGAGATAGCGCAGTAAACTTTGAACTTCGGTTTTGTAAAGAATTGTAAAAAATAAAACATGGAAAGCTATTGAAAAAAATCTTTATATCTGGTGAACAATCTTAAAACAACTGAAAAAAGAATTCTGAAGGTGGTCAACCCATTTAAAATAACCAATTTGGTCAGTATCATCAGTATCAACCCTATTATCTGGTAAAGCATATTTGTGGTGTACATGCCCACACTCAACTATTTAAAGGGGTGGTTCACATTCAGGTTAACGTTTTGTATGTTATAGAATGGCTAATTCTAAGCAACTTTTCAATTGATATTCATTATTTATTTTTTTTGTAGTTTTTCAAGTATTTGCCTTTTTCTACTGACTCTTATGAGCTTTCAAATGTGGGTCACTGACCCCATATAAATAACAAATGCTATTTAAGGCTACCATTTTATTGTTATTGCTACTTTTTTATTACTCATCTTTCTATTCAGGCCTTCTTCTATTCATATTCCAGTCTCTTATTCAAATCAATGCATGGTTGCTAGGGTAATTTGGACCCTAGCAACCAGATTGCAGAAATTGCAAACTGGAGAGCAGCTAGTAAACAGCTTAAACCACACAAAAAAAAATGAAAACCAATTGCAAATTGTCTCAGAATATCCCTCTCTACATCATACTAAAAGTTCATTTAAAGGTGAACAACCTATTTAATCAACGATTGGTTAATCAACTAATTCGTCACATCAGTGCAGTTTAGTGACCCCAAAATCAGACTCATTATTATTATTACATTTATTTATAAAGTGCCAAAATATTCTGTAGATCTGTACATGTGGATGGGAATATGTGAACTATAAAAATATGTATGGGAAATGTGAGTGTGTGGGAAGTATATTGCCAGTGTTATGACTGTTATTGAAGAGATAATGGGTCAGAAAATGTGATGTGCAGAATTTGATATGTAATGAGAAGCGATGAAGCGATGTAAAGGAGATGTTAGAAGTTGTATGGGTAGTATCTAAGTTTCATGGAAGAGGTGAATTTTAAGGGAACATTTAAAAGAATAAATAGAGATAAGGCTTGAATGTAAGGTATACATTGTTGATAAATTTTAATTGATTGTTGAGAGGCAGCTGGGTAACAGAGGTATGACTAATAGCCAACAGCACTTGTTTAAATACCCTGAAAATTGTCTCAAGAGTGAACAGCAGAAGGTATATTTAAATAAAATAAAAACATTCTGTAGATATCTACTATCCACTTAATAACAATAGATTATAATTTTAAAGCCAAATCCATACAGCCAGGCTAAATAAAGGCACTGCAAACAAAAAAAGGGTTTGCTTGCCTTTAGGTTAACATGTTTTAGAATGTTGTTTGTTAGCAACTTTTCAACTGGTCTTAATTTTCAATTTTTTTAATTATTTGTCTTCCTTTTCAATATGTTTCCAGTTTTCAAATAATGGTCACTGGCATCAAAAACACCATTGATCCGTGAAGCTACAATTCCTTAATATTTTTTATTACATACTTTTCTATTCAGACCTCTCCTATTTATCTTCCTGTCTCTTATTCAAAACACTGGTTGCTAGGGCAAGGTGGACACTACAACCACATAGCTGCTGAAATTCCAAACTGGGAGAGCTCCTGGACAAGAACCTAAATAATTCAAAATAATAGCAAAATATAAAATGAGAATGAAATGTCTCAGAATATCACTGCATCATACTAAGATTGAAATGTGAACTAACCCATCCACTGCTATTACTGTTATTCACCCTCTCTTAGAAAGTTACATGTTTATATACCTTTTATTGGGAAAACTCTTGAACCCCATTGTAAACTTTTTGGAACCTTCTCTTTTATTGCCTTTAATAATTATGTTAAGATATTCAGCCACAACTGGCAAAACCAGTGTAGCAAAGTTTAAGGTTATTTGGGAGTAGCAGACAAAGAGATATCACAATCAGTACCATATGCGGAGGGTGATTTTTTTGTTAGGGTAGGCTAAGTCTAATGTTACAGCAACAGTTTCTTCACCTGTGATTATCCACTGGCGGGGAAACAGACGATTCATTATAAACACTGGCAAAAGTTGTAATTCACCTGTCTGAGCACACAGGGAGGATATTTGTCTAAAACAGTACTACAATCTGAAATCTGTCCCATACATGTACTGACTTAAGTTCTACTAAAAGATGGGCCCACATGCTGCAAGTACAAAGTAATTTTTCACTTGAAATGCAGAAAGCCCAGACTATTTTGAAAATAATATGCATAGCATTCTTTTATTATTAAAATTATAGAAAAAGTTCAGTTCATTCACATTACTGGAAATTGGGGCTAATGATTGGGTTGTTTAACATTAAACTATGTTTATTAATCTACTTTCACATAAAACACAAGGGATATGTTAACTGTCATTTATGGGAGATCTTATGCACAGAAAGTATAATGCAGATATATTTTGGTCCCCTTGAAAAAACAGTAGCTGCCTTTATACTGCAGTTTCAAAGTAACACAATATAATAGTAGACGAGGTTGAGAAATTGCATTGCATTCACTTACATTTGTGTGTAAGTGAAAGTAGCCAAACTGATCTCTTAGCTGATCCAGAGAAAAGTAAATTGAATTGATACAATAGTTGGTAATGTTCTCCATATAATGCTAAGAACTATTGTAACCAATTGCATCAACTAATTGTAGCACATTGTTCAGATGCTCCTGGATCACTGAGCTGCCAGACTAAAACCCCAGAGACAAGCACATTAAACTTTAATATTCAATTTTGCGAAAAGAGTAAAAAGTAAAAGATGGAAAGTGATTAAAAAATACTTTGTTTATGGTGAACAATCTGAAAATAACTCAAGTGTTTGGAAGATGGACAACCCCTTAAAGGAATCAGTCACCAATATCCAATCACAATGGTTTCATTGAACTATTCAGGTAGGTGTTGGCTGAAACTCACACATGTGTGAAAAGTCTGGTTACAATGGAAAGATAATGACTGCATCACACCTTCACACTTATTTCAGTTTCATTTAACACCTACCTGAAGAGATCAATGGAACTACCATTGACCATTGATGGTATTTATTTTTTGTGCAATGTAGGTATGAAAAAATCCCCACATACCAGACAAGCATGTGGAGGATTAGCAGCTGCTTTGTCTATTGGTCCTGATCCCCACCCCTTGCCCATCTCCCAGACAAACTCAAATAGACACATTGTTCAGTCAGGATTTTTAAAAATGCCTTTACATGACATACTTATATTTAAAGAACAAGAAAGGTGATATTCACAGAAGAGTGCCAATGTGTTAACTGTGATATAAACCCTATTTCCATGTACTGGCACAACTGGTATGTTTGCTTCAGAAACACTACTATAGTTTATATATATAAATGAAAAGGAGAGTGGTTCCGCACACCAGTGGGGCGCAGAAGGATTCCAGCACCCAGCAATTTACAAGCTGTCAGATTCCTGTGTGGATACATGCGGTGAGCCAGAGTGGTAATGCTCGTTTTTCTCTTCAATAGTTTATATAAACAAGCCACCAGCCAAACAGTAATTGCAGTGCCCCCACTTCAGCCTGTGTCCACTAGCACTCCTAAGTTAAAAGCATATGTGTTATAAGAATTGCTAAGTTTGTTAAACATAATGTAATCATTTTTTGTACAAACACACAACAACATAAGCAATACAATTTATTTAGTAAAATGTGCTGTTTTTAAAGGGGTTGTTTTCCTTTGAGATAACTTTTAGTATGATGTAGAGAGTGATATTATGAGACAATTTACAATTGGCGTTAATTTTTTATTATTTGTGGTTTTTGAGTTATTTAGCTTTTTATTCAGCAGCTCTTCAATTTGCATTTTAAGCAATCTGGTAACTAGTGTCAAAATTACCCTAGCAACCATGCATTGATTTGAATAAGAGACTGGAATTTAAACAGGAGAGGGTCTGAATAGAAGGATCAATAATAAAAAGTAACAATAAAAATACATTTGGAGCCTTACAGAGCATTTGTTTTTTTAGAAGAGAGTCAGCTACGCCCATTTGAAAGCTGCAAAGAGTCAGAAGAAAAAGGCAACTATAAGAACTATAAAAAATAAATAATGAAGACCAACTCAAAAGTTGCTTAGATTTGGCCATCTATAACATAATAAAGGTTACCTTAAATGTGAACCACCCCTTTAAGATTGTCAACCTTCATTCATATTCTTTATATATATTGGGAAACTTAGACAATACAGAATTAATTTTACAAAATTCTGTTGTCTAATTAGTATAGTGGACTAGTTTAGTTTATTACTTACTGGCCTGTTTGCCTTAATGCCTGCTGATAGAATCCTCCTCAGATCATTTAAGAGATAACAAGCTCCTCCATTGTTCAACTTTTTGTGATAGCTACCACTCAAGGAAAGAGAGTAACATGCAAAATCCGAATTTCTAAAACCTTCATTCCTCTGCAACTTAATTTTCCTGTGTCCCCATACATTTTCCAACTCACCCATTTCCATTGTTGTTTCCCACTTTAAACATTTATGTGTTGTTAGTTCTTAACTTTCTTACCTTACCCCTGTATTTCTCTGGATCATCTCTCAGGTTTTCAAAATATTTGTAGCACTATATAAAAAAGTACACCTACACACATGCTTGTCTTAAATAAGGTCTCTGTTCATATAACATTTAGATTACAATCATTTCAATATTTTTCCATGCAATATGCGTCTCTGTCATTTTAATTGTATAAAATGTGTGCTCATAATTGTAAGCTGCAGTTACTACCAGAGTTCCATCACTATGAATACTTTGACATTTTGAAGATTATGGTGATTACCTACCCAGAAGCGAGACTCAACATTTTTTTTATCTGCCACACATTTCATATTTTATTGTTGGTAGGGATAGAATAAAAATGTTCCTAAATCTAAAACAGTTGCTGTCTTGTTTAATTCACTCATTTTTAACATTAAAAGGAAATATATATACTCTAACCTGTCAGACATCAGTATATAATTTTCAGGGCATTTATTTTTTAATCTTGAGCACTTTTAAATTAATTTTTTTTTATATTTTATCAACATTGTTTATGGTATATTGAAGATTATTTATGGCAAACATAGCTTAAAAATATGGGAAATGCATGAATGCCAGGATATACCGTATCTGTAGTTTTTTTAGTATTATGACCACTTTTCATATTGTAACAAACAGGTATCTTAGGAAGACATATAATGCTATGAAAAAAAAACACCAATATAATGTGTGTGTCTGATGCAAGTGGCCCAAGAGGTAAATGATTCCAAAAAGCAACAGTTATTCACAGATCACACAAGCAGACATAGTGAAGGTGAAGTAAACTTTTTAATGATGGCATGTTATAATGATGGCATGTCCCAAGTACTAAATCATTCAGGGACAGCCAGAAACTCAGCCATAGAGCACCAAGACTCTAAACATATTACACAGTGACCCCTGGGAGCCTACAGCAAATGAAAGCTGGTTTTAAGATGATGACTCACAGAATAGAATTACTGACCCCTCTAAAATAGAGCTCTAGAACTTTGATAAAATCAATCTTTAGCTCCTGGTTAAAGTCATATTATGGGTCATTTAAACTGAAGCATTGGAGTAGAGTTCATCTTATTTATTCTTTATGATGTCTATTATGTCAGAACATTGTTAATCATTCAAGATATGAGTTAGATAGGACCATGCATTTCCTATGTGACTTTAAATTTAATTAACTTTTTTTTTTTTTGTTTCATTACCTTATCCCAAACTCTGATTGGGGTGCTAAGGCTTCTGGTATAGCTGGCAAATCTTTCAAGGCCCGGTATGGCACATTACACAATGCCTCTAGCGATCCCATAATGTTCCCATGTAGGACTGTAAGGGGATTGTCAGGGTTTGGATTAAACCAGTTGTGCACATAAATTAGCTGTCCCACTAGGTAGTACTGTTGCATGTTAGACATAGCTAGACCATAGCAGATTAGTAGTCAGCACAACTGCAACTCACTTCTTTGGCTGGGTGCACGTCCTCCAGTGGCCACCTTCCACTGGCAATATTAGCGAAGAAAGTTAGTCCAGCACCCACTGTTTCATGAATAAAACGGCCTTTATTGGACCAAGGGCATTACAGCAACGTTTCAGACCAACTGGTCTTTTATCAAGCTAACCAACATGTGATTCAATAGTGCTATTTATACACTCACACACCATCTAGTGGTCATTAGTGACAATTAATATATAGAGAAAATGGACTAATCATTAAATCATCATTTTGCATATAACAATATGTCATTATAGCAGTATACAAAATCAGTGCCAAATATAAATAGGAAGACGACCAAATGTGAAAAATATCTGTAAGACATAAAAGATAATACAAAAAATATAAACAACAGTATTAAAACAGATAAAAGTATCAATAAAATCATCGGAAGATAGGACTCAGATCATACTCTTTGTTTAGGCCCCCAGGTTCCAGAGTTTCCAATTTTCTGATCCAATAGGCCTCTTTATACAACAGCTCCTTTAGCCTATCTCCTCCCCGACGCTTAGGTTCAATAGTTTCCATAATCTGAAATTTTAACTGATTGACTCTATGAGCATGCTCAATAAAGTGACCAGCCACTGCTTGATCTTTCTTCCCCGTCCTAATTGCAGATTTATGCTCACGTATCCGTTCACGGACCGTTCTCTTGGTTTGTCCCACGTATGCTAGTCCGCATGGACATTTAATAACATATACTGCATACGTGGAGCTGCAAGAATAACGACCTCTTATTTTTATGGGGTTTCCCCTTCTGGGGTGAAAAACATTTTCCCCTGTTTGCACATTTGAGCAACAATTGCAGTTAAGGCAGGGATAAGAACCAACTTTCCCCCTAATTCCCATATTTTTATGTTTACTATTACTTCCAATATCTGAGTGTACTAGCATTGAGCCAAGTGACCTCCCTTTCTTATACGCTATAACTGGGGGTCTGTCAAATGCCGTTACTTGGGGTAAGTTATCTTTGACTAGTGGCCAGTGTCGTCTTAGAATATTTGCAACCTGTTTACTCAGGGTGTTATATTCTGTTACAAATGTGACATGATTTTCCCTATGCTTCTCTTTCCCTTTTAACATCTCTGTTCTTTCCTGATTCTTTATTTCTTCTAGTTGACTATTTAGAAGGCTATCTGGATATTCCCTCTCACGAAATTTGTTACACATTTCCGACAATCTTTTCTCTGCTTTCTCACTAGAGGTTACTATTCGCTTTACTCTACTTAATTGAGATTTAGGCAGTGCTCTCTTAAGTTGTGGTGGGTGGAAGGACCGATAGTGTAGTAACAAATTTCGATCCGTGGGTTTAACATACAAATCCGTCATTAAGCACCCATCTTGTTTGTACACCCTAGTGTCCAAAAATGGGATCTCCTCCAGATGAGCATTTAGGGAAAATTTTATGAAGGGTAGGGAACTGTTTATTTCCTGAACAAACCTCTCAAGGGTCCAATATGGCCCCGCCCACAGCGCAAACACGTCATCTATATAGCGTATCCATTTTTTACAGTGTGTTTTAAACAGTTCGTTATCATATATAAATTTTATTTCAAATTGATTCATGAAAATGTTTGCGTATGCGGGGGCCACATTGGACCCCATTGCCGTGCCCCTTATTTGCATATAGAAGTCATTCTCAAATTGGAAATAATTATTATGCAAGAGTAATTCCAAACATTGTAGAGCAAATTTTTTTTGGGAACCATCCATGGAGTCATCTTTTAGCAGCTCAGATGCGACAGCCTCCACACCCCCATCATGTGGGATGGAGGTGTAGAGGCTCTCCACATCAAGAGTCACCAACCAGACCCCTTCGATATCCTGTGAAACGCTTGTTAGTATAGTCAAAAAATCACTGGTATCTCTAATGTATGACTGATGAGCCACTACATATGGTCTGATGACTTTGTCAACAAAAATTGCAATAGGGGAGAGAATTGAATCCACACAGGATACAATAGGTCTACCTGGGGGATGTTCTAAGTTTTTGTGAATCTTGGGGAGGACATAGAATACTGGAGTGAGAGGACTATGTTGCTGTAGGAACGCTGCCAATTTCCCATCAATTATTTTTATTTCCAACGCTTCACTGAGCAATACTTTGATTTTTTGTTCGATTTCAGTTGTAGGATTTTTATTTAATTTGCGATACGTTGTATCGTCACTAAGTTGGCGTAGTACCTCAGCAACATAGTCCTCCCTGTCCAGCAACACCAGTGCCCCTCCCTTATCAGCCGCCTTAATCACGATTTCCGGTGAATCTACTAGATTTATCAATGCCCGGTATTCATCTTTATTCAGGTTATTCGGTAATAGGTGAATATCCCCCTTCCGATACTTTTCCTCCAGTTGATGCACTTCCCTGGAAACATGCTTGATATACGTTTCTACAAAAATGTTATCACTCTTGGGCATAAATGTACTGGGGGGTTTAAGATCTAAAGAATCCCCACAGAAAGTATTAACAGGATTCAATAACTCCCCACTCTTGACATTGCTGAACTGCACCTTTAAACGTAATGTTCTATATAACCTGAAAAGTTCAAGATCTAATTTGAAAAAATCGGGTTTGTTAACAAGACAGTATGATAGTCCCTTGTGTAGTACCTGTATTTCGGTCTCAGTCAGTATCTTGTGGGACAAATTCACCACCGCATCCGCCGGCGTTTGTTGGCCCCCTGCTGTTTTTTTCTTGTGATGTTTTCTCCCTCCTCGTTTGTATCTGCGCGGTCTGGCGTGATTGAGCCCTGCGATCCACCTAAAAAAGAAAGAGAAGTGTCCTGCGAGTCAGACGCTTCCGTAGAGGCGCGTACCCGTCTGGTCTCTCCTGTTCTCTTAGCGGCGTTCGGTGGCCTTCTGTTTGCTGCGGGATATTCGTTCCGGTATGGCACCCATTTGTACACCACTCCGTCCTCATAGTCCATCGCATCACGCTGAAATTTATTGCGCTTGCGGGTCTGTACTTCCATCCGAAAGCTCTGAAGATGGTCCGTCAGCTTTTTCTTCCCCTCTGCAACCACCGCTGGACTAGCATGGTTCCGCAACTTGGTTTCAACCTCATCGCTACTTTGTATCACACGAGGTAATTCTTTATGGATCTCTTCAATTATCGCCACCATCAGGTCTAGGGAGCATTTGTTCAATATAGCTTCCCATTTTTGACAAAATTGTGCATTATTAGAGAACATGGTGGGTCTCAGGTGGGAGCGCAAGCCACGTGGGATCCGCTTACATTTCACATATTCCCCCAATGTTTGGGCATGTAATTCAAATGCAATTTGTTTTCTTTTGATTTTTTCCAGCTCTTTAAAATCAATAGAGACATCTGGCTTGTTCAGAAAATTTTCTGATTAGTGCACGACTAATTAATCTCACCATGACTTTTGTATATACTGATGCGGACATTACACGTATAACTGGCATGATCGGACAATCAGAAAATTTTCTGAACAAGCCAGATGTCTATTGATTTTAAAGAGCTGGAAAAAATCAAAAGAAAACAAATTGCATTTGAATTACATGCCCAAACATTGGGGGAATATGTGAAATGTAAGCGGATCCCACGTGGCTTGCGCTCCCACCTGAGACCCACCATGTTCTCTAATAATGCACAATTTTGTCAAAAATGGGAAGCTATATTGAACAAATGCTCCCTAGACCTGATGGTGGCGATAATTGAAGAGATCCATAAAGAATTACCTCGTGTGATACAAAGTAGCGATGAGGTTGAAACCAAGTTGCGGAACCATGCTAGTCCAGCGGTGGTTGCAGAGGGGAAGAAAAAGCTGACGGACCATCTTCAGAGCTTTCGGATGGAAGTACAGACCCGCAAGCGCAATAAATTTCAGCGTGATGCGATGGACTATGAGGACGGAGTGGTGTACAAATGGGTGCCATACCGGAACGAATATCCCGCAGCAAACAGAAGGCCACCGAACGCCGCTAAGAGAACAGGAGAGACCAGACGGGTACGCGCCTCTACGGAAGCGTCTGACTCGCAGGACACTTCTCTTTCTTTTTTAGGTGGATCGCAGGGCTCAATCACGCCAGACCGCGCAGATACAAACGAGGAGGGAGAAAACATCACAAGAAAAAAACAGCAGGGGGCCAACAAACGCCGGCGGATGCGGTGGTGAATTTGTCCCACAAGATACTGACTGAGACCGAAATACAGGTACTACACAAGGGACTATCATACTGTCTTGTTAACAAACCCGATTTTTTCAAATTAGATCTTGAACTTTTCAGGTTATATAGAACATTACGTTTAAAGGTGCAGTTCAGCAATGTCAAGAGTGGGGAGTTATTGAATCCTGTTAATACTTTCTGTGGGGATTCTTTAGATCTTAAACCCCCCAGTACATTTATGCCCAAGAGTGATAACATTTTTGTAGAAACGTATATCAAGCATGTTTCCAGGGAAGTGCATCAACTGGAGGAAAAGTATCGGAAGGGGGATATTCACCTATTACCGAATAACCTGAATAAAGATGAATACCGGGCATTGATAAATCTAGTAGATTCACCGGAAATCGTGATTAAGGCGGCTGATAAGGGAGGGGCACTGGTGTTGCTGGACAGGGAGGACTATGTTGCTGAGGTACTACGCCAACTTAGTGACGATACAACGTATCGCAAATTAAATAAAAATCCTACAACTGAAATCGAACAAAAAATCAAAGTATTGCTCAGTGAAGCGTTGGAAATAAAAATAATTGATGGGAAATTGGCAGCGTTCCTACAGCAACATAGTCCTCTCACTCCAGTATTCTATGTCCTCCCCAAGATTCACAAAAACTTAGAACATCCCCCAGGTAGACCTATTGTATCCTGTGTGGATTCAATTCTCTCCCCTATTGCAATTTTTGTTGACAAAGTCATCAGACCATATGTAGTGGCTCATCAGTCATACATTAGAGATACCAGTGATTTTTTGACTATACTAACAAGCGTTTCACAGGATATCGAAGGGGTCTGGTTGGTGACTCTTGATGTGGAGAGCCTCTACACCTCCATCCCACATGATGGGGGTGTGGAGGCTGTCGCATCTGAGCTGCTAAAAGATGACTCCATGGATGGTTCCCAAAAAAAATTTGCTCTACAATGTTTGGAATTACTCTTGCATAATAATTATTTCCAATTTGAGAATGACTTCTATATGCAAATAAGGGGCACGGCAATGGGGTCCAATGTGGCCCCCGCATACGCAAACATTTTCATGAATCAATTTGAAATAAAATTTATATATGATAACGAACTGTTTAAAACACACTGTAAAAAATGGATACGCTATATAGATGACGTGTTTGCGCTGTGGGCGGGGCCATATTGGACCCTTGAGAGGTTTGTTCAGGAAATAAACAGTTCCCTACCCTTCATAAAATTTTCCCTAAATGCTCATCTGGAGGAGATCCCATTTTTGGACACTAGGGTGTACAAACAAGATGGGTGCTTAATGACGGATTTGTATGTTAAACCCACGGATCGAAATTTGTTACTACACTATCGGTCCTTCCACCCACCACAACTTAAGAGAGCACTGCCTAAATCTCAATTAAGTAGAGTAAAGCGAATAGTAACCTCTAGTGAGAAAGCAGAGAAAAGATTGTCGGAAATGTGTAACAAATTTCGTGAGAGGGAATATCCAGATAGCCTTCTAAATAGTCAACTAGAAGAAATAAAGAATCAGGAAAGAACAGAGATGTTAAAAGGGAAAGAGAAGCATAGGGAAAATCATGTCACATTTGTAACAGAATATAACACCCTGAGTAAACAGGTTGCAAATATTCTAAGACGACACTGGCCACTAGTCAAAGATAACTTACCCCAAGTAACGGCATTTGACAGACCCCCAGTTATAGCGTATAAGAAAGGGAGGTCACTTGGCTCAATGCTAGTACACTCAGATATTGGAAGTAATAGTAAACATAAAAATATGGGAATTAGGGGGAAAGTTGGTTCTTATCCCTGCCTTAACTGCAATTGTTGCTCAAATGTGCAAACAGGGGAAAATGTTTTTCACCCCAGAAGGGGAAACCCCATAAAAATAAGAGGTCGTTATTCTTGCAGCTCCACGTATGCAGTATATGTTATTAAATGTCCATGCGGACTAGCATACGTGGGACAAACCAAGAGAACGGTCCGTGAACGGATACGTGAGCATAAATCTGCAATTAGGACGGGGAAGAAAGATCAAGCAGTGGCTGGTCACTTTATTGAGCATGCTCATAGAGTCAATCAGTTAAAATTTCAGATTATGGAAACTATTGAACCTAAGCGTCGGGGAGGAGATAGGCTAAAGGAGCTGTTGTATAAAGAGGCCTATTGGATCAGAAAATTGGAAACTCTGGAACCTGGGGGCCTAAACAAAGAGTATGATCTGAGTCCTATCTTCCGATGATTTTATTGATACTTTTATCTGTTTTAATACTGTTGTTTATATTTTTTGTATTATCTTTTATGTCTTACAGATATTTTTCACATTTGGTCGTCTTCCTATTTATATTTGGCACTGATTTTGTATACTGCTATAATGACATATTGTTATATGCAAAATGATGATTTAATGATTAGTCCATTTTCTCTATATATTAATTGTCACTAATGACCACTAGATGGTGTGTGAGTGTATAAATAGCACTATTGAATCACATGTTGGTTAGCTTGATAAAAGACCAGTTGGTCTGAAACGTTGCTGTAATGCCCTTGGTCCAATAAAGGCCGTTTTATTCATGAAACAGTGGGTGCTGGACTAACTTTCTTCGAGACATAGCTAGACCCCCATATGGTAAGGAGCTGTAAGGGTGGGAGGTGGCTGGCAGAGTGGTATGCAGCCAGGCTTGCGGCGCCGCCTCCGCCTACGAAACATCTAGTTCTGCAATAAAGTGTGTCGTTGCTTTGAACAATCTGTCCAGAATGCCAATATATCCACTGAAACAGCCAAGTGGTTGTATCATAAAGGATCAGTAGGAAGGGCCATCGCCTTTTATTCATGTCCTACCCATAGTCGTTTGAGAGCCAGCAATTTCTGTCCTGTCAAGTGTGTCTCCTGTAGTAAAACTGCCTCTGGGCGGTGTCTGTAAATATGGTTAAGTATTAACGCCCTTTTGAATTTAAAGTTAAGGCCTCTAACATTCCATGATACAATTGATACCCTTGTCATTATAAAGGCAAATTATACATTTCAATCGGCTTTGCACCACCTGGTGTGGCCTGCCAAATACCAAACATTGCATAGACTGTGAATATACATACCAATAGACATAACACATAAAGTCCCCATCTGTTATTATTTTTCCCCACATATTGTGTCTTGTTAAAAGAGTGCACATAAATTTAAACCCATCCCAGTATATTTGAATTTTAAAAAAATTCACATGAATTCAAAATTCGACCTTTGATAAATGGGCCTTTAAGGGCAGATTTATCAAGGGTCGAATTTCGAAGTAAAAAATACTTCGAAATCCGACCATAGAATTAAAAAACTTAGACTTCGAACGATTCGAACGATTTCAGCGATCGATCAAAGGATTTTCCTTCAACCTCTTAAGACTTAGAAAACTGCTCTAGAAGGTCCCCATAGGCTAACATAACACTTCGGCAGGTTTAATTTGGCGAAGTATTGAAGTCGAAGTTTTTTAAAGAGACAGTACTTCAATTATCGAATGGTCGAATATTCGAACAATTTTTACTTCAAATCGATGTCAAAGTAAATTCAAAGTTGTAGTATCTTATTTGATGTTCAAAGTATCCAAAAAATTACTTTGAATTTAGAATTTTTTTACTATGAAAATTCCCTCGAATTTACTTCGACCCTTGATAAATATGCCCCTTAGTGTCCACAAACTGCACATAACTTCCCACACTGACAGTCAGTAAAATGCTTAAATGAATTGGCACATCATATAAAAAAAATAGCATTCAAAGCTTTTATTATTAAGTATTAGAGTTCAGCAGTAGTAATGTTTGGTTAAGTTCCCAAAAGGAACAAGCAGTACTTTGTGGAAAAAAAATTTGCATCTGAATTGTGTACTTTGCACATGCACTTTGTCTATAAATGAGGCCTCCTGAATTATGTGGATATAAATGATCAATCTCCTTGGTAATAACATTTAGCACTAATAAGTATAATTTAAAATATTAAAACTGTTACTTCCTGATCACAGAATCTTCATGATCAATAAAACCACTCATATAAACATTAAAAATATGCTATTTTAATCTTCAAACCATTTATGATCATTTGGAATTGTGAAGTGTGGTCTTTTGTGAAGACCTTTCATTAAGTTAAGTTTAAATATCCAAGGAAAATGGTTAACATTTAGTTAAGGCCCTAATGTTATTAAATGGGTCCAACATTTATATTCTTCTACCTCAGCTCAAGTCAAGGCTAATTATAGTCTTTTCCTTTTCTGTTCTGCAGAGACATGGGCCTCTCATAATTCACAATATTTATAGTTATTTAATAGTTATGCAATGATGAATATTACATGCTGTATATTTCTGGGTTTATGACTTTTATTACATTGTCCCATTAGAGTGCCCTTGTGTTCTCAATTTCTCTTAAAATTAAAGGCACCTAGGACTGCATAACGGAAGGGTGAAAGAATAGTCTTTAGTCTATCTTTTAGTCTACAAGTGCTGGCTGGGGGGTATTTCTGCCATTACAGATGGCCTACTCTGTTAGTCAGCACTTTTTATGTGATTGGGTTCACAAGAAAAAAGTGATTCTTAAATAGCACTACTTTTATAATGACCATATAGCAATGAAGAAAAAAGTGTGTGTGTGGATTTATTCAGGCAAAGTAAGTTTCTCTGTTACAGGGCTGATAATCTAAATTTTGCCAATCCAGCATTTGTCAAAGGATTTGCCAGTCTTTCATACTGTATGTATGTATATTAAACACTATTTATTTTCCTATTATATCTGCCTTAAAATTAGTACTCTTTAAACACTGCTTTTGATAATTATTCCCAGATTATGCTCACAAACTGATATTTTTTTCAAAGTTGGTTATGTTAGTGTATATGCTAATGCCTACTCTCTAGATGCATTTTGTGTGAGTCCTCTTCTAGTATACAGTTTAAAATATAAGCATATGGGATAAACAGAATAAGTAGGTTATGCAGCATTCCCTAAAATGAGTGCATATTTTTTATTTTTTTTGAAAGATTATCTTTATTGATTTTATGAACATAGCATGAAGTAAGAAAGAAATAGAGGCGGAAGGAAAGGTAGATAGATAGGAGGATGGAAATTCCCTTTATGTAATAGATTATATCTTACTGTACAAAACGTGGCTAGCATCTTTCATGATCCCTAAGTTATATGGCTGCACTGACAGTTTGTGGTTCAGTAAGCCACCTGTCCCAAATTTTCTTGAACTTATCTGGGCATCCACACATTATATATGTCAGTTTTGGAAGAATGTCATTGGTAATTTTTATCCAGAATGCTAGGGTAGAAGGTTCCAGGGCTTTCCATGTGAGCAAAATAGCTATTTTTGCATAATGTAGGAGCTGCTGCAAACATAACCTGTCACAAGATGAAAGGGTAAGTCCCTGTAGAAGTCCGAGTAGGCAGAATGCTGGTGTCCAAAAAGGAATTAATAAATGCAAGAATTGCAGTCTAGCATTGCTGAATTCTAGGGCACTCCAAAAATACATGCCACTATCAGCAATACATTGTAAACACAAGTCTGGGTACCCTTGGTATATTTTCACCAGTCTGTCTGGGGTCAAGTAAACTCTATTTAGGAATTTAGTGTTTATGTAACGACCCCTTACAGATATGTTAGTTTCAGGTATTTGTTAAAGAATGTCTTCCCAAGATCCTTCATCAAAGCATGGAAAGTCTTGGGTCCATTTATGACAGATATGTTTTATAGGATCAAAGTAATTTTGTAGCAGAATAGTGTAGAACCAGCTTAGGGGTTTGGAGAGTTCTGGCCTAGGTAGGTAGCATTCTAGGGTTGACTGGGTAGTGCATGGGGCACCCTCCGGGAATTGGGCAAAAAATGCATGCTTCAATTGGAGGAATCTGAAAAAGCATATAGATCTGTAGCCCATATTCCTCTTTCAGTTGGACAAATTGCTTGAGCTCCCCTGCACTCACCAGTTCACCCAAATGTTTTGGCCCATAAAGGACTAGAAGGCCCAGACACTGGTGTCCGGAAGGGAATGGAACTGTGACAGAGTTTTGTTGCCCCAAAGTGGGGACCATTTGGACCAGCTACCTGTTGCCTTGTAGGCAGACACTACCGTTTTGTGGAAGATTAGGATGACAGTTTTAATGGGAGGTGTTAAAGTATATATTGAAGGGAGACCTCTGTGTAGCTGATTGGCCAAGGCCTCGAAGGATGTGATTACCGCTACCGCTGCTTCCAGGAAGGTGGCCGGATTATTAGGATCAAGATTAAACCAGCACAAGGCATACACCAGTTGAATGGCATAATAGTAAAGTATAACGTTGGGGAGGGCCAGTCCCCCTTTTCTTTATCGGTGCTTGGAGCATCTGCATGCTAATTCCTGGGCGTTAACCTGTCGAGATGAACCCTCTAAAACAGATATCTAGCTGTTTTTTTTTTGTAACTTATATTTTTATTATAGAGTCAGCAAAATGCAGTCATAAATTCAAACTGTTCTGGGTATCTACATTGTTTAGGATAGGCATACATCACATAGTTATCATTAGATGACCAATAGTAGCATAAAATAATATAGCATGCGGTTCAGCTTATGAGACTCCTTTATTTTTTATTTTTTCCTTCAAAAATAAGAAGTGGATAGAAGGAGACATAGGAGAGGCACCGCAAATGGTGTGGGGTGGGTAAGGTAGGGGGGAAACCAAAAAACAAAAAGAGAGAGAAAAGAAAGATGAAACACGTTTGCACCTAATTTTGAATTAACAATGTGGGAAGCAAGGAAGTAGTTATAGTAGAATATAGTTCTATTAGTCTATGATTGAGTTTGTTGTTTTGGAAGTTGTAACAGTTGGGTTAAAGATTGTGAATTTGTCAGTCCACGTGTTTCCCAGATAGCCCAGGTATCCAGATGCTGCTGGACTTTATTTTGTATCCATGCAATTCTAAATTCAAATTCCCTTAGTTCTTTGTAATACCTCAGTAATTGTTGGGGATATGGAAAATTTCCAGTTCTTGACATCCTAGCCTCAGTGAGTATATGGTTAGCTAATTTTTCAGACTGTTTGGTTAGGTGTGGTATTGGCCTTCCTAGTAAAAAGGTTATGATGTCTTTTTGAATTGGAAATGGCATAACGGCATAACTGCATTTAGTAGCAGTGAAACATTGTCCCAAAAGGGTTGAATTACATTACAGTCCCAGAATATATTTTCTAGAGTTCCTCTATGTCCACAATTTCTCCAGCAGTTCAGAAGTGAATAAGGGAAAAGTTTATTTAACTTGTCTGGTGTGTGGTACCAAAACGTCATTTTATATATGTGCTCCCTTTGTTTGGTGCATGTCACCATTTTTTTGACATTGTTCCAAATCTGATACCAGTAATTATTGTTTAATGCTTGCTAAGTCATGTTGTTCCATTTGGCTATATAGGGGTGTTGTGGAAAGGTATCTCCGCCTGGGTCATTTAGAAGCTTGTATAGTCGAGATATCAGGCCTTTTTGTGGTAGGCCTTGCAGAGCAATATTCTCAAATGGTGTTGGATGTGTATTTAACCTTTGTTTGATGTAAGGTTGTATGAAATGCCTTAGCTGGAAATATCAAAAAAATTTGATCCACACTTCTGGTGTTCTTTCAATTACAGTATATCTGTAAAAGGTAGCATAGTATATGTTGTGTCTTGTAATAAGTCCTTAATGGTATGAAGGTTTGTTGCTCCCCACGCCTTACAGAAATGTATGTTAAGGCTTGGACGGAAGTTTAGATGCTCTAGATAGATGGTGTTTAAGGAATGCAAGGATACCAAGCTATGTTTAAGTTTCAACTTATTCCATAAACGTAGTGTGAGTAGGGCTGAGCTCATTAATGTTTGGGGTAAAGGCACCAATTTTGTGGTATTCCATGTTCTTGAATTGAGGTGCCTATTCGTGGAGTACATGTTTTTAATTTGATCCCATTTGGTTGGTGATTCCCAGTGTCACCACGCTAAAAGTTGATGTAGTTGGGCAGTTTGGAGATTCTATGTAGTTTTCGGGCCCAGATGAATTTATGTAGGGTTGTTTGAATGTTCCTAAAAAGGTTTGTTTTTTATTGCAATTGGTAGAGTCTTGAAAAAATAAAGAAATTTAGGAAGGATGCTCATCTTTACTGCTGAGATCCATCCAAACCAAGATATGGGTGCCTCCAACCATTTTTGCAGTAGTGCTTTAACCTTGTGTATCAAGAGGGAAAAGTTAGCGGCATATAGGGACTTGTATAGGAGAGTGAGATGAATGCCTAGTTAGGTTACATTGTCCTTTTTGCATTTGCACTTGTATTTGGTTTGAATTGTCTCCATGATACGTGGATATTAATTATTGCCAGTGCCTCTGTTTTGGTTATGTTTAATTTATACCCTGATAAAGTAGAGTACTGCATTAAAAGCTTATGAAGAGATGGAAGTGAAATCAGAGGATTGCTCAATGTTAGGATGACATTATCTGCAAATAGTGCAATTTTGAAGGTTTTTGCAAATATATTTACACCAGTGATGTCTGGAGCGTCCCTAATAGCTGCAGCCAGGGGTTCAATGCTCAAGGCATATATTAACAGAGAAAGGGCCAGCCTTTTTTGGTGGCATTTGTAATCCGTATAAGCTTGTCTGGTATTTTTAAGTAGGTTGATGGGTTGCTATACAGGCTTTAGAGTGCCGTCAAGTTTGGCCCAGATAGATTGATACTGTATGTGTTAGTAGTTTAAAAAGGTATGGACAGCTTAAGTGGTCAAATGATTTTTCGGTGTCTAAACTTAATAGAACCTCTGGAATTTTGACTTGGTCAATTATTTCTAACAGATCTATTGCTTTTCTCGTATTATCACTAGCTTGTCGGCCTTGGATAAAATCTACTTGGTCAAAATCGACTAATCTAGGTAACATTGGAGCTAGACAATTTGCAAGAATTTTTGAGAACAGTTTCAAGTCCAAATTCAAGAGTGCAATTGGCCTGTAATTTGAACAGCTTGTTAAGTCCTTTCTTTCTTTTGGGATGAGAGATAAGCACAAGGTTAGGTCTGTGTTTGGAATAGTAAATATTGATTGAAAAGGCAGACTAAGTAAGGTGAAAAAATGTGGAGAAATTATTTATAATAGATATAAGGGAATCCATCTAGTCCAGGTACTTTTTAGCAGGAGGCATTGATTTGAGGGAAGATACTATCTCTTCAGGTGTGATGTTCGCATTGAGGGAAATTAAATCTTCCTCTGTAAGTTTAGATAAGTCAGCTAATTATTAAAATTCTGTGAATGGATCTTCTAGGGTGTTTGGTGTTAAGCTGGCCATAGACGCAAAGATCCGATCGTACAAATACATAGTAACATAGTAAGATAGTAAGTAAGGTTGAAAAAACACACATGTCCATCGAGTTCAACCTTTTTTTTTTTTTTTTTATGAACTACCTATCTGCCAGTTGATCCAGAGGAAGGCAAAAAACCCATCTGAAGCCTCTCCAATTTGCCTTAGAGGGGGAAAAATTCCTTCCTGACTCCAAAATGGCAATCGGACTAGTCCCTGGATCAACTTGGAAAATTAGCTATTTCCCATAACCCTGTATTCTCTCACTTGCTCAAAAGCTATCCAACCCCTTCTTAAAGCTATCTAATGTATCAGCCTGTACAACTGATTCAGGGAGAGAATTCCACATCTTCACAGCTCTCACTGTAAAAAACCCCTTCCGAATATTTAGGCGGAACCTCTTTTCTTCTAATCGGAATGGGTGACCTCGTGTCAGCTGGAAAGACCTACTGGTAAATAAAGAATTAGAGAGATTATTATATGATCCCCTTATATATTTATACATAGTCATCATATCACCCCTTAAGCGCCTCTTCTCCAGCGTGAACATCCCCAATGTACGATCGGACTTTCCCATCTCCCGACCTGCCACTAACCATTCTGATCAAATAAAGTACAAAAGAACAGATCAGCCGATGTTCTGCCCCTGACAACAATTGTACGAAAGTTATGTCCGACTAAAGATAATGACAGTCTCCCTCTGAAAATCGTACGATCGGAAATACATGCAGAGATATTGTTCATAGCCCCATTCTCCTCTTCTAAGTGTGAAAGCGTCTAGGCTATGTCATCAGTATAAACCTCCAGTTTGTCCGTGCACTCTCCGAAATCTGGAGATTGCACTTATAATAGCCTGGAAAATATCAGTAGCAATTCGCTCTTGCAGCAAAGTAAGTTGTTGAGTAAGTACTTGTGCGGTAACCAGTTGTTTCACCACGTCTAGATCTGGGAGCGGAGGTGCTCGAGGTGGAGAACTAGTGTGGAGCTTTGACTATTGCCCGTGGATGTGACGGGTGAAGGGTGCTCACTGTGAGAATCTGGTCAGCAACATCTTGGTTTTCAGCCTGGTGGTTTTGCACAGCCGATTGCCACATGAACGGAGACATGGACAAATGGTCTTTGCGGCAATTCTTGCCCATGCTTAGTGTTGTTGGTATTCCTCTTACTAACGGTGGCCTTATCTGTAAAATAAATGTGTCTCTGGTTGCTAATTATCAAACCAAACAGGCTGTGTAGAAACGGAGCTCTTAGAAAGTGTATGCAGTCTCTCTCATGGTCAGCCAGGCCCCTGGCATCTAGCTGTTTTATCCATACCTCGGGAAGTATACATGGTGCATTGTGGAAAGCATATAGAAATTTGGGTCAAAAAATAATTTTAAGAATGTTTATTTGACCTGGAAGGGTTAGTGGCAGACCTGGCCAGTGTTATATGTTGTATTTTCATTTTCAAAGAGCGTAATATTGGAGCTAAATTCTAAATTCGAATTCAGAATATTGCGAGGGATCCCTATGGATCACTATATTTCTGGGGTCAATGGGAAAAACTACAGATTTTGCCCAATTGACATGGAAACCTGAGAAGTTCCCAAATTTCTTGACCTCAGCGAAGAGCTCAGAGAGGGAAACCCTGGCATTGGTTAGATATACCAGCATGTCATACGCATAGATGTAAATTTAGTTCCGCCACTAGAGTGAAATTCCGCAGCTCATAATTCATTTCTATGGGATTTTGAAAGGCATATTTATCAATGGGTTCACCCTTTGATAAATATGCCTTTAAAAATCCCATAGAAATGAATGGAAAGTGGCGAAATTTCACTATTAACTTCACTCTTTGATAAATATACCCCATAGAGTGATATTTTTTCCTCTAGTCTCTTTGTTACATATTTGGATGGCCAGTGGTTCTATAGGTAGGGTGAATAAAAGGGGGGGGGATAAGTGGCACCCCTGTTTGGTTCCCCTAGCCAGAGGGAATTCCTGAGACAGATCTGTATTTACCAAAAGTCTAGTTCTTGTAGAGTCAAATAATGCTCTCACCCACTGAATATTACTGATCACCCAGCCCATATCGCTGTAGAAGCGTCCAGAGGGCAATGTGTGCATATTTTAATGTATGAATTGATTGCAAAGGTATCATTATGACAATTAAGAACATCATTATTTGTGTACTGTTTAGCATTTAATAATTATTAATTTAGTTTATGAAGCTATAATTAGCAGAACAATGCAATGGATTTACTTTACTGGTCCACTAGTTAGTACCTGCTTGTTAGCACCTGAGCTGTTTATGTTTACCAAATGCAGGCATTTCGGTATACAGGTATAGGATCCCTTATCCGGAAACCCGATATCCAGAAAGCTCCGACTTACGGAATGGCAGTCTCCCATAGACTCCATTTTATCCAAATTTTTAAAAATGATTTCCTTTTTCTCTGTAGTAATAAAACAGTAGCTTGTACTTGATCCCAACTAAGATATAATTAATCCTTATTGAAAGCAAAACCAGCCTATTGGGTTTATTTAATGTTTAAATGAATTTCTAGTAGACTTAAGGCATGAAGACCCAAATTACGGAAAGATCCGTTATCCGGAAAACCCCAGGTCCCGAGCATTCTGGATAACAGGTCCCATACCTGTACTGTAAAATGAATTTCAACACCAACACACTTCATATTTTACCAGATAATTGAATTAACTTTCTATAAATGTCTAAATATATAAACTAAAAGGATTACTTTTTTCACTTTTATGTTCACTAAAACACAATGAATCAGATGATTTCTTGAGAAAAATGATAAGTGAAGAGTGATTGTCAACTTATCTCATGCTTTACTGACCTTTAGTAAATAAACCTCTGCATGTTTCAACCTGAAAGGTCAGCTTAATTTAACTGTATTTTATATGTTAAACAACAAGTAACTGAGTATTTTCCTTTTTAAAAATTAAAGTATTTAAAGTGCTGTGACCATGCTCTTCTTTTATTTAACATTTTTCTTTTGCTTCATCCTTTCAGCACAGTTCAGAAAGAGTTCAAGCTTTCTCAGTTGTTATATTAAGCACATAACTGTTTAGGAGTAATTATTTCTAATAATGCCCAGTGGTAATATACTAAATCATCATGGGCTGCATTCACCTAAGGTAACACAAAGTGAAATGTGAACATGGCACATTTGTATAGCAAATGCAATCCTTTATCCTCATGTGAATATCTATAAAGAGTATAATGTAGCCTAAAATATAGAATGGGGATCTAGTCCATGAATGCTCCCTTGCCATCACTAATATTGAGTCTAACAAAAACAAGTGAAAATAGGCAAATAAAACAATGCAATGGTTAATACAATTTCACTAGATCATGTCAAGTTTTTCAACATTTATTTTTTTTTATAGCAAAATGACAAACTAGTTGTGGAAAAAATACCTACTAAGATTAGCTTTATAGAAAGGGGATCATTTTGACAGGATTAAAATAGGATTTTAAGATTAACGATAATAACCCATGAGGTTTGACATGTGTGTACGGTTCTAGACCTGAATGTTTTGTGTATACAGGGGTAACGATACATGTAAAAGCATCACACTCATCTAATTCTGTGTCCAGAATTGTACCTAAATCTGTACATTTGAGCATGCAGCTGCATTGTGAGCTATGTATTAATTTCCATCATGTTGGCTTTCAATTAAATCCAAATTCCATTTGTAATTCCCAATTACTAAGTGTGAAGGATATCTGTAACTTTCAGTCGCAACCATACAGCTTCAATTTATCATCTGGTTTCCTCGTTTCAGTAATCCTGTTATGCAATCAAGTAAGAAATTGAATTTATACTTCTCTTTCATACCAATGAAAATATACTATATATAAAACATACTTTAGAAATAATTCACCTAGGAGCATATTAATCAAGGGTCGAATTTCAAATTGAAAAAACGTCGAAATTCGAATTCAAAAAGACCAACCGAAATTAAGTCAAAGTTTTTTTTGGTCGAATTGGCTGTTTTCATTCAAATAGGTCTGTATTTAAATCAAATGAATTGAAGGAATAGCTCATTCAATCAAATACGATTCGAAGTTTTTCCCAAAATTGAAGTCCACCAATTGACTCCAAATAGATTCTAGGAGGTTCTCCATAGGCTAAAACAGCAATTAACCATGTTAGAGATAGCAAATAGTCAAATTTTTAAAGAGACATTACATGATGAATTTTGATATTCAAACTTTTTTAATTTTTTTCAAATTCAAATTGAATTTGGACTATTCCCTAGTCAAAATACAGAAAAAATAGCTCGAAATTCTAATTTTTTTGATTCGAAAATTCACCTCGACCTTTGATAAATCTGCCCCCAAATGTATAAAACAAAACATGAACTAACAAAGTTGAACCAAATTAGCCTTCAAGAAAAAAAGATCAATACTCCATTTGTTTTGTATTTTAAAGGTAGAAAATTAAGTAAATTATCACATAGGATGTTAACAAGGCAGTAGAGTATAGCACCAAAAATCTCTTGACATTAGTCACAAGCAAGAAATTATGGTTTGGTCAGATTGACAACTTAATTGTCTTAATTTATTAATGGACATAGAAGCTTGTGAAACTAACTTGCAGCTGCGCATTCTCTATAAAAATTTAAATGAAATTGTGCTCTCTGATATCAATACCTACTTGTGAGACAGAACTGTATGTATTGACCATTTATTGTTAATTTGAATAATACATGTAATTAAATGATCATTCAGTACTTACAGTACATATAGTGTAGTGGTGTAGGGTCTTCTTCCTATATAGGAGAAGCCGAGCGTAATCCACAGCACATGTGAAACTGTGGGTCACCTCCAATTTTGGCCCAGGGGGGTAGTGTCCTGGAAAATATGCAGGGGGGCCCTGGGCTATAGTTCATCCTTATCAGAGCAAACTATATAGGTCAAACTCTTTCTAGTAGGCCTTATTCAACTATTTGTACATTGCCGGCCTTTAGCCTTTTCCCAGTGTCAATAGGCAAACATACAGTATGTAGCATTCATCAGAAAAGTCAGGACAAACACAATTCACTCAAATATGGAAGCACAGGATTATGTTTGGATGCAAGTACATTACTGAATGGAATCAATATGGACTCTATGTTGTGTTTATTTTGAAAGGTATTTTCAAATTACCCCTCTAGTATCTATTAAAGATATTGTTAATAAGAAGTGCATTGATTTTTAAGTCATTGTTTGACATTTTAAGTGGATGGAAACAACTGCTTTGTATTATAGTCTGCATTATTTACATAGTTACATAATTATGTTGGGTTGAAAAAAGTCTATCAAGTTCAACCCCTCCAAATGAATCCCAGCGAACATACCTACACACACACACACTGAAATTATATATACCAATATCTTTATAATTGTAGATTTTAGTATCACTAAAGCCTTGGATCCTTGGATATTATGCATGTCCAATGAATCATCCAAGCCCCACAGTGTCAAAAGAATCAGCCCTCACAACCTGCTTTAAATGAAAGGGATGGCCTTTGGTCCAATGATCCATAGATCTCCCACTAGTGGTCTATAATGCCCTCTAATGTACTTAGAAAGAGTAATCATGTCCCCTTGCAAGTGTTTTTTCTCCAGAGAAAACAACCTCAACCTTGACAATCTAGTTAAATCACTCTGCAAAGTGGCAACATCCTGCCTGGAATGTATAATTCTGCACAATTTAGTATCATTAGCAAAAATCGAAATGGTACATTCAATGCCCAAATTAGGTACTCCACTGACAACACTGGTCCAATTAGCAAATGTTCCATTTACCACCACCCTTTGTAATCTATCCTTCAGACAGTTCTCTATCCAAATACAAATACTATGTTCCAGGCCAATATTCCTCAATTTAAGTGTAGCGCTATAGTAAACTGCTTTATGAGATGGCAGTTTACGCTACTTTCCTTTGTGGGCAGAGACCACAGATGAGCTCTCTTTCTCAGGGGTAAGCCCTTGCAGCGAGGTGAAGGCAGGGTGTAGTGTAACTGTAACTGTTTTCGATGCACAAGAAATTGGGCGCCAGTAGTTTTATTTGCTTGAACAATGAACGGAGTTTATTAACCAAAACTAGAGTTCACCATGGAGCATGGAACATAGAATAAAACAGAGATCAATCAAGGTAACAAGGCATACTCACTGTATTAATATAGAACAACACTCTGAAGAGTAAAGAATACAAATAGAAAACAATGCAGCTTGTTGGAAGGTATTTCCCCAATCTTCAGGATTACCTTAAGTGGAACTCAGAAACTCATACTTCCCTGAGTTTAACACTTAGGCCCTACTATGGGGTCAGTAATACCCGGGATCTTAATCCCTCTAATATCCTCGTCGGAGCTTTGAGCTGCTCATCTACATACCCTATCTATCACTCCTAGAGTGATCTATTAAAGGGTATAACTATCACTTCACTATACTCAGGCTGAGTTCCACCACCCCTAACCTCTGTGTACTAACAGAGGAAAGGTTCAGCAGCAATGGCCTCTACCTCATGGCTTTCAAGCCCTTTTATATTATACCACAGTGCCATCTAGCATCCACTGTGAGAACTGCAGGGATGACATAAGCACAAGGTCCCCATAAGGACCCACTGAGGTGTCCATATTACTAAGGGTGTGCCTGTCTGTAATGTGTAAGGGTGTCTAAGTTTTTTCACATCCCTACATAAGCATTAACCTTCTGTGTATCAAATGCTTTAGCAAAGTCCCTGATGATCACATTCACTGCCATTGCTGGGTTGAGGTTGGTGCTCGCCTCCCCATAAATTAAAAAATAATTTTTTTTTGGGCAAGATTGGTTACACATAAAACCATGCTGGCACAAACTCATGGTATTATGATTTGCAATTAAGTCAACTATTTTATCCCTTAATAACCCTTTTGAAAAGCTTTCCTACCACTGATGTCAGACTAACTGTCCTATAATTTTGAAACTCAGAACAGGGATCCCTTTTTGAATAGCGGCACCACATTAGCAATTCCCCAGTCTATTAGCACCATGCCAGACCTCAATGAATCCTGAAAAGTAAAGAGATTTGCCAATAACAGAGCTATGCTCATTTAGTACCCTGGGATGAATATCGTGTTATCATTACATATTCTAATCTCTTTTGAATTTCCCCATGTTACATAGTAACATAGTAAGTAAGGTTGAAAAAAAGACACATGTCCATCAAGTTCAACCTCTTTTTTTTTTTCTTTTTTGAACCATGCATCATTAGTTGTATTACTAGAATTGGGACAATTAAGAGGGGAACCTTTATTAGTTGGTTCCTCATTTGTGTAGACAAACAAAAAAATAACAGTTTTCTCTGTTCTTTCTTTGTTCTCAACCAACTGACCCCCCCTCTCTGATATTAATGGTCCCACCTCTGCCTGCTGCATTATTTTTTACTATTTACATATTTAAATAAAGTTATTTTGGATTCTTTTTACTCCTTGCTGTAATACCTTTCCAACTCAATCTTAGCTTGTCTGATTTTTTTGCAGGATTTATTGGCCTTCTTGTACCTGATAAACATTGCTGTCCCAGCTAACTTGAATGCCTTAAAAGCAAGACTTTTTATCTGTATGTTCGCACACTCAAAACAGACACAATTTAGAGAAAGAGTGGTTCAAAAAAATAGTTTACTTTTATGTAGAGAAAAGCATTTTACATGAACAATGCCATACAACACATGGCATAATTTATACAATATTAAAAATAGCATACAATATCAACCACCCATTGATTATACATAGCAAGCAAGATATCAACAATGAGCGAATACACCGACCAGAAAAATGAGAATGGCCTGGTAGGTGTATCCGCTCCTTGTTGATATCTTGCTTGCTATGTATAATCAATGGGTGGTTGATATTGTATACTATTTTTAATATTGTATAAATTATGCCATGTGTTGTATGGCGTTGTTCATGTAAAATGCTTTTCTCTGCATAAAAGTAAAAACTATTTTTTTGAACCACTCTTTCTCTAAATTGTGTCTCTTTTGAGTGTGCGAACATACAGATAAAATTCATTGGTATAGGTTACCTTTAGTAGGGGTAACATTTGTTCCTGCACCTCTTATTACTTTTTGAAAGTTTTGGTGTGCCCTCCATTCACTATTAATTTTAAAAGCAAGTCTTTTCATATCCACATCAACACCAACACTTCTATAAAACCACAAAATGTTTTGTTTTGCAATGATGTCCCTTGTCTACAAGGGGAATATAATGATGTATATTTATGAAGCAGCATTTTAAAGACATCCCATTTTGTGTTTAACTCTGTGAAAAGCCTTTCCCAGTTAAAATGCTACAGAGATGCCCTTATACTGGCAAAGTTTGCATGTCTAAACTTTAGTGTTGCAGTTTCTCCCTTATAGAGTTGTTTCTGCAACATAATTTCAAAGAAGACAATGTTATGATCACTATTCCTTAAATGCTCACCCACTCAAATGCTAAAGATGAGTTTACTATTATTAGTTATAACCAGGTCCAAAAGTAATAATTCTTAGTAGGTTCTTGAACTAACTGAAATAAAAAGGTGTCATTAAGAATATTTACAAACCCATTAGCTTTTTCCAATTTGGCAAGCCCATTAACAGTCAATGTCTGGATAACCGAAGTCATCCATAATAATAACTTGACCTAGTTGTTGGGCCTCAATCTAGTCACTTATTCAAGGTGTTTTGTAGCATACACCAATGATAATTTTCTTTGTGGCTTTTTGCCCAGTGGAAATCTCAACCAAAAGAGATTCCACACCCTCCCCAGTGCCATCCATGGTTATTTCTTCAGAGCATGGCTTTAATTTAGGTTTTATATAAATATAAACTACTCCACCCTTTTTTTATCCCTCTGTCCCTCCTAAAAAGGGTATAGCCTTTTAAATTGACAGCCAGGTTTCATCCCACCAGGTCTTAGTAATACCAATTATATCATAGTTTTTAGTGCATGCAATTAACTCTAGCTCTCCCATTTTACCTAACAAACTCTGTGCATTTGCATACAGCAGAGATTACTTCTTCCCCACTGATATTTACACTATTTAATAGAGAATTAGATTTAAAGTTACTATTAGTCTTTTTCTTGTAACAGCTGTTAAACTGTATTCCCCCTCACTCCTCCCACGTGACCCCTTACTAATCCCACTGCCCAGTCTACCCTAACTCCCCTGTAATACCCTGTAATGGCTCACCCCCTTTCCTAGTTAAAACAATCATCCAAGCTCTTTGCCATTCTTTCCCCTGGTACAGTGGACCCCCTTTCATTTAGGTGCAATCCGTCACGACTATATAGATTGTACCCCAAGGAAAAATCAGCCCAGTGCTCTAGGAACGCAAACCCTTCCTTTCTACACCAAGACTCAACAACTCCTTAAATCCTGCTGTCTTCCTAAATGTAAACATGAATCAAACATAGATCCCTTAACTTATTCTTTAAAGGTCCTCCATCTACCATTTATTTTGTCATTAGTATTAATATTATTAACATGTATTTATAGAACACCAGCATATTGTGCAGTGCTGTTACCAATATGTACCAAGACATCTGGGTTACTCCCAGCCCCACCCAATAATTTGTCTACCTGATCAACCACATGTGAACCCTGTCACCAGGAAAACAGATAACTGTTTGGTTGTAGCGATCCAGATGCCAAAGGACCCTATCCACCCTAATAATTGAGTCTCCTATGACCACAATCTGTTTTGGCCTAGCTCTGCTCTCCTCCAAATCACTACTATAGAAACTGGTCTCCTGGCTGTTAGAGAGGGCAGCCCCATCTACTGTAGATCTGCCAATCCAGAGTTCACACTCCCATCTTCACATCTCCATTTTGTTTATCATTAATTCTTTGTTTTTCCATGACGAGGGTCCTGTAGATAAACAAAATAATTAAAAAAATAAAAACATTACGTACAATGTTGAAGGGGAACTCCGGCTTCCAAACCAAAATTTGATAAAGAGGCCCACAAAACACAGATAGCCCTCATATATCCATCCATATATCCATAACAGTTTACTTTAAAAAGTATGAATAAATGCCTCTTTCAGCATCATTTAAAATCCTGGCAGGGAGGGAGGGATTAAAACACTGATGTTACAAATTGTAACAACTTCTTCACAGCTTACAGACAGCATGCAGGAACTACATAACCCACAATGCATTGCACTGTGATGTTCTTTTACTTATTGAAATCACTTATGCAGAGAATTGTGAGGTTTGGAGGATGCAGGCTAAGGACAGCTGGCTGTTGATACAAAGTAACAGTAGTCAGCCATCTCAGCAAAGTAGTCAGATAGACAGCAGAGGAGCAGAGGGCTAGGCTTAGGTAACTGTCAGAAACCATTAAAAATCATAAAAATTCTGCATATTTTTTAATTGATGTATATATCAAAGTTGCTTAAAGTTATGTTTAGTTTTCAAAAAGCTTAAGTTATGTTTTTGTGGAGTTCCCATTTAAAAAGGCAAAAAAAAACAGCAAATATAATTTTAAGTATTCAAGCATAAGATTTAGAATAAACAGTACCCTAAAAATGCTACCCATTGTAGCCTATGTAAAACTGACTTGCCAAGACAATGTTTTGTTTCATGGAATCTTTACTTATCTCAATTGACCAGAACAGGCTTTCAAGCATGGATAATGTTCCTAGGAGTGTATAATCGCCTATGAGCTGAGTTTGGCCCAGACTGAAAGGAGTTGGCATGCTTTCTACACCCTGATTGCCAGTTTGTTTGAGTAATATTGAAATACACACAAAACCATGTAAATGTTAAATAACCATGACCAATATGAGCTGTGAATACAAATGAGTTTGTAGATATACATATGCTCAATAGGTAAATTGAGTTAGGGTCTAAAGATGAATCTGATATAACTGCAGTACAAAGCATAATATAAATTGAGTATTTCTAAAGGGACAAGAGTACTTGATTTGTTTCTCCACTTTTGGCAGCTTGCTAGACTATACTGGGTTTATAGCAAGCTCTTAGCACCAAAAATCAGTGGGCTTAATCATCTATCAGTGCCCACACTACCAACCAGGAAATAAGCTATTTTAAATGGTCTAAACCTAAAACATAAATAATAATCTAGTTGAATTATGATTGATTTAAACTGGATCTGAACTTAACTGATTAGCAATATATAAAAGTGGTTTGTAAAGATTTTACTTGTGCCTGAAAACAATATAAAATGTTTTGTAAGCTACTGTTTTAATCCTGAAAATGTATAGATGCTTGTGCTCACAAGGGGGAAGTTTTATTTTTGTGAATATATTGATTCCATTCTGGCAGAAATACAGGCATGTCTTACTTTATGGCAAACTAAAAACTCTGCATTAGAACTACAGGACTGAAAACACACGCTTGGGGCAAAATTATTAAAGTGCAAAGTTAGAGCTCACTACAGTAAATCTACAAAATATAAAAAAGGTTGTCATTGCTGACTGAATAAAAAAAATCATTACAAATTGAGAAATGTCATCCTCTGTATTAATTTCAGCACTGGGGACCTAGGTTTGATTCCGGCCAGGGTACTATCTGCAAGGAATTTGCATGTTCTCCCTGTGCTAGCATTGATTTCCTCTCACATGCCAAAAATATATAGGCAGGTTAATCCATTTGTAAGAAAAGGGACCATAGTGTGTGTGTGTGTGTGTGTGTGTGTATGTGATAGGGACATTAGATTGTTAATTCCACGGCAACAGAGACTAATGTGAATGATTCATAATCTCTGTAAAGTACATAAGAAAATGTTGGAGCTATATAATTACATAAAAAAAAAAATAATTGTGCCAAAATTCAACCTAATTAACAGTTACACCCTCTAGGCTTAATAAACAGATAATGAACAAAGTCCCAATGAACAAGTCAGAACACAGAAACTGCATTCATTTATATATTAAAATATATTTATGTAGAGAACATCCTTTCTACACTCATTACATTTTACATAAAATGGTCACTGTAGTTTAGAAACATTTTGCAGGATACATTTACATACTCTTTAGAGCTTTCACATCCATCCATGAAACGGCGTTATTGGCAGGTCTCAAATGTCTGAGCTAAAGTCCAGAAATTCATTATCTTGTACTTGTAGTGAGAACACAAACCTTTCACACCATGATGTGTTATTAGTACAGAGAAATAATATTTCAAATAACAAAAGACAAAATATAAGCTAAAATACCAACAGTAGTTCATAATATGGTTTAACCATGTGACCAAATTAATCAGTGTTTGCTCACTATGTACAGACATATGTAGCCCTTTTCTGCTACTGCAAGACATCTAGCACTGATTTTCTTGCATGTGGCAAGGATAGATTTGACTGTAATAACCCTTCCCTGGAACTTCTTTGATCCACAATCACACACAGGGATAAAGTTGAAAGGTTTATGTGCAGAACACTGTAACTTTAAATCACATGCAGAATATAGATCTCTTTACAGTCTCTGTTTGATAGGTGCCGTTTGAAGTCACACAAATTATCTGTAAGTGCTTCCCACAAATAATCATCCAGTGAATACTCACAACTTTCAGGATGAGTGTTCACAGCACCCCAGAGGTAGCATTGCCTGCCTTTGGTGCACAATCCCCACGAAAATAAAATCTCACAGGGGTCCAACACTCCAAGCATATCGATATCCCTGAGCCTAACCACTTGAGTCTCTAACCTGGCAGCCTTGTCACTGCAAGGTATTAACCCTCCTTGTCTCCTTGTAGGAGTCTCTGGCTGCTCTCTAAAGAACTCCAGATCCTGTCTTTCATTCCTAGAGTGACTATAACATAACTGGCCTTGCACTTACTTCACCTTACTTTGTACCAGGCCCTATGAAGCACCAAACGACTTTCTCCAGGAAGTGTGCAGACCAAAAGAGACTGGGCATGGGATCTTTTCCTTTTAAAAAATAGAATAGTGACATCTACCAGCCAGTAACTGAACTGCCAGCAGAGTACTTTCACAAAGGAAAAAGCTTCCCTTCCATAAGGAAGGATCCAATCTAGCTGACTAAATTATGCCCAGGGGCCTAAAGGGCCTAAAGATTAGCAAAACCTTTACCGTCCTACAAGAAGAACAGTTTGTTTTTGTGTTTTATCTAGCTCACACCAGTGAGTGTGTGACAGTGTTTGTCCATTTGAGTATACTTTCTACTTTGTCTATAGCAATGTTTATGTACTTCAGGTGAAGGCTTTTTGGTGCCTTTTTAGCAGACCTCACCATAAAATGTTATGGTTACTCTTGTAGCTTTACAGCCCCATCCACTATTCTTATGTAGGGATGTGTAAAATAGCCACCCCTAGTATTATGTGCAGGCAGTCCCTCAATGTTATGGACACCTAACTGGGTCCTAAAATACAGTTGGGAGGGGTACTGTTTGCTCTTCCTGCTCTAAGCTATGCCCCTTGCTGCTTTTCACAGTGACCAGCAGATGGCACTGTGCTAGGATATAAAAGGCTCTGAAGCCATGCTTTCAGTGGCCATTTTGTGTTAGCTCTGACCTGAACAGGCAGGCAGAGCTCTGTGGAACCTAGACAGGTCAGGTCTAGTAAGAATAGGCTACTCACCATTATAGGTCACTCTAGGAGTGACAGATAGACAGGTTATTTAGCTGAGCAGGTCAAGGCTCCGACGAGGAGAGTCAGAGGGATTAAGATCCCGGGTACTAATAGCCCAGAAGTAGGGAATAAGTGTATAGGAACAGGGTAGATAGATTCCCCTCAGGTTCCACTTAGGGAAAAGGCTGAAAGCTGGGTGTACCTTTATTGCTGCTGAGCACGTCCTCTTGCCTGTGGGGACTAATACGGACCATATGGCGCTGTGAGTATTGCCTATTCAATGTGATGCCAAATCCTGTCATGCTCTATTGTATACTCCACTGAGGATTGTGTATGTTCAACAAATCAGTTCATGTTTAAGTTATAAGAACCACTGGCGCCCAATTATTATACCCTGAATACAGTTACAGTTGCACTACACCATTGCAATGGCTCACTCCCTAAGATTACAGGTCTCATCCGGGGCACATTTATTGGGAGTGGAGCTCAATAGTGGTGTAAAGAACACACAATTTACTATACCGGTACACTTACATATGATTTTACTGTATTGCTATATATATTGCTTCAAGATGCACTGATTCTATGCTTTATAAGGAGTAATTATTATAATAATAATATATTATAAGGAGTAATTATATATATATATATATATATACACAATTCTAAAGTATACTAAAAGTTTACCTGAAGGTGAGCCACCCCTTTAAGCATATTCTGAAGTTCTTCTGTAAGTAGTGCTAGGCTATCTGCACCTGTCCTTTTTTTTCTGAACTTTCCCATATTATATTCTCCTATATGAGTCTATATTTGTATGTAATCAGTAATGGAACTAGGTGGGGGCGGGCCCTGGTGTGGGCCATGCAGTCGGGCCCGCCCCCACCCTCGTCCGTGTGATTTTTCTCTGTGGCTGCAGCCGAATCCAGGCTGCAGCGCGCGCAATCTACCGGGGGGGCACTGCGGGGGTGGAGGCCCTGGCCCAGTTGCACCCCCTGCTCCACTGGTAGTCACGCCCCTGTATGTAATCTGTGAGCAGATTTATGGCACAGCAGCCTGCAGAATTCCCAGCATCTTTTTTTAGATTCATCAAAACTTTCCTGAGAGTCTGGAAAGTTTTTAGAAAATTGACACATTTATCAAACAATATTAATGTGTCAGTTCATGTGAATGTAAACACCTTAATTTCCTATGGGGTATTAGTGCTCAGCTAAAGAGTAATTCACATATGAAACCATTTGCAACTTTGTAATTGTTTTACGAGCTATACACAGCAGCTCATAGATGTACCACTTCTGAAAAAAAAGTTAATAAATCATCTCCTGTATGTTGAATTGTATACACCCTTCTCTTGCAGTTTAGCAGAACATATTGCTGCTTTATAAATACTTGATATAATAATAACAACAATAATAATAGCATTTTGCTACCTATATGAACCATGGGGAGCCCAACACTATATCATATGGGGCCACACATGCCTATCATTTACACATGCAACAAACATCCTCCTTCAGTTAGTCTTATTTCAAACAACCGTACTACTCAAAACACCTGTCACTAGTGATCAGTGAAACATTTTGCCATGTACAGTTTAGCTGCAAGCTTCCACATTTTTGCTGGTAATAAATTTTTCGCAAACCCGTTTTAAAAATTCCCTTTTTTATCCTTCACTTCAGGGATCTGAGCTGTTCCACCTGCTATATAAGGACATACACATAAATATATGGTATATTGACACAATGCGAAACATGGCAGATTTGCTGAATACTGTCAACAAGACAAAAGAACCCAATCTACTACCTTCCATTGGAACCCCTCTCTGCGTTGTCCCCGCAAAGTCTATTGCATGGATAAGGTGTCCCTTTTCCCGTCCAATCCTGGACTAGCTCCAACAGCGCATGTGCCAGAAAGCTGTGTCGCGAACCAATAAAAGAAAAGATACAGAATATGGCTCTTGTGAACTACGCAAATCTACGCTGCATTTAAATGTCGAGTTTACAACAGTGATGCTTTTCTATCCGCTAGACTCTTAAAAACACTTAAAAATTACAAAGACATCAAACATGATTCTGTAACAAAATCCATAACAATGTAATCCAAGGCAATGTTTAAAACTTGCTATATGTTTAAAAAACTGAAAGCTCAAAACACAACATAGGAAACCAAGCACTATTGTTAACAGCTCATACACACAGCAAGAGGCAACAAGATATCCTCTCTAATTATGAGCCAAGTTCAAAAGAAACAGACTCCATCTTATATATTTTATTTATGATATATAAAATTATATAATTTAGAGAAAAAATAAAGGAACCCAACACCAACCTTTCTAAGACTGAACCTTAATAAAAGCCTTTAATTATCCCATAAACGCCACAGTAAATAGTTCGTAAGTAAACACTGATTAAAAGCATGCCTACAGGGATAGCCTCTGGCCCAGACAATTTACCAAATATAATTTGATAATACTATTTGCTACTATTATATAATACTGTAAAAATCCTAGCCAAGCCAGAAAGTGATAAAACCCTATTCTGTTTTATTTTAAAAACATAAAATAAATAACAATTTCACCAGAATGAAAATTCTCTCTGCTACTCAGGTATCCTCTTGTGTGTATTTTAATGCCTTTGCCATGGTCTTATATTTACATGTGTAAAATAATACATAATATAGGTGGCAGTGTCTCAAGAGTTCCAATTGCAGCTGTGTTAATAGCAGCATACTGCACCTAAAGAAATAAGAATTTTGAGGTCAAGCTTAGGAAATTACAACATCCTAACATGTGCAATTAAATTGGATGCATTGGAAAAAACAGTGTATTGTGTGTGAAATATATGGCACCTTGTCACAAAAATTGCACTTTTCACACTGCACCATCTTCCCCTATAGACAGCAAAGAGTAAATACATTCTTGTATAGTTCTTAGACCAGTAGTGATGAGAGAATTTGTGATGTTTTGCTTAGCTAAAAAATTAGCAAAACTGTTAAAAAATTTGAGAAACTTCAAAAAGTTTGTCATTTTTCGTAAGTGCATGTAATTTTTTTGAAGCATGTCTTTTTTTAAGTGATTTTTGGACGCACAAAGCTAAGTTTTGCAAAACTGTTCACGCGAAAACTGAAAATTTATGTGAAACTGACCATGGCTTAATTTTTTTAAACAAAAAATATATGTATTTTATCCGTTTGCTATGCAATTGTTAATCAGCAAGTTGAATACGTTTATGTAATGAAAAACAGCAAAAGCAAATAAAACCTGCTGTATTTGTTTTTGAGATAGTATATCTCTATGTTATAGAGCCTTATAAATAAAGTAAATATAAATCTTAAGCATAACAATGTTCTTCAGTTTTAAACCATAAAATTGTTTTACCCTGAAAGACCAGATTACAAAGCAATCTCATCTGCAGTGAACAGCCAATCTATAGTAGATGCTATCACTGTGTTTAGATGAATATCTCCTTTTAATCATGTCAACTAAATGAACTTACAAGGAAGACTAAAGACTCACAAGGTGTAACCCAGGGTCTCCGAAATTGCTTGCTTTTCAGTATACGTTAAAAAATTGCTTGTTTTTCCCCATACGTTAAATACATGTTCATGCTGTTCTGGGCTTCCAAGCCAGCATAATTTATCCACATAATAAAATGTTTCTTATATTCTGGCTAATACAGGAAAATTTAATTCATCAGTACATTAGGCTTTTAAAACATGCATTTGACCTAAGGTTTTAACTGCTGCATTTGAAAATAATCTCCATAAAGTTTTGAGTCTGACCTTAACACAACCTTCATTGTAATACATTATGTATTTTCGGAATCATGAAGTAATATACAGTATGATGGATCCTCTCCCATACACATATATTAAGTAGTGATATTACTCCCTGCTGTAAGGCTCTCTGCTATTTCTGTGTATTCTATTTTCTTCAGATTTGGTGGCAGACTGGTACACTTTGTGACAAACATGCAGGCATACACCATGGCACTATAAAGCTGTGGGCATGTGTGTAATCACAGTGCGTATAATTGATTGATATATATAATTCTCTGGGTTTTCATTTTGATCCGTGGGAATTCTATTGGTTGTCATTCATGTCACTTGTTGGTGCCAAATTCCCTTTCAATTCAGTTTTTTATCATTATGCTTTGCCCAAGCTCACTTCTGATTTCTCAGATCCTGCTCAAGCCTGTTTAGTATGTTTGCCTGGGTTTTGACTCCTAACTGTTTACTTACTTTGATTCCTGCAGCATGCCCTGATCTTCTCGCCTATCCACAACTAGGATATAGTTTTTCTGTACCTTGCCTTGACTCATAGTCTGACTTCTAAAGTAAGCTAGGATCCCTGTTGGTACCACTATGGAAAGTTTCAGGACCCCAGAATGGCGTCAGTGTTGGCCTGTACTAGCATGGGACTCTCCTGCTTCCTGAAAGAGAAAAGCCAGCTATCCATATAGAATTCATCATTTAGAATATTTCTTATACATGATATGCTCCTATTTTCCCACAGGAAATACCTTATAACATGTAATAATAAATATTTTATAAGTATCAGAAAAACACTTTTTTTCATGCCAGTAAATCATTAAAAGTGTAGATGTATAGCTTTATAAAAATATTAATCTCAGTGTCTCACTGAAGAAAATTAGACAGATTTGCTTTTTCACTACTGCTAAAAGTGAAACTATGGACACAATTAACTATTATTATTAGAATAATGTACATCCCAACTTGTAAATATAACTATAATATTTAAAGTCAACTTAAAGTTCCATTACCATACAGACAAAGACAAAAGGTCCTCTGCACTTTAGTCATTTTTTGTTAGCTTTTTTTGTTAGCTTAAAGCACAACATGTCCCAATAAAATATATTGATAACGGATAAGTCTTGTCTTTGTATGAATTTTGTGGTTGCAGCCTAATCAAACCCCTACAAAATGTTTTTAAATCTTTCCCTTTTTGCTATAGCTCCATGACCATAGCAAGCCAAAAGTAACCTTGCTTCAGATCCAGTGCTTCTTTAAAGGTCATGGAACATGCATATTTCTAATATTCTTATATTGTAAAGTAGGGGTGCATTATTTCTCATAATAAACACAGTGGGACTTACAGTATTTTATCAATAACCCATAACAACTAATAAGATCTTTGCCTTTATTGTTCTACTTGCATCTAAGCATTACTGTGGGTTTTTGCAAATGAGTCCAGTGTTATTTGAAGGCTCATAATTATTACACTATAAATAAAACAAAAAAAAGGCCGCTACAGCTCACCGTTCTTCCCTTAAATCCAGGTGCTCTGTCGACAGTGTCCCCACTGTGGATAAGGCAAAACTCAACAGGCAGACGGCACTTCTGGGGTAAGGGGGTTACTGCTGTAAAAACCTAATGCGTTTCGGGAGTATATCCCTTAGTCATAGGCTCATGACTATGACTAAGGGATATACTCCCGAAACACGTTAGGTTTTTACAGCAGTAACCGCAATAAACCTTACCCCAGAAGTGCCGTCTGCCTGTTGAGTTTTGTCATAATTATTACAGCTGTTCATATCTAAATGGGAATGAGCCGAGAGCCTCACAATTGATTGTGATTTGGAATTATTGCAGATAACAGAAATCTATAGGCAGTGTTAGCATGCAATATATCTGCATGACCAAACTAATATCGTTAATCTATATACATGACATTGGCTAAAGTTTTTCTTTGCCTTTACAAACTACTGGAGTACTTCTGTGATAAAGTGCAAGTGTGCTGCCAAGTAAAGCAGCTTTTGTGTACTCAGTGGAGGTGACATCCATAATGGTAAGATCACCTACTCACCAGGTGTAGATAAAACAGAAGTCAAATATACTGTAATCAAACAATACACAAAATAGTGAAATATAGATTTAAACATTTATCTTCCACTTAGTCATTAAAATAGGATTATTTATCTGATATTGTTGCATAGGGAGAGGACTTTAACCATGATGTGACTGATATTAGGATTGAGGCAGAAAAAGAAATACTGCATATACAAAAGAATAACTATCTTAAGCAAAGCCACCAGGACATAGAGTTAAATGAGATTATGAATTTAGCATATGCTCACAATAACACTACTGCAACCCCAATATATGTCAAAAAGCATTTATGAATAGGGATGGGCGAATTTGACCATTACATATTGTACAGTTACAAACATTGCAACTGTGGAACTTTTGTCTCTCTGCTACAATAAATTGCATTCCTGCCTTTGATGTAGACAGTGTGCAGATGACACTGATCATTTCACTGGGAAAAAGGATTGTTGCTATGTTTGCTAAAAGCCATTGTTAAACCTGCACCTTGCAAGTGAGTTTCTGTAAGTAAAAACATTCACTGTTGTGAGGACTAATTCATAACAGTGAAAAGTGGTTAACAGCTGTAATTTATGTTTGCAAAGTTTATATTCCAGTTCCTTTTGTTTTGTTGTTTATTTAAGATGATTTTTTTACTTCCTGTTATGAACTTCCAACTGTGTTTCATTAGTAAGCACAATAGTTATTGTGGATCTACAGATTTGTAGTATCTTATGGTCTTTGAAAATTGATTTACACAACATTCATATCACTTGACTCTAAGGCGCAAATTCACTAAAGCGCGAAGTGGCTAACGCTAGTGCACATTCGCCAGCGTGACGCTATTTTGTTACTCCGCCCATTTACCAACAGGTGCTGGCGTAAATTCGCTAATGAAGTGGACCTACTCTAGCGTTACTTCGTACCCTTACGCCAGGCAAAGTTGCGTTATGGTGAAGGGATGTAACTATGCTAATTCACTAACATGCGCATTTTACTGAATTTTACCTCTTGCGCCAGACTTGGTTTCGCCACCTCAGTCCAGGGGAAGTGCAATAGAGTAGATAGGGCTTGCTTCAAAAAAATTTAGACATTTTTTCTAAGTCCCAAAAAACGCTGTAGACTTACCTTTTTAAGGGTGATAGGCTGAAAAAGACCATAATTTTGAATTTGCCCCCATCTCTTCCTTCATTTCTAGTTGGTCCCTTACAACCCACTGGCTATTTAAAGACAGACCAGGAAGGTTTCTTAATTCACACTGATAAAAACACTTTGTAAACATGTCTTACCATGAGCCAGTACTCAAAGGAACAGTAACACCAAAAAAATTTGAGTATTTTAAAGTAATGACAATACAATGTACTGTTGCTTTGTGCTGGTACAACTGGTGTGCTTGCTTAAAAAAACACTCCTCAAGTTTAAATAAGCTGCTATGTAGCAATGGGGAATCCCAAAGCTGAAATTGGAGAAAAGTCACTGTATACAAAGCTGATAACTGATATTTGATCTCTGTAGTATACAATGGGGCAGATTAACTAAAGGGCGAAGTAGCCATTGCTAGCGAAAATTCCCTAGAAATCTCATCTGCAGGGACATCATCAATTTACTTACAGGTATAGACATCAATTTGCTAGCGAAAGAGCCCCCAACGCCTGGCGCATTTTTGCTCAGGCGAATGATTGTCACTCCAAAAATTCACTAAAGTGCGAATTTTACTATTCCTTCACCACCTTACATCCTACTCAGTCTTATGTCAGTGACAGCATATCCTGTATGCCGAAAAGGCATACAAGTTGTAAAAAACACTTGCTTCTTTTCATTTATTAAATCAGGATTGCCAATTTGAGGGGTATGCCACATTTGTTTTAGGGTGGCTCATGTCTAGGGTATTAGAGGATCACTTTATTCTTTATTTTACTTCCTTGGACATTTGTAATAAGTGGTCACTTCAAGCATTTTAACCAACATCACTAATAAAGACGTCTTTACAGCCTATATGTATGTATAGGAGGGGTGTATGTATGGATGCTGGGTTTTCATTTGGAGGGGTTGAACTTGATGGACTTTGTCTTTTTTCAACCCAAGTTAACTATGTAACTATGTAACTAACTATGTATATGTACCGCCCTGTTCAAATTGACTTAAGCATAAGAGTACGAAACTTTGCCAGCGTTCTGCTGCGGAGACGCAACTTCGCATTTTAGTGAATTAGCATACTGGTAGCAAATTTTCACAAAGTGTGTTGCATTGTTCAATGGTGAAAATTTGCCCTTTAGTAAATCTGCTCCAGTGAGTTACTATGTAGCATATCTGTTATCTATTCTGTATACTGTGCATGAATGGCTGCCCCCATGGATACACAGCAGCTTGTTTATATAAACTATAGTAAACAACAGTACATTAGATTGTCATTCCTTTAAAAAAAAAAAAAAAAAAATATTAGATGTAACTGTTCCTTTAAAAGCTAATTTAGTTGGAAGGAAAAGTGTGGCATGGACAAGTATATGATTTTATGTGTATACCACGGTTTCTAGATAACGAATCCTATACCTGTACATTGTAGCTCCTAGATATCAATACACAGCAGTGTTACATGGAGATGGAAGTGTTATAGTCCATCCCTGCTTTCAAAATTTGGAAGATTTAGCAGTTCATGTGGCCCTATGTACTGGAAGTCATACAAGAGTCTAATTCTGTAGTGGCTTTGGATAATTTATATTCAGTTTCACTTTCAGTAAATGGGGAGATCTGTACCATTTTTTCCTAGCACCTATGGGCGCAAAACCCATTGAGGGTAACTAATAAATAATGTATACATGTCCCATTTGCAATCATATTTTTTATGTTGTTACTGTAGTCTGTGTGGAGCCCTTTCCTACAAGGGTTTAGGGTAAATAAGTTAGTTACACATATTCTTGTATCAATCATTTGTATATGTCTTGAAACATGTTGATCATAACTTGCATAAATAGAAGGGACTTTTCATCTGCAATAGCTGAGCATGTAATAGAGAAACATCAGGCGATGGAGCAGTATGTAACTTTCCAAGTAATTGAATCTATCAAACTTGGTAAGAGAAAAGGAGATAGAGGATAAATTAACAAAGGGGGAGTTTCATTGGATATTGACTTTAAATACTGCTAAACCAAAAGGACTTAACAAAGAAGGGATATAAAGTATTTCATAAGATAATTGTATGTACCAAACTTCCATATCACATCAGCCTTAATATTATAACCATAACAGAACTATTGTGTAACAGTCATATTGACTCTATCATTATAATGGAGTTAATATGTAACAGTTTTTTACATAACATCACTATGTGTAGAACCCCCTTCATTTCTTAGGTACTTCGAGAAATTCATAATAGCAACTATTTTGATTGCAATAATTTATTTTCATACAGTAATGGCATTAGCTCAATTTGGTTTAATTTTTTAATTTTTTTATATATAACCTGTCCAATACATTGAATTCAATAGTATATAAAAATTTATCATAAACAAATAATGGAAATCAGAAATTGAACGAATGACCTACTGTATGATAATTAGTCGATTGCCTGTTCTAGCTATCATTTGGCCAATATATATATATAAAAAAATAAAAGAATAAATTTGAACAAAAACTTAAGCTGATATATAAAAAGAGGTTTATTAAATCAGAAATATACAATAGATTTTTAAATATAATTTTCTTGCTCTACAAATAACAGTTAAGAAGTTACAATTGTTTCCTTTTTCTCAAAAAAGTGACAGAAAATAAATAGATTAGATACATGAATGTATACAAAGAAATGTAACTTTATACAACATAGTAACATAATTAGCCCTCGTAGGAAATACACTTGCTTTTATTTTCATGTTTATGTGCATTCAGTGATTTTAAATATATAGTTCATTATAATATTTTGATTGAACAAGGGGATTGGATGAATACAGATTTCTTCTTTTTTTATTTACAAATAATTGTTTTTCTCTTTTTTTTCACTTGTTTTATCACACTTATTTAATTATTTATATTAAAATATGAACACAATGCTTTATATTTCAATTGCTCTTTGTTTTAAGATATTATATAATATACAAGAGCAATAGGTACATTTTAAGTAACGATACTTTAGATAAGAGTGTTAATTACACATATAATCCAAATGCACCTGTATTTCTAACACGGATGTAAATCACTTTAGCTATAAGTCTAAAATCATGTGATTTTTACTGACTGAGGAAGTGCCGGGAGACCCGGCAAGAAACGCGTAAGTCAGCCAGCCCTGTATACCCACCGCTGTAACCCTCATTCATGTGTGTGTTGAAATAAAGCCTAATATTTTGCACCGATGCTGTTGCCTACATACCGTGTCCTGAACTAGCGCCGAAAGTGATGAGAATACCGAGTGTCTTACATGTTGATCATATGTCCACTAAGGTACAACTTTTCTAAAGTAAATTAACCTGATTTGTCTATGGCTTCCTCTCCATTACCTTGTGCCAGTGCATCGAGATGCAGTATATCTGCCAAACACCCCCCTCTGAATTGTTATTCCCTGAAATGAAAGATCATTGTGTTAAATATAATGCAGTCTAAATAAGGCTTAGATATTAGGTATAAATAATTCTCCATGTTTAAAATACGATAGTAACATGGAAAATAATTAGTAAATCATACCCACTATTTTTTTTATCAAGTAAATAACACAATACTAAATGTGCCCATCCTGATCAGCCTTGTTGGTTATTTCCATAATACTTACTTTTGTTAGTATTTGTTATTGTTACATGTATTTTCTGTAGTTTAAAGAATATAAAGCTAACAATTATCTGTCTGAAAATGAAATAAAAATATACCATACTGCAACGTAAAATAAGAGTTCTAAGTAGAAAAAAACTGAGATCATTTGGATCAAGTGGCAAGCTAATTATAAATAAATCATACCGCCTGAGTACATTATTTATTGTCATTACTTTTTAATGACAATTTGTTTGAACAAACCGTATTATGCCTATTCATTAAATTAGGGGAAATATGTAAAATGTGCTAGACTTTTCTAGCTAAACTTTTAAGTTTCTTAAGCTGCATAATAAATGCTCAAGTGTAACAACAAGGTAAAATGTTAATACATTTTTCTGAACTGAAGCGCATTTATTAACTTGAAAATAATGAACTCTTGCATTATCCATATTAGGACATTTTGTGCATTAAGTTAAAATGCCCTCCCATTTAAACAAAACAAGGATTATTTATCCATATATTGCAATAAATATCTGGCCAACTGCATCATAATGATCCCCAGTCTGGCCAGTCCTATACTGACTTTAACCTGATTTATTATATTGCTTCATTATACATCTTTCACAAGGACTACATTTTACCTGCAACTTGCTTTCCAAGATGAAAACGTCCAACTATTTGCCCTTTTTATTGGCCACCTCTGGGTTAACCTGACTGCATTTGGGAATGACAGAGCTACAACATAGAGCTGTCCACTGCTCCTATATAAACTTTATAAATCATAGCAAAAATGAGAACTAAACCTTGCCCCCCTCCAACTTCCTCCCCGCAGCATCTATAGTTCTCAGAAGTGTGCCCGTATCCTGACCTGCTATAAATCGGCAAAGTTGTGCAGCAGAGTTCAAAGGCAACAGCTTTTGTCTGCTTCTGATCCTCTTCTGTAGATCGGCAACACAGATCTTGGTAAAGCAATCTATGTTCTGAATCTTCTACTGTGCATGATCTGGCAAGATCCGTATTGGCAATGACAAAAGAGGATGAGAAGACAGGCAGATGTTGGAACCTTTGAACTCCGCTGCACTCTTCAAATTTATAGCTGATCCCATACAGGCACACTTCAGAGAAGCATACATGTTGTGGGGAGGAAACTGGGAGGGGGGGGGGGTAATTGAGGGAGCATGGGTTTAAACAATCATGCAGGAGTGCAATGAGGGTGTAAATGCAAAATTCATGAAGACAACAGATTCTCTGCATTCAACCATTATAAATATTAAGGACATGTAGGTGCCCATTTTTCAAAGGTTGGATTTTAGTGGTTTTAGAGATTTTTTAATGGAAAATTATGCTGAACAATGTGCTAAAAAATTATGCAAACCTCGAAAACCTCTAAAAATGTAAGTTTTTCTGAAAATTCTAATGCAAATCAAACCTCTAAAAGTCTGAATTAGTTTAAAACTGTCCAAAAGGATCCGTGCAGCTCCTATTGATTTCTATTAGACCTCGACAACTTTTACATGGCAAAGTTTTGTGTTTGTGGTTATGTCATTTTTACAATAAATCTCAAATTTTAGAGCTTTTTTAAAAAATTAGATTTGTGAAAAAAAATCGAAATTTGATCAACACATTCTGTGCATTAAGATACTCAAAAATGCCCACCCTTTTTAACAATACAGAGATAGTTTTCCATAAAATACACTATATGCAAGCTTTCCAACTGCGTCAAAATCATCCCTGGTTTGGCCAGCAGCCAAAATATAATTCAGCTTTACATGGTAATATTTGTCAGAATGTCTTCAGCATCTTTTCCTAAGGCATTTAATGAAAAAAAACTCACTTCTCATCAAATAGCAACTGAACATTTTCTATAAAGGCTTATAGTTATACTTGATATTTGTGTTAGATACAGGCGAGGTACTTTCTCTTTCCTAATTTTTTATAAAGGCATAATGTTAGCCATTTCACGTGTTATATTGTTACTTTTGCCATTTTTGATGGTTGGTAGTTTCTTTTGCTAGCTGTTTAGTGCTTGTTGCTTTGAGTCTTTCATAGGTGAGATTAGTTAAATTTTCCCTGTTGGGAATTTCAGTCATTTTCCACATTCTTGGGATTAGTTGCCTAACTGAAGTGAGAATGTGAAGTGTTAATTATCTGTCATCAGGGTTAAAGTCTTGTAACCCATGGTTTAACAGTGCTAGTGATGGAGTTAGCATCTTTGGGATTTTGGTGGCTTCAATTAATAATTACAGTGTATTCTATCGAAGGCCTTCTCAGCATTGAGGGCTAGTACCAGTGATGGTATCCTCTGGCATGCAATTTTCTCTATGAGGGATATTATTTTCCTGGTATTTGCATATAACTTAGTATCTCCATTGAGTAGTGAGATGGGACCGAAATTTAAACATTGGTTTGGGGATTTGCCCGGTTTGGGGATTGTTGTTATGGTTGCCTTCATCATCTCTTCTGCGAGGCCCAAGCCTTGTTTTATATAATTATAAAGATTGGTCAATTGGGGAATCAGAATTGTTTGGAACTGTTTGTTGTAGGAGGTTGTAAGGCCATCTGGCCCTGGCGCTTTTCCTTGAGAGGTAGTGTTAATGGCTTTCTGTATTTTGCTTGGAAATAATCATATGCAGTTGTTCTGGGGTTATTCGTGGTAAGTTTGCTTTATTGAGAAAGGTGCATATGTCCTGTTTAGTTGGTTGTATGGTGCCAGGGTCCTGGTTTATGTTGTACAATGTTGAATAGTATGCTGTGAAAGTGGTAGATGCCGCAAATGTGTCGGCTATACTTTTGGGGTAGGTTATTTTCTTGTTGTCTTTGTTCATTATGTGAATCAATTGCTTGATTGACCTGTTTTTTCTGTATAAAATTTGCTAACAGCTTGGATGCTTTATTGCCTTTTGTATAGTGAGTTGCTTTAGTCTTGGAAGGCAATAATTTATTTTGATTAAGTCTAGGTTGTGTAATTTGCTTCTTATGTTCCTGAGTGCGTTGACTGTTTTTTTGTTGGGATGGGTTTTGTTTTGAGTTTCTAGATCTTGTAGTTGTTTTGTTAGATCTGGTCTTGTTTTTTCTCTTTGTTTTTTGAGTGTGGAGGCATATTTGATGGGTTGCCCTCAGATGACTGATTTATGTGCTCACCATAATGTGGCTTTTGAGACCTCCTCATTTGTGTTAAGGTTGAAATATTCTATAACAGTTTGGGTACACTATTAGGATATTTCCTTGTTGTAGAGTGGTGAGTCATTCAGTCCCCAGTGTGTGGTAGTTGGTGTGGTTTTATCCATGCTGATAATTGTTGTTACCGGTGCATGTTCTGTCCACATTTTCAGTCCTATCTTGGAATTCTCTACTTGTTGGAGTAGGGTTTGTTATGTGAAGATGTAATCTATTCTTGAGTATTTTGTGTGTGGATGTGAGTAATATGTGTAGTCTTTTTCAGTCAGGTTAGTTGAAATCTCCTCCTATTACTTGACCTTGTTTGATTTTGTCTAAAGTTTTGAAGAATGTTCGGTAGAAAGAGGACTGTTTTTTTGTTGGAGCATGCACTGACGCTATAGTGTAAATTTGGTCTTGTGATTGTATAATAGCAATAATGAACCTTCCCAGGGGATCAGATAGTTTGATTATTTGAGGATCTATTGTGCTGTGGAACCATTTGTACCATGAAGCCAGTATGGGGGGGGGGGGGGGGATTCTGTACTGTAAGGAGCATTTTGCAGGGATTTTTAAAGGTGGTGTAAAAGTTTATGTTGTAGTTGGGTTTGAGTGTTTCCTACTCCTCCTAGGAGTTATGTGACCAGTGTAGTATTGTATTTCACATGCCAGCATTGGTTCCTGGGTCAACATGGTCTTGTGTGGCTGTTATAGTTGCATTTCTAAGTTGGCTGGATCTGCTGGGCTGCCTTGTCTTCCGTGTTGTAGAGAGTCCATAATGAAAAGTGTATCTTTATATTGCACTCTCAGCTTTACTGGGAATAGCCATCTGTATGGTATTTTTGCTTCTCTTAGCTTTGTTGTGACTGGTGCAAATTCTTTACATTTTTTTCATAGTGTGGACTGAAAGGTCTGGGAAGCATTGAAGTATGGCATATTTTTCTGCGAGTGTTTGTTTGTCCAGAAATGTGCTTAAAATCAATTGCTTGATGTGGAAAAATTTAAGCCGTAGGATCACCTCTCTGGGTGCATTCCTGTTTTTGGGGAGTCTGTGCATTTTAATAGTAAGCTGTTGTACCTCATTTTCTAGTACACTGTGCAAGTCTATTAGTTTGTTGTGTGAGCTTACAAGTTCTGCCATTTTATTTTTCAGGTGGACTGTGCGCTCCTCTAATTATTTGACTTCCTTGTGTAGCTCTGCAACAGTGCTCCTGAAATCCGCCTGGATATCGAATCTGAGTGAGGTGAGTAAATCTTTTAGAATTGGCAGAGTTACATTGTGCTGCATGTGGGTATCAGATAATGTTTGTACTGTTGTTTCTGTTTCATCATCGGTGAGTGTTGGGCTGCTGCTGCCCGATCCGGCGCCATCTTGGCCGGGAGTGCATGCAACTGTTTGTGAGCTGGATTTTGGGTAGAAAGCCATAATTTTAACCAGTGACGGTAGTTTCCATATTTTCTCCTTGTTACTAGGTTATGGTTAGTGGTATTGCTGGTGGACCTCCATTGGTTTTGCTGCCCCAACTCAAGTTTTAGTGATCCCCTGCAGAGCGTCTTACTGCATCAGCGGTTAGCTCCACTCTTTATTCTTATGTTAAAGTGTGAATCTTAGGGATTCTGCCAGACTGGAGCTGCAGAGGGGGTCCCTGATTTTATGCGTGTCTGTCTGTCCCTAGTTAAACCCACCAAAATCACTCTGGCCATGGGACAAATTCCAGGATTGGTCACAGGGAGAGGAACAGCTTCAGCCAGAGCAGGGGGTCTGAAGCATCTAGGGGGACCCAGTAGATGTAGGCAGGGTCACTATGCAAGTCTGACTTGTGGTGGGTCTGCCCTGGGTGAGTTGTAGAGCCAGCAATGCAGTCCCCTAGTTTTGTTCCTTAAGTTTAGTGCCACTCACACTGTGATGAGCTTCTCAGGGGTCCCTCCTGCAGCTTCCCGGGTCTCAGTGCTGCCTGTTGGAGACTTGAAGGGCTGCCTACACTGTGTGACTCTCTTTTCCTTCTGAGCTGCCATGTCTAGGAAGTAGGGTCACATAAGGGGGTACCCCCGGGGTCTGAGGTGTCCCCCACCCGCTGCAACCTTCTTTGGGCTTCTTTTGTCCCTTCAGTGGTGCTGCGCATTTGCTCCAGGGGGGAATCACGCCGGCCATGGTTCAGGTTCACATTTACGCAAGGCCACTGAGGTTAGTGTACTTAAGGGAATTTCGAGTCGGGCCCCGGAAGTGCCTGCAATGCGCATCTGCCCTGATGTCCGATTAGCCGCGCCCCAAAACATAAATAATTTTAATAAATTAAAGCTTTAAAAAATTAAATAGTTTTATCTCTAACTTCAAAAGCAACAACAGCTTTTACTTCACATCTCAAGAAAGGGTTAGTATGTAATTCAAATGAGAGAACACCCTATACTATTTAATGCTGGTGTCTTATCTAATTTAAATCATCATCAAATGGACATTTTGCTTGTAAATGTTTTTTATAAGTGTATATATATATATATATATATATATATATATATATATATATACACACACACACACACAAACACATACATATATACATATATATATATATATATATATATACATACATATATACACACACATACATACATACATACATATACACACACACACACACACACATATACACACACACACACACACATATTGTATTATTATGGCAGTTCTACTATTTTGTGCACATTACATATGGACTCATATATACTTGATTCCAGAGAGCTGTACTACAATACAAATGAACAGTTTATTCCCACTCAAGTTTCTAAAGCACTGAATATAATGAGCTCTCTATAAAATGTTCTAACCATTGTCTTTGAACTACTTCTGCTGTCAAACAAACTTTACTTTTTAATACTATGAACAAAACACCAACCACTATAATGAATATCTAAAATTAAAAGTATGTGATGTTCTTGCACAGTTAGATTAATATAGAGTTTAATGAGCAAAATTCAAATCTTTGTGCATTAGTACAATGGTAGTACAAGAAGATAATCTGTTCAAGAAAATAAAATTGTTTTATTTTTTATGCTTCATTATACCGCTGGCTTCTGCTTATTCACTTGTTTGCATGCATACAAGCTAACCAATCAAATTCCTCTCTATCTGCTTCCTATGAAACTATAGGCCTGCTACAAAGCTTTAGGCTTTTTTTTTTTACTTGTGGCTCATTGCTGTCATTAATTGTGTGTGGCCACTCAATTTCCATTGAAAATTGACCAAAGATTACAGTGTATATTTGGTTTCTTTCAGTAATTAAGGTGTACCTTAAGGTGCCTTTTTACCAGCATTCACATTTATTTTCACAATGCAATTTTTTTCTCTAAAAAAGTTATTTTGATTCCTCAGAACTCTAATACATTAGCAACTCTAATACTAAACTTCAGCAATTAAAAGCAGGCAAGGTCCCAAAGAAGTCAAAGGGAGCTGTGTTGATCCTATTGGATATTTTTTTTTGCCAGTAATTGTCTGAAAAACTAAAATTTTTAGGTTTTAGGATTTCTATTCAGGTTGTTCAGTGTGTTTTTTTTGTGTGTTTTTTTGTGTGTTCTTTTTATACTCAGATCTTTTAATAAATAGTAAACAACATTTTGTGGTTTTAGAGAAAATTAGTTTATTCATGGTTTCAAAGACCTCTGAAATGTAATGTTTTATCATTACAGATTCTTCAAAATTAGAATTATTCACTAAAATGGACTTTATGGAAGATGGCCTTCTCATAATTTAGAGCTTTCTGGTTAATGGGTTTCCAGTTCAGATATACACCACAGAAAAGGGTCTGAAAAAGTAAAAAGTATAATGAAATCACATATATCAATGTACTGTATGTAACTGAATATATGTTAGTAAGGTGTGCAAATAGCATATTAACATTCTTTGTGTATAGTGGAATGGTCAAGATTAATATTTAGCTTAGTATGGATAGAGACATCATTAAACGATGAGTAATATGTAGCAGGGGTGTTAAAGACAATTCATCTTACTAATATTTGAATTCAAATATAGAAACGATGACCTGAACATGAAGGTTTGATGGTAAGACTATCGACAAAGAAAAAATTCTCATTTGCCATCATGTGTTCATTAGTTTGACACGACAGACCAATTAGATAAAGCAAACCAGTTAAAGAACGCAAAGTCTGTTGACTGAAAATATCAGCCTAGTCAGTGTTATCAAGTACAAGCCATTAAGAACTAAAGATAGGGCAACAATGTCAGACTGAGGTATATCAATGCACTTAAAATATTTTTATTTCTTGGTAACACTCTGTATTATAGGTTTACAGCCAAAAAAATTTTTCTCAACAGCCAAGAATTCCATAGTGCTGTAATTAATAAACCTTTGAATAAAACACATTTATACTGAAAGTTAAAGCCAACATAAAAAATGTATGAGCTTGCACAAGCTGTCACATTGGACAGTTAAAATTGTTTGGGCTAAATATTCCAAATGGCTGATTTGACAGCTACACTGCTAGTATTTTGAAAAATTCAATTTTAAAGTTTGATAAAGTGGTTATTTTTATTATAATGTGTACATTTTCTTTGGCAAACTTTTATAGAAAAAATATTTTTATTGATTTGTTTATTTGCAGATCTGTGATTTGCAAATCTATTTATATCCAAATCCATACCTATAAACTGTTTCCCCATCCATTTCAGGTCAGATTCATCCATCACTTTTTTTTCTCAAATAACCTAATTAGTCTTAAGTCTGAGGCCCCCCTACACTTCTCCAATCCCTAGCAGAGATCCAGCTCCATAGTTCAGAGATAACGGCCATAGGGCGATTGCACTGGTTTGCTATTATCTATTTGTCAAAATTGACAGCTGTCACTTATAGCTGCTGATAATGTATATTCTAATGATGCAAAGGCATACTGTGTCTGCATTTGCTAGTAAGTACTAAAATCAAGGAATTTGTTAGATCTACTAATAAATAATTTAACTACTAATTATTACCTTTGTGTAGTTATTGTTTAATTTACTGCACATAAAGCCAAACTTTCACCAGAAGCATTTGCACTACAATATATTCTGCATACATTATTATACATAATACACAGTTGTTCATTAGGCTAAAAACTTATAGGAGATACTTATAAATTAGGAGTGCTTCACTAATTAAATCTGCTTATTTAGTTGTTCTTAGCTTAGTTGTTCTTAAAGCTACCTCTAACAGTTTTCCTTTTCTTTGTGTTTCATATGGAATGATTGATAGTTTTATCTCTCAGTGAACTGGGAATTTTCTTCTTGTACTTGTTATAGTTCAGCATTGCAAATCTACCATGCTTGCTCACTGACTGAATGATCACAACTACTTCAGCTGTCAAATCTTTAATTGCTTTGAAATGTGTGTTCACACATTTTTACTAAAGGTTGTTCATGAGATTTAAAATTAGTATCTATTTTAACTTTCATCACTTTGTAATGGTCTTCAGGGATTGGTTTATAATTTGTGTGTCAAACTGGCACCATAATATAGACTTTGATGTATGTCTTGACTTTGTGTTATTTAGCTGTACATTAAGGGGAATAGGGAATAGTCCTTTTGAATTTGAAAAAAATACAAAAATTTGAATTTCGAAAATTTATCATGTACTGTCTCTTTAAACAGAGACCTCCTAGAACCTATTTGGAACCTATTTGCAGTCAAATTGGTGGACTTTGAAAAATAAAAGTTTTTGGGAAAAATGCTGAATCTAAGTCGATTGAATGCGCTATTCCTTCAATTCATACGATTCAAATTCGTCTGAATTTGGACCCATTTTTGATTTGAAAACGGACCATATTGGTCCAACAAAAACCTCTGACTTAATTTCAGTTGGTCTTTTTGAATTAAAATTTAGTTTTTTCAATTCATAATTCGACCCTTGATAAATCTACCCCTAGGTGTAAGCTGTGAATTTCTGTTATAGTAATATTGTTCCAACTTTCAATCTAAATCCATAAAGGGGCATGTACATTTTCAAAGACTTATGAACTCCTTAGTTTTTTGAAATAGACAATTCATAATTCACACAATGAGGGCATGCTACGATTTCTGCTTGCTAATACTATAGTGCATCAAAAGTTTAGAAGGGTGGCTATTAATTGAACAAATAGATTTTTTTATGATATTTCATATGGATACAATAAAAGCAAGCCAGTACAACCAGAGCTGGCCAAATTATAAATATTGAATCAATTTGCTTCAATCAAGTTGCTAATCCTGCAGATTCTTGGAAAATGTTTATTGTGCAGTGTTGCTTTAAAAATCCACCCCCATGGTTCAACACTGTAGTATAAGTCACCTTTAATACAAGTATTGTCAGTTTTTACATTTAGGTTTTGAAATTTGCAAAGAGAATTTCAGGTATTTGTTTTCTATCAAGGGTGCTACAAAATTCCTAAAACTCTTTATAGAGAAGAATAATTAGTTGCTATCACATTGGAACAATTCTTGAAAGATTTATAGGGAAAGCCTACAGATTTTATTCTTCTCTCATAAGTTACATAGTTAAATCGGGTTGAATAAAGACAAAGTCCATCAAGTTTAACCCCTCCAAATGAAAACCCAGCATCCATACCCACCCTCCATACTTTCACATGAATTATATATACCCATACTTATACTAACTATAGAGTTTAGTATCAAATATTATGTCTGTCCAAAAAAATCATCCAAGCCATTCTGAATTCTGAAGGCATTAACAGAATCAGCCATCACAACATCACCCAGCAGTGCATTCCACAACCTCACTGTCCTGACTGTGAAGAACCACCTATGTTGCTTCAAATGAAATGTATTTTCTTCTAGACTAAAGGGATGGCCTCTGGTATGGTGACCCACTTTATCGGTAAAAAGGTCCCCTGCTATTTGTCTATAATCAAAGTCAAGTCAAAGTCAACTTTATTGTCATCTCAGCAGTATACGAATATACAGTGAGATGACACGACATATGTCCTCTAATGTACTTGTAAAGTTTAATCATGTCCCCTCACAAGCACTTTTTTTTCCAGAGAAAACAACCCCAACCTTGACAGTCTAACCTCATAATTTATTTCTTCCATCCATCTAACCAATTTAGTTACACGTCACTACACTCTCTCCAGCTCATTTATATCCCTCTTAAGGACTGGAGCCCAAAACTGCACTGCATACTCCAGCTGAGGCCTCACCAGGGACCAATAAAGAGGCATAATTATGTTTTCATCCCATGAGTTAATGCCCTTTTTTATGCAAGACAGAACTTTATTTGCTTTAGTAGCCACAGAATGACACTGCCCAGAATTAGACAACTTGTTATCTACAAAAAACCCTAGATCCTTTTCATTTAAGGAAACTCCCAACACACTGCCATTTAGTGTATAACTTGCATTTATATTATTTTTGCTAAAGTGCATAACTTTGCATTTATCCCTTTTAATATATGGAGATAACATATGCTAACCAGTTGGTTAGATGTATAAATTGCCATGTTCATCCGAGGGCACCCATACTGACTATTACATCAAAATTCCATAGTTATGATAATATAATGATAGTTATTTTATTAATTTTATAAATTACCTATGTTTTTTTTTCAAATAGCAGTAAGTCAGTTAGATTTGCACCAGACAAAATCTCACAAATGAGCAATACATGATTTAAATACTTATATTGCACAATTTTAATTACTCCTTAATACCAATATATGATAAAAGGAAACTAAAACAAAAAACAAAGTAAAATAAAAATGTTTTGGTATGCCAGTAATCCAGAGCAACCAATCAGAGTTTTGCTTTCAAATAGCTAACCCTTAAATGCTACCTGTTCTTTCAAGTACAAGTAGTTAAGACCATTTATTGCATTATCTCAAAAGAGTGAAATAATCATTATTTCATATGTATTAATCTCTTATGGCCATGGCTCACATGAAGCTTTTATCATTGCTATAAATTACATGATTTGGATCGATTTTCACTGTCATACAACCTGGGAGCTGAAAAAATGCAGTCACAAAACTACATCAACAAGCAAAGGATGTTATTATTTCTGACACCTTGCAGTACATATGTATATTTAATCTGAACATATATCAGCACTATAGGGCATACATTTTTTAAAGATGATGTTTGCTCCATCTAGCACTCCAAAGTAGACATGCCAAACTTAATTGTAAATGAATGACAATTCTTCAATAAAAGTATCCCTTCTTTAGTCATATAATTGCTTTGCTTTAAAATATTAAAATAAAGTCAAATTGCAGAAGAGTGGATATCATCTTGTTTGTGTGTGAAAAGCTAGAAAAACATTTGCTTAAAAGGGAACTATCGCAAAATTAAAAATGTTATGTAAGTTTTATCATGCTGAAATAAGAAATCTTCTAAATATAATCATAAAAAAATTCAGACTGGTTTCTGAAATAATCAAGTTATCTTAAGCATTCTCAGCATTTTTCTCTCTCTTTCACGCAGAAGTCAGATTTTGATTGCCGGTCAGGTCTATATAACCTTTAGGGGTGCTCCTTTTGCCTAATAGATGTATCAGCTCACTTTTTCAAAACACGAGCATGTTATATTATTTTGTCAGATTTCATGTGTGCATGAATCAGTTATGTGTTGATTTAATACATCTGCTAGAAAAGGGAGCCCCGCTAAAAGATATATTAGTCTTAACTGTCAATCAAAATCTGACACTCGACTCCTGCTTGATGACAGAACAAAGAAAGACAACAGCTGAGCGCAGGAAAGTAAAGAGTAAAATTGTAATTTTTGCAAAAGTTGCCCTTTCATGATTCAACAAAGATCATCTAAAGCCAAAATCAGAAAGTCAAGTGCAAACAGAGCAGGTTGGTTCCTAACTGGACAATACTCTTGTATCAGTTGTGCTGCTAACTGGAGAGCTTGGAAAAAGATTTATTGTTAAGTTTTAAGTATTTAAGTAGCCATTTCTATGGTTGCTGGACTAGAGCTCTCATCATGCTTTAGCCCTTGATAATAAGCAGGGAAAATCTGGGAACTTTTGTATAGCAAAATTTTGTGGAACCCCCCTCATAGTCTTTTATATAATAATTATGCCATAGATAAATAGCAGTTTAAAGTATTTATATAGTAGCTTATATTGGTTTAGAATCTGACACCTCACTGCCACTTTAATAAGAAAACATGAACTATTTGTCACCAATATGCTTTAACTTCAATTACTGGATCTCTATACCGTGTACTTGTTTCTGTTATACTGATTTAAGCTCCATGTTATAACAATGTCAACTGGTTCTTTGTCTCGAGTCTTCTTTGTCTTCTAGTAAGAATGCTAGTCTTTATTCTGCAAACACAGAAAATAGCAGGAAAGCAATGTGCCCATGTGCTGACACAAATGAACACTTCATTAAATTACACACTCTCATAAGCAGGCACAATTCCTCAATGCTATAATGTTTCATGCTCTAGTGGATTGTCTTCCTGAGCTACCCAACTGTACAACTTCAACCTTAACTCAACAGATAAGTGCCTGATGGGGATTTCACAGTATCTTGTCTGTCACTGTCAGCCTCAAGATAAGAGATGGGTTACAATTCTAATTTATATGTTAACTATTTCTTTCTGAAAATAGTTTTTGAAATAGCTATAGGCTGCTGATTAGGTAGATGATACTTATCATGAATTAAGGGCATAAACAGTAACACGTTCAAAAAAAAATATTTACAATTGTAATGTATTTGCGCAGATTTTAATTTAACTAATTGAGAAAAAAATACCTATATATTTCTAACTGTATACAGAAATATTTTAGGCAGTGGTCAATATTGTTTTTCAGTTAAAATGTATAGTTATTGATGCAGAAAAAAAATATATATGTAACCGAAAGTTATTTTGTTCTTACAGACTCCAAAAAAAAAAAAACAGAGTGAATATTGATATATTTCTAATCCTTTGATATCGAAGACGAATAGAAGAATTGGATAGTCGAATTGGAAAAACTTCGATATTCAAATTTTCCCACCTCGATTATCAAATTCTATAACTCCCCCCAACATTAATAAATTTTGAAAATCCGATTCGAAGTTCAAAGTTGATTCACACAAGCTTTAGTAAATCTGCCCCTTAGCTTAGGCTTCAATAGGCAGGCAAGTCTTCACTATGTCTTGACTATTAAATTTCAACTTCTCCAACTACAGTCTCCATTCAGCTTCTTTGATCTATGATGATTTATTCTGAAAATGGAACTTTGTTTTTCATTACCACATGTTAAGTCTAATACTGCAGCTGGTGATCTGGTTTGTGAATTCCCTTTCTCAGCCTATTCCCTTTACGGTAGCCATCTCCATTACATTAAATGCCTAAATATGAATTCAGAAAAGAGGTCTGACCTAGATTTGCACATGCATAATTAATAGTGTCATGCAAACCATGTTTTATTGACCTAAAAGTTCTACTTGTAGAAATGCATTTTGTCTTTAAAAGAAACATGCTTCTGCTTCCCTGCATCAATCCCCTGCATTAAGTAGCTGCTTCACGGTAGAGTTATTTGAACTGAGCTTTATGTTTGTAACCTCATGAGTGGGCTTTTTCCCCTAAATGCATTATGTTACAATACAATAATGCAATACCACACATACTAGAATATCAGAGACAGCACAAAACAACAACTCCAAACAGGAAAAAAAAGTTTTCATTCAGTAAATTATAAATGAAATAAACAACTTGCAAAACATGCAACATGTAAAAAGATGTAATATTTGTGTAGTAGATTACATGCGATTTGAATGCACTGCTATTTTCACTGTATTTGTATTGGAACTATTCACTTGCAGCTATTGACCCCAACCCTCTAAGTAAACCATTAATTTACTACCATGTCCAGGCTGGATGTAGTTCCAGAGTTCATTAATGTTCATTTGTGCACATTATTCTTAAGAACAAGCTGGATGGGCAAATTGGTGCTCACTGCATGTAAAAAAGTAATATTTTTTAATTTTATTTTGTAAATAGCAGAGAATAGGAGAACCAACCCTCCGTTAAATGAAAACCCTCACCCCCTTCCCACCATTGGCCCCCTCCCTGCTTTCTCCCTCCAAAGTACCTTACTTGATAAAAAGTGTCCCTGGCATTAACATTGGTATATTCATGCAGAGTAGTACAGCGGAGCTCATAGGCACCATCTTCGGAATCTTCAGATTCCTCAAGTAAGTGAGCACCGATACAGAGCTTTTTTGTGCAGGCACAGTTGGGGCTAGTCTGGTATTCGTGCCTACTGTGCATGCTCTGGAGGATCCAAAGATACTTAAGATGGCACCCATGAGCTTCGCAGTGCACCTCTGCATGAATATGCCAACATTAATGCCAGGGACACTTTATTTAAGTATGGTAATGGGGGACAATGGAGGGAAGGGGATGGGGGTTCTCTACGTTTTTCATGCAAACTAATCATACCACTATTTAGAGGTAAAATACTTGGCTAGGTATTTTCGTGGGGTGCTTCTCTGTATACAGTAGTTAGAAAATATGTGATCTATGTGATCATTTCCACATCTTGTTGAATTTGAAAGTAATTTAGGGATCATGCTGAAAGTGATTTAGGTATCATACTGAAAGTCTAGAGCAAAAAAGCATCTCAGCCAGTAATAGTATGTACTACAGCAGTTATTGGATTAAATACCATGTGCTTTGTGCTTGCGATCTGCTAATCTAGTATAATTTAGCCTTCCTTCAACAGAGGCATAAGTGCTAGATAATGCAAACATTACATTTTGTGCAATTAAAGTGCATGTAATTTACTCATGTTTATTCATTATTATTATTAACATTAACATGTATTTATATAGCGCCAACATATTGCGTAGCACTGTAAAGTAAATGTGATTATACAACTAAATCACATGAATTATATACATAGAACATATGGAGTTACATACATCACAATCAATACAGGTACAAAAAGGTGAGGAAGGCCCTATGCATAGGCATACACTCTAAAGGAAAGGGAGTGATAAAAAAAGGTGTGACATCTTTTGCTGGGGCTAGTTTTGTCCATTTCCACACATATTATTAAATGGGTAGGAAATCTTTGCAATTGATCGGATTAGGTATTAATACACAGGAGTTAAAACTATTGCATTGTCGATAAATAAATGTTAAAATTGAATTCTCCCTCATTTTAGGACCAATAGCAGAAGATTGCCACCAGTGCAAACATTATTGCTTATCCTTAATGGTTTTGGCAGGTGAGATTAGGATCCTGTATAATAAAGTAACAGTTATTGGCAAGAGCATGATGCTAAAATCGTGTGCTGCTATATTATCCCTGCTGATAAAGCAAAACATTTTAAAATAAACTATTAGAAATTATGATAATGTACATTAGAATGTGTTAAAATTCAAGTGACCAATAGTTCTATTACTTTATAATTACAGGAAGACATTATCTCAAGAGTTATTTTAATATGGCAAGGAAAACAAGACTGCCACTGAGATCATTGACACAGGATATCTTTCATAACTATTACTAAATCAAAATTAAAATAGCAGTGGGCCAATAAGTAAATGTATATAAGCATTTAATGGCATTATGTAGAAGGAATGTTTCCATCATGTTATCAACAAAAAATTGCTGCATAACTGGATCCTATGAAATGAATGTGACCCTCCAAGGTATTTTTACACAAAGTGTAATACATTTTACTTTAAATGAACAGTTTAGCCTTTGATAATTTAAATGAGAATTGAATCCTACACATGAATATTGCTAAAATTGCCATATTTTATATACTGAACCAGCCTAAAGGTTCAGCATCTCTATAGTAGTAATGATCCAGGTCTTCAAAGCTGTTCCCCATCTTGGATTTTGCTAGGAGTGTCTATGACATGCTCAGTGAACTTTGAAAAGCTGTTAAGAAGCTAAGCTCTGGGGTCGTCACAAATCATCAAGCAGATAATGAGGTTTTTCTGTCATTTAAGCTGATATGTCAGAGCTGATTATTATATTCTGATACGAACTGTGTTGGTTTGTGAGCTATCTTGTACGAATAATATAAATTATTTACTAATTGACCTTATATTGTGATTTTTATATTATATATATTCAATATGTTGTGTGTCAGTCCCGAAGCTCAGTAACCGACTGCAGCACAGACCATGTGTAATGTATTAGTAACTTCTTTAGGTAAGCTTTAATTCACCTTTAATATATGTTTTGCATACCCTTTAAATTATAGTGACATAGCCACATTCAAGAATGTGCTAAAAATTTGCTATGCACCATTAAAAGTTGCACTGTTTTGTGACTTCTTTGTGAATTGAATTTCTAGTTAGTCATTTATAAAGTGTATAGATGCTCGTCATACACAAACACAAACATCCCTTCCATTCATTAAAGGAACTTGTGTCCAAATACACTCCTTGTACCTAAAGAAACAGGGGCACGTCACTTACAATGGAAATTATGACAATTAATCTCCAGCACAATTGTGTCTGATTTGCATCAAAGCAAAAGTCCATTGTGTTAATTTGGACACATCAATGTAATGTTCTGGCTGGGCTTGAACCAGTGACCTGGTGTTATCAATGCTGTCTGCATTACCTTGCTCTATATGAGCAGAAAGCAAAGTTCCTTGTTCACTACTATTGGTTTCCCTGTATTCCCAAGTAGGCATGGCCTGTTTCACCTGTTGTCAATCTACTCAAGTGTTCTGAGTTAGTCATTAGTCTGGCTATATAACCCCCTGCTTTGCACTGACTCATTATAGATCACGTGTGCTTGGTCCTAGGTGCTCTGTAACCTGTGTTTGCTGTTCTTTTGACTAATGCTTCCTGTATAGAACTGCCATTGACTACTATAGATGATTACTGAAATTCATTAATTTATAAATTTATATCATAAATTGATGAAACAATAAAAACATCCAAAGGAAATGCATTAGGAAGTATATGCATAACAATACTTTACAACAATATCCTAGTGTCGTTAAGTTCAAAGTTCATAATAATCTAGTAGAGTCACTATGTCAATGTCTCTTAAATAAATGTTTTTTTCTTTCGATTCTGCTTTAAAGATATTTAAAGATTTGCTCTTAGCATATAATATGAAGCCCAGCTACTTTTAAAAATAAAAACGGCTTTACAACTAGGTCAAGTTATTATTATGAGTGACTTCAATTAACTGTTGCGAGGAGACAAGATTACACTGTACAAGTACATTAGAGAACATTATAGACAAATAGCAGGGAACCTTTATTTCCCATAAAGAGAATCACCACATCATAGGTCATCCCTTTAGAATAGAGGAAAGGAACTTTCATTTGAAGCAGCGTAGGTGGTTCTTCACAGGGAGGTTGTAGAATGCACTACCGGATTATGTTGTGAGGGCAGATTCTGTTAATGCTTTTAAGTTTTTGTGGACAAGTATAATGTCCAAGGCTATTGTGATACTAAAATCTACAATAAATTATAGATATTAGTATGTATATTTTATGTGTATGGAGGGGTCAACTGTATGTACAGTATGTATGGATGCTGGGTGTCATTTGGAGAGGTTGAACTTGATGAACTTTGGTCTTTTTTAAAACCAACTTTATGTAACTATGTAATATAATCTATAAAATACTGTGCTTCAAAATTTTTTCAATACAGTTGCACTTTTCAAGGTTTTTATTATTGCACTGCCCCATGACTTGCAGTGAAAAGCGTTAAATTGTACTGCATTGTAGTAGAGTCTATAAAACACACTGGTCTGCCCTTTCAACAGATTTTCATATCCCACTATTGCGTGATGAGCCACATTTAGCCATCTTGAGACAGCTTTTATCAGTAGCACCTTTACGATTCTTAGTTATGAGGACCAGCACACAGATTTATAATTTATGCATAGTGATGGGAGAATCTGACCCGTTTCACTTCGCCAAAAATTAGCGAAACAGCAAGAATTTGCTTAAATGCATTGAAGTCTATAGGTGACAATTTTTTCTTTAATAACAATTTTATATTTCACCCATTGGAGTCTATGGGCATTTATTTTGCAGGGAAAAATTTTGCTCATCAATATTCTCTCTTACTTGTGCAGCTAGTAACAAAGATGCCTATATCTCAAGTTGCCCCTTTTACAGTATCTTGCTAAGCAATGAATCTCCAGGTCTCTTTTATGGTCCACTTTATAATGGTGCCCCGATTAGGCTGCAGGTTTCCAAACCAGTGAAAACATCACTACAAGTAATGAGAAAAATATTTAGTCATGTACAGATTCACAGCGAACTTCCACATTTTGCTAGTGGCGAAAATTTCTGTGAAACTGTGTAAAAAATTTGCCCCGCAATTGTTTTGCTTTGCTCTACAAAACAAAAATGACACAGGACAAAAAAATAACACACAACAAATAAAGACAAACAAATACTTAATTTTATCCTTCCACTCTTCTTCCACGTCAACCAACAGGATCCGAGCCATCATTGTCTATACATAGAATACACTTTTTTTTATTTTAATGTGGGATACAAAACACCCAGATATCTGTTGGTGGTCAGATTTATTATTAGTTGTGCCTGTGATGGTATGCAACATAATGTAGTATAGATATGGGATCAGTTATGCAGAAATCCGTTATCCAGAAAGCTCCGAATTATGAAATAGCTCCCATAGACTCTATTTTATCCAAAACAAATTTAAATAATTTCTGCTCTCGCATACTTCTTTAGGTTACAGTACTTGCACATCAGTACGTCTATTGCACCTTCAGCCCTAAAAAAAGTATGCAAGAGTGGCGCATCACTACGTGCCAGTACATGTCTATTGCCAACATCTTCAGCACACAGGCAGCAGTATAGACCAAGTGGCAAATCATTTCACTAATGTGCCCAAATATTACTGCAATGGCTATGCGATTCCTGATTGAACTGTGCTGGTGGGTCACATTATTATTAATTTCATGACTGAGGCTGTGGGCTTGTGTAAATTTGAAACAGGCCGCAATTGGCCCGTGGGCCAGACTTTGGACATGCCTGACTTCAGGTATGAAGATCCAAATTACAAAACATCCATTATCCAGAAATCCCCAGGCATAACATTCTGGATAACAGATCCCATAACTGTAGATACCATTACCTGTTTTTTTTTTTAATTGAAAAAATAGTCATAGCACAGTGAATAGGAGGTCCTCTAACATTGAAGGGCATGTGTGTAGCAGTATACTGAGTAAAAAAATGCATGTGATTTTGCCCTCTCAAAGCAAAAGGTGGCAAGAAATAAATGGACAAAGATCCTAATGTAGTATATGACAAAAATGACACACAACAAAATGTGTGCAATAAAAAAGTTTGGGAATTTTCCGGGACAGATTTGCTCATCACTAATCATTCCATATAGCCAACATATATGCTTCATCGGGGCTTCATTCCTGGATACTCACAATCAACTTGCTGTAAACTTCAACATGTTTTACTATTGGCCAAGTTGTATAATACACGTATTGTTTGTATTTTGTGCACCACTAGCCAGCATAACCAAATATAATCAATATAAATCTACATAAAAAAACCCATCTTGCATTGCTTAGTATGGACATCTACTCATTTTACATTACTTATTTTGACCCTTATTTGTATATATTGGTGTTTCAGTATATTAGAAGGCTCTCCCTTGGCCCTAATGTTTAAATAAAACTGCTCATTGAAAAATCTTCTGTCATCCCATACTGATTTATGGTTTTAAAAATATACATTGTAGCGATTACAGGTAGTTGGACCATGGTCTCACTGGGGAATAAACATTTGTGTACACTTCCAGACACTCCAAACAGAGGCACAGACAGTTCAGTTGAGCATAACTGGTCTTTGGCCAGAAAGCTTTTGCAGGGAGACAACATACAGAAAACAAAAAAACTAAGCCTATCCGGCTGTGACTAATACAAAGATACTTCCCTTACTAACCCAGGACAAGGGCCTTGTGTCCCAATCCCTTACAAAGCAACATGCACAAAATACGTTTTTTTTTCCATACTTACATGGCAGTTAGAACCCAGAACAGCAGCCCCTGCTTTCCCCAAGGTTTTCTTTCTCTCTCTCTCTGAAATATCCAGCTCCTTTTTGTAGGGAGCCAACCCTTGTGCAGCTGCAGCCTAATCACCATGCAGCTACCTGTCTGGGAACCCAATTCACCTGGAGCGGCCTACTGGACTGGAGGATTCACCCACATTTGTCCTTTGAATCCAGGATTTCATAACCCAGCTTTTACTTAAGATGAACAATAGTAAAAAAAAACTTTTATTTTTCACCACTGCAAAACTGACATTTGCTGAGGTTACCACACATATGACATATGAATCTAGGGGAAACACACTGCATCAACCTGTTTCCCAGTGCTTCTCTTACAACATCTATCTTGCATCTTGTTCCAAAAATATTCTGTTCCTAATACTGGAATTTAATTCCAAAAAATGTAACTCATCAAACTTGAATGTGTGCTTCTTTATTAAAAACTTGAAATTCAGAAATGTGATCATTTGAATGTAGTGAAATTGCATTCTACTCATCATTTTCCATGTGTCTACCAACTTTAATTTTTTTTTTAAAAAAAACTGTGGAATTTCGACAAGGCAAGCTTTTAGATTCCTTAGTGATATATAACATTTTTCTTTATGAAACAGAGAATTTAGTACTGTCATTATTAATTCATATTTTACCCCAATAGGTCCAAAAAGACTTGGATGCATCCCAGTTATATGGTATTTCTATAATTTACATGTAAAAGTCTCACAAAATAATGCAATACATTTTGACACCCCGACCATAGCATTAGCACATCACCACATTAACTTGAAGGTCTTTTTTTAGTGGTTTTAGAGACGTTATATTTTCTTTAAACCTCTGCTTTTATTTTTTAAAAGCATATTATCATATCCATAATTGAAAGCCATCCTAAATATTTATGTGCATGCCTAAAGCATTCTTAAGGCACAGGCACATCACAAAATCCATGTAGGATTATTATGTATCTCCAGCATATAGTTCATAAAGAGATGAATTTTTAAAGCAACACCACACAAGAAAACTTTTTGTGTGTCTTCCAAAACCAGTGGCCCAACTGATGCAAGACAATTTCTGTTTGCACTTAACTCTTCCAAGTTTCATGCAATCTTTGCCAAAGCCACTAAACATTTCTCTAGCTCAGAACACTGAGCCCTTCTGAAGTTTGATCACGGTGTAATATTATAAAGCAACCATTGCACATTAAACTCAATTTGATAATAGTGAGAGACATTTTATTAGTAACAAATTACAAGAGTCCCAAAAAGGATTTGTTTCTCCCAAGTTGGTTAAATAAGTCCTCCTCCAGAACACTCACATCTATGCAATTGAAGACAAGCCAGAGCTTAAAGCATAGAGACAATAAAAAGAGGGAAAAAAACTGAAAAAATTGTGTTGTACAGTATGTTTCATTTACTAACTTATAATCATATTTTTAAGTGATTTTTACCATCACATTCCATAATCTGTGCAGTTCAGCAACTACTTTAGTTGTTATAAAATATAGTGCAAAGTGTATACTGTATAAACTAGCCAGTTCAAATTTCACAATCAAAAGTGCAATAGTGCAAGTACATTTGCTCATCTAGTTATTTCAAAAGTCAAAATCATCAATGTGTAAATATCAGATCATTTTTTAAAACATAAAACTTGCATCTTAAAAGCTATTCAGCAGAAGTGGATATGACATTTTATTAGTGTTGTGGTGCTACCCTTCTAGACATAAAACTCACCAGTCAAGTTTTGCATGTAAAAACATTGCATCCTATATTTCTTCTGGGAAACAATTATGGGTATCTTTTTAAATGAAAAATCAATAAAACTCAACAAGCTCTCTGCTTAGCCTTCATCTTATCCTTCTTCTGCACACCTTAATTCTTTCCATCCTGTAATAGCCTCATGACTTCTCTTGTCATTCCCACTCACAACTTGCTCATTTGACCCTATGCTTTCTTCTCTCAGTGTGCTACTGAACTTACTCCAGCTCTTAATCACATCTTCAATTCTTCACATCTGGAACTGCCCCCTCTTTTCAAACAAGCCTGTTTCAGGCCTATTTTTTTTTTTCATTTTTAAAGGCCACAATAGAACCTTCCTGTCTTAAAAATACAACCATAATCTATTGGATCCTCTCCAATCTGGTTTATGGCCTGCACACTCTACTGAGACTGCCTTGTACAGAGTTACTAATGATCCTCAGTTTGCCATAACCAAAGGTCATTTCTCTAGCCTAATCCTGTACAATTCCTCCAGATGCTGTATTCATTGGATATCTGTAATTAGGCTGCATCATTATTCTTTTTTTTTACCTTTCTAACCAATCCGTCACTGTCTCCTGTGCTAACAGAACCTCAGCTCCAGTTTGACTTAATGCAAGGATGCCAAAAGGCTTTGTTGTTATTCTCCTTGTACACTCTGTCTTGGGAGATCTCCATTCATTTGGCTTTAAATATTACCTGTATATTGATAATATCCAAATATATTTATCACCCTCTTCATTAACAGCTGAAATGGAGACGCACATTACTAACTGCCTCCTAGCAATTTTTAACTGGATGAATCAATACCACCTCAAACTAAACCTTATATAAACTGAGAATGACAAAAATGATGGAAGCTGATGATCCTGATCTCTCCACCTAGGATTTGTTATCAGGTGGAGAGAAGCAGATCAGATGTAAAAAGCTGCTGCACTGACAGGCACATCTTTAACCTGAGTACAGCTTCATGGAGTAGTCATTTTTAGGCTGATCTCTGCTCAGTGTAGCTGAACGCAGGCCAGAGTTTTGTCTGTTAGTTCAGCTACAAGGAGCTACTCATTAAATTGCACCTGGTCCAAAATTAGAAAAGGAACACTAAACTCATTGTTAGTGATGGGCGAATTTGCGCCATTTCGCTTCACCGAAAAATTAGCTAAACGGCGCGGACGTCTCGTTTTTTTTACGCTGGCGCCCGTTTTTGACGCCGGCGCTCGTTTTTGACGCCGGCGTCCGTTTTTCCGGGAAAAAAAATTTGATGCCGGCAAATTTTCGCGGGCGTTTCGCGAATTTATTCAGTAGCGGCGAATCGCGCAAATTGGCCGCAAATTGGCGCCTGGCGAATAAATTCGCCCATCACTACTCATTGTCTCCAAACACTTTGTTGAGAAAGGACACTTGTAATCAGATTTGAATTTGGAGTAGGTGAATATGCCCAGATAAGGAACCAAGAGATATTAATGAAGAAATGAGGCCTGGAGAATCCATAAATTAGGATCATTAGCTTCTAGTGGTCTTAATAAAGACTATGACCTACATGTTTATATATAATTATGGGGTTATCTGTTTTATTTGTTCATTTTATTGCTTTGCAGGGCTTGTAATGTCTCTAAGTTACTGAGAAGCTTTTCATGTTAATACTGATTGTTTTCCTGTATTACCCTTTAAGAAGCTAACATCATGTTGATATTCCCCAACTTATAAACTTGGTGCACCAACGCTTTTCTATTGTTATGTGAACTTTTTTTTATTAAAGCAAGCTTTTATATATTTTAAGTAATACAAATAAATAACTGGTATAAATATATGATGTTAAAAATAATTTTTCAATTAATTCTTAACATTTAGTGAAAACATCTATCCAGTACATGTATATATACAACCAGTACAATATATACAACCAACACAGGTTATTATAAAGCAGGACACCCAACCACTAACAAAATTATAAATAAGGAAAAATAACTCTAGTAACTCCATGTAGAATGCTTTATCAAGAGACGCCACTGATGGGAAAAGTAAGAACAAATTAGCTGAAAAAATATGTGTACTACAGGAATTTAGAGACCACTATTACAAAACTAGAATAGTCTCAAGCTACCAAAGTATTTATCATACTACTTGTTACTTACAGTTTTTTTGATCCTGGATGTGGTGCGACCTGATGCATAGTACAGTAGAAGTCTATTTAAATTTCACACATCTTAATGCCTTCTTTTGTGGTATAAAATGTCAGTTAGATACTTTTTATAGCACATGTCACATTAGTATTTATTCTGTTAGAAATATCAAGAATAGGTAGGTAGAATTAGGGGTCTATTTATCATGCTGTGTAAAATGTGGAGTGAAGCATTACCTGTGATGTTACCAGAGCAACCATTCAGCAATTCAATTTTAAGATCTAATTGGTTGCTATGAGCAACATCATTGGTAATGTTTCAACTCACTTTTTACACAACAAGATAAATAAACCCATTCAGATATTAAGGGGGTTATTTATCAAAGGTCGAATTTTAGAGCTTTGTGAGCTATTTTAGAACTCGAATGAACTTACAATTCAAATGGTTTCTCATTTAAGAAAAAAACTTAAATAATTAATCTTTTTATCTTTTTTTTTTTTTAAAAAAAAGTACATTTGCTAAAACAAATGTGTCACCAAACAGAATTATTTCTTCTAAATTTCTAGATTGCCACTTCTAGTTTGTTACTTAGGGGGAGATTTATCAAAGGTTGAGGTACTTTGACTAGGGAATAGTACAAATTAGGGAATAGTACAAATTAGATTAGAATTTGAAAAAAATTTGAAAATTCGTATATCAAAATGTATCATGTACTGTCACTTTAAAAATTTGACTTTAACCATCAGCCATCTAAAACCTGCTGAATTGTTGTTTTAGCCTATGGGGGACCTCTTAGAACCTATTTGGAGTCAATTGGAGGACTTTTAAAAATTCAATTTTATGCGCTATTCCTCCAATTCGTATGATTCGAATTCGGCCCAATAAGGACCTATTCGATCAAAAATGGACCTATGTGACCAAAAAAAACCTTTGACTTAATTTTGGTTGGTCTTTTTTAATTAGAATTTCAACGTTTTTTCAATTAAAAAATCAGCCCTTGATAAATATGCCCATTGATGTTGAAGCCAAATGAAAGATTGATTTTATTTGATATTAATAAATATAAAAGATTTGGAAGCAGATTCTGATTGACCCATAATGGTTCTGGGATTTTTGAAACCCCAGTTTGAATCTGATCAAAACAGATGTATTTGTTCAAAATCAATTTCATTTTGATTTATAATCATAGATCTTGTTTTGAAGGTTGAATATGTTTTGAATGAAATAATTTGTTCTTGTTTGGTAATAAACATTAGATACTGTATCTAATAAAGTAATTCTTGCACATTTATATATTTTAGAACATTATATTTTTCATCTAATTTTACTATTTCAGCAGATTACGTGAACCTGTCTCTTTTCCTAGTTTATGATTTACTAAAATGGTTTATATATTTACAAAAAATTTAAAAATAAATTTAATCAGGATATTTTCAGTAAAATACTTTTACTGAACAGGGAAATAAGGGGAAACTGCTACTTAATTAGTACGTTCCAGGTTATACATGCATTAACTTGTTTGTATGGTAAAGATAGGGAATGATGTATATTAAAAGTTTGCCTCTGTCATGTTGAATTTCGTCTGATTCATGTGATGTTCTCTTTTGCCATTTAAAATTCCAGAGGGAACTACTGTTTCACTATTTCTGAGGTTTGTAAAACTACTTTGCATTAGCTTTCAGGTCTCATGGTAGCACTATTAATAAAAAACACTGGATTACTTGTAAATTAAATCAAGCAGAAGTATGGCGGTAAAGACTGCCCTATTAAATATGTAAGCATAGTTCCCATAAAATGAATCCCTCACTCCTTGTGTATATTCATAATGCTTTTAAAATGAATACTTCTAAAGCTTTTAATAAGTAACTGAATTTATTTCTGATTTAAATGTTAAATCCTTCACAAATTGAATACACAGTATCACCGAACAAGATTGATGGTTAATTTATAACGAATGAAGCAATATAAAAGGAAAAATATTAGAAAAAAGGGTTCATGTGCTCTCTAAAATAATATTTACAATTTCTTGCTTTATAAAACCTGTAATAGCATAATAAATTGTAGGTAACGTGCAAGAGAGTATTTAAAGAGAAAAGTACTCCACCTGTAACTATCATATCAAGTAATAGCAGTCAAAGAAAAAATGAATTATCATTTTTTACTCAGTGGTTGAAAAATGTATACAACTCTATCTATGTATTCAATATTTCTCATATATTGGAGAATTAAACTAAAGTGCAGTTGCAATTAATCCAGTTTGTAAATAGATAATTAATTAAAAAAGGAGAGACCAATTAATTATATATAAGGTGCTAATTAGAACATGTATAAATTAATTAAAATACAGAAACTGGGATTATAAATTCATTCCAAATTCATATCTTAGATGGAATAATCACTTAAAGTGCAGTGCAATAAATATTATTAATTCAGATAAATACAAGTGAGTGTAATTAATTTGCTAAAAAGGATTTTTCTAAGAAATTTGTAATTAGGATAAATTATGTAACCACAATATTCAAATCCAATAGGTAGTTAAGAGAAATTGGAAAATGTAGATGGTGGAGTTGTCCAAAAACTTCCTGACTATAAACTTTCTAAGACTGGGACACCACAAAATTGAAGGCAGGACAGGGTAACCGGGACTGTGGCCTCGTATCTTAAATTGCCCAAATCTCTGAGAGAGGCTCAACTATACATAAAAAGCCACAAATACACGGCCCCTTAGAAATGAAGGAAGAGTTGGAGATATAGGAAGAAAGGATTAGAGTAATGGTCACTTCAACCCACACCCGCAAAAGACCCAGACCAAGCTAATTAAAAGTTAATTTATACAAATAATTCAAGAGATCGCTAACGCACGTTTCGATTAAAAGATTTCTCATGTATGTATTGAATACATAGATAGAGTTGTATATATTTTTCAACCACTGAGTGGTGATAATTCGTTTTTTCTTTGACTACTATTACGTGATATGCAGTTTACAGGCTGGGTACCTTTCTCTTAAAATACTCTCTTGCAAGTAATTAACTCTGACATTTGTCAGACCTCTGCAGTAACTTTCAGGATAAGATTATTTTTTGTTAAATATGTAAATTAGGGTATCCACCTTTCTTTATTCACAAATTGTAGGTAACTTTAAATTAGATGTGGGGAGGCCCATTTATCAACATTCACATTTTAGTGGTTTTAGTTCTTAAAACCATGGAAATAAACTCATTTTCTCTAAAACCACGAATGACATGTAATTTTTAAAAAGATCCAAATATAAAAAATATGAATGTAAATACTACAGACTAAAAATGGCATTGCATGTTTTTTTAAAAAGTAAAAATGTTTCACTCACATTTAACTTCACATTCACTAACACTCAAATGTGAGTGAAACATTTTTACTTTTAAAAATCTTTTAGTAAAACAATATTGCTCTGTAGAAGTTGTGTATTCTATTTAGGAGCATATGGAGTAACGGAGGAAGAGGGGAACTTAAAGATTATTCGATGCACTTATAAAACTACTATCTTGTAAGTATGAATTTCAGCTAAATCTGGTGGAAGCTTCTGGAGTAAACACACATGCATGCCTGAAAGATCTAATGGTCATTTAAAGGGGAAACCACATGGGATAATCTCTTACAGTCTGAAAGAGTGAACTGTCATTTAGAGGGAAAGCATTATAAGACATCACCATTTCCCCACTTCAACACATGGGGGCATATTTATCAAGGGTAGAATTTCAAAAAGACCAACCAAAATTAAGTCAAAGTTTTTTTTTGGTCGAATAGGTCAGTTTTCAATCGAATAGGTCTGTATTCAGCCAAATTAGAATCATACGAATCGAAGGAATAGCGCATTCAATCAAATTCGATTCATTTTCCCCCAAAAAACTCAGAAATCTGAAGTCCACCAATTGAATCCAAATAGGTTCTAGGAGGTCCTCCATAGGCTAAAACAGCAATTTGGCAGGTTTTATATGGCAAATGGTCAAAGTCTAATTTTTAAAGAGACAGTACATGAAAAATGTCGATATTCAAATGTTTTCATTCTTTTCAAATTCCAATACAAAAAATAGCTTGAAATAGCTTGAAATTAAATTTTTTTCATTCGAAAATTCACCTCGACCTTTGATAAATCTGCCCCATGGTGTCCAATTGGAACATTTGAAACTACTAAACTATATTTTAGTCTTGTTGTTTGTTTTTTCCATTGCCATAGATGCTGATACATTTTTTATTTGTGAAGTATTTTTACAGTTGAGAGACTGGAATAGGACCAGCAGGAGTCAACAAAACTAAAAGGACTAACTTCTTTCTTTCTTTCTTTCTTTCTTTCTTTCTTTCTTTCTTTCTTTCTTTCTTTCTTTCCTTCTTTCTTTGGATTTTTAAAAGGCAGAACCAAAATTCATATCATAGTCTAAAAACCTCTGCCTTAGTCCTTGTAATAACTAATAATATTGTACTCATATCTAGCATTTGTGTTGGTGAGTATTTAGGTAATAGTGATAATAACATGGTCTCATTTAAGATTCTGTTGCAGAGGCAGTTCTATAAGGGAGTAACTAAAACACAATTTATGTGAGTGTATGGAGGGGTGTATGTGTATATTCTGGGTTTCATTTGGAGGGGTTGAACTTGATGGACTTTGTCTTTTTTAACCCAATTTAACTATGTGACTATGTAACGTTGTAAGATAAGAAAATGTGTGGTACAGATTGCAAAGTAAAGACTATAGGTGTAGAATAGTGATGGGCAAATCTGACAATTTTTTTCACCCATTGGAGCCTATGGGAGTCATTTTTGCTTTGAAACTTGGCAACAAATTTGCTCATTGCTAGTGTACAAGAATGATGCAGCTGAAAAGGAGTTCATAAGACCAATAGCTTATGATTTTCCATCAAACACACAAACTGCAACAGATGCAAGCAGGTTCCTCAGCTAAGCAGAACCACTTTTAATATGGACATCTTTCAACATTCATTTATTTTTATATAAGAGCTTCCAATGTTCATTATTATCATTTGCAGAGCAATGTGCAAATCAAATTCAAGTACACAAATCAAAATACACAGAACAGATTTATTTTTATGGTATAATTTTATGGTATAATTACAGGGAGGATGGACATAAGGGTATGGATTTGGGCAAGGATGGTTACCCCCCAGCAGCATGAGATATTTAAAAGGCTGCTTTTTAAATTTAATTGGTTGCCACATTCCATTGCCATACAAGCAAATGGCTGGATCAATAACACAGCCATAGATTTGTATCTATTCTCTAACTGCTAGTTTCATAATGTTACATTGTTTTTTGGATGGATAGCCCTATTGGTTATTTATAGGTCTTTGCTGTTTGCTCAGAAATTCTTGTTGGACTTATTAACAGCCCTGGGTATGTGTTACTTATGGCCTTTTTAATATATATATATATATATATTATATATATTTTACAGAAAGTGATCGTTTCTTGGAAATGCTATTCTTGCAGTAAAAATGAGTGTATATATATATATTACAAATAGATAGACCTGCTGTAAGTTGCAGCTCTTTTTGTAACTTGAGCCATGACCTTAAATGAGAATGCACTCCTGTTCCTGTACATCATTAGGTTCTTCAGATAAAGGTTTTCAGATAAAGACTGCACATCCCAGTTAATTTGTAAACATCTTAATGATCCCCTTAACAGTGCCATTGTTGCCATGTCTAATTAATGATTTTTTTAACCAAGCCATCTCAAAAAAAGTATTTTTATAAAAGGATTGACATTTTCCAACTCTCCTAAGCACTAAGTGTGATTAAGCATTGAGGCATGGGAACAGATGGATAATATAATGATAAGAATCCTTCCTTGTCAGATGAATTTGGAGACTAAACTGAATAATCCATGACTACAGTTTCTAAAAAAGTGCAAGAGAAAGGTATTGTGCTAATGTAATGCAAATACTGTATCACCCGTTAGTTTGATAATTATACCTCTTTTTATTTATGCAGTGTGCAGCTTTAATTCCAGTAAATAACATCAAATTCTCTCTGCCCTTATTTCAGATTTCAATATTTTAACATTTAAACTTTTCTACTTGTTCTCTTACTCCACTCCTTTTTTTTCAAAGCATACATTGTCTCTACCTATTAAATCTTAAGTCCCCTTTCAGTTTTCTAATATCTGTTGATATCAAGTTATTGCTCTGAACAGCATGATAGTGGAAATTATTGAAACTATACTTGTCAGGGTCATTTTATGTAAATTGGAGAGAGTCAGTCTTGTTATATAATAAAAGACAAACCTGTGGCTTTATATAATGGGAAACCTTTTTTTCTGTGTGCACTATTCACCATCTATTTGTCTTAAATATTATGTATTTTCTCTTGTTTCTACAAAACCACACATACAAGGAATTATTAAATAACTTTTCATTGGCATTATGAAAATATTTCCCTCTCTAAAATGATAACATAATATAGAGCAAAAAGTAAAAATGTATATTTTATGCATACAACATAATTATACAAAGATAGATTTGTTTTTCATTTAAAAGACAAACATAGTTAGAAGCAAAAATGACACCTTCATTAGACAGAAAGTTTGTATATGATCTTAAGGAACTATATTAAGGAAAATATTTATTATGCTGTGTTAAACAAAATTCACAGAAAAAAAGATGTAAAAAGCTGTGTAAAACAAATGACAAATTTTTCAAAGTTTGTGTAATTTTACACCATGCGAAAACCAGATTTGCCGTCATATTGTACTTTGCTTCCTGTAGAAGTCACACCGCTTTTTTACACTTTTTTTTTTTTTTTTAAAGCAAAGCCAGGCGATGTGTGGTGAATTTACTGTGCTGTTTTTGAATGAGTATTAAACTTTTATTTGAAAAAATGACAGAATAATTCTTAAATAGATTGAAATTACCTCTGTTATGAAGTTTCCCCACTTATAATCGGCAATATTTTTAATAGGAACACCAAGACAAACATTTATATTATGTCTTAATTGGCTAAGTAGGTGATTTAATTAGCAATAATCTGTTGTAACAGTTCTCAGAACCAGCAGCATTTTAACAGAACTGTAATGAGAGATCCAATTTAAATTAGTTACAACATATCATTGTATTAACTGGGTGACATCTTAACTTAGGAAATTTGTATAATACCATTGACTGAAATTTATGCTGTATTAAAGTAAGTTCCAAATGCAAAATAACACACATTACTTAAATATAAAAAAATATATATATAACCTTTAGGGAAATTAAAAGAACATGAGTCCCATATTATGGCCTAGTTTTCCAATAATTTTTCAGCTGTAAATTAATAGAAACATTTTTTTGTACAAGTGAGACAACAATTTGTTTCCCATGTTATTATTTTTATAGCATTGTATGACAAGAGTTCTTGGATTTAGAGTAAAAATAGGTCAGCTTGATAAGTTGTGCTGCACCGTTATGAAGATCTTTTACATGAACTTTAACTACTGTAGCTCTCACAGACACTTTTCTTAGTCTCCCATGACCTGATGTGAAATATTTCTGTTCTTAATATGACTAAATAACTGAAGGGGGTTTCCGTTTCTTGGTAGTGTGTTATTGTGTAACTAAATATATCGGCAGCTCTAACTTTTTTTTATTTTTACAATAAAAATGGTTATAACATTAAGGGGCAGCTTTATTAAGGTTCAAATTGCTTTTTTCATGAAAATTTGAGTTTTTGAGATGTGTTTTATGGTCAAAACTCACATTTTGATTGTTGTTTTTAAAAAAAGAAAAAAAAAACATGAATATTCCAGATGTGTTATACCCGACCCTGGAAATAGCTCAAATCCTAAAATACACTACTAAGGATGGACGAATTTGACCCATTTCGTTTCACCAAAAATTTGCTGCAGGTGAAATGTCGCCAACGCCCATTAAAGTCTATCGGCGTCAAAATATTTTTGTTGCGCGATGAAATTTTTTTTGATGCACAACGACATACAAGTCTATGGGCATCATTTTTGCAGCGAATCCCTATACACTACCTAAAACCTGTTGAGGTTCTGTAGAAGTCAATGGCAGAGGTCCCTTGAAAATTTGAAGAAGTTAACAGCCTGCTTGATGTTTAAATTTTTTTGGAGGGTTTTGTCCAAAAACTCGAATGATTCGAGCGATTTGTGTATTTTTTCACCAAAAACTCAATTAATTTTTGAGTTTTCAGGTTGCGGGACTCAAACTTCTGGTTTTTTACATTCAAGTTTTTTCTTAAGTAAGATATCATTCGAGTTTCGAGTTCATTCGAGTTAATTTTACGGTAAAAACCTTTAACACTCGACCTTTGATAAATTAGTCCCTATACGGTATGTTTGTCTGTCTATACCTGCAAGCAAAGAAATTATTAAAGGACAATGTAAACCTCAAACACATTTGCTAAAAAAGGGAACAATTGTAAAAAAGGGAACAGTAAGAAGAAATTGTGTTGAAAGTGCAGTTATTTATTAAAAAATATTGTTATGTTTTCCTACAGATTTGTTATTTTAAAACACTTCTTGAATTTTTTGTTTTTACTGAAAATCCCCCTCCCTTCAATTATAAAGAGGGCAATTTATTCAGAGTGCATGATCTGCCTTTGAACAAACAAACCCCTCCCTAAAACATTTGAGGAGCTCATTATTAGAGGGCTTCTCAGTGCACAGGCAATTTGTGTGATTCACTTCTGCTTCCTTTGTCAGAACCAGAAAATTCCAAAGTAATACTGGTTTCATTTTATTCTTTAGAGCCAGAAAAAACAAAAAAACATATATTAAAACATTAGGCAAAAATTATGTTCAGCCAAGCCCTATTCATTGAGCTTATGTTGAAAAGGGGTGTATTTCATGCATTTAAATGTACAGTATCTTCTCAATACAGAAATTATTTTATCTTGTCTATTGCTTTTGTCTTGACTTCCTGTACACATACAGTGTACTCTTTCCACATAACTCTTTGCATTTTGTCCTTTGCCTTACAATTAAATACTGATAAACTTAAAAGAAGTGAAACCCTTATTCAACATTAAGAAGGAATCTTATAGATAAGATGAGAAGCCAATTTATGATTGGTTTGTTCATCCAGTCAACTAATAATTACAGTAAAGCATGCTAAAAGATTATTAAAATTAGAGTTAGCAAAGATGTTATAGTGTCAACTGTTCTACAGTTTCCTTATCACGACAGCAGGTATATGATGTGCTTATAAATGAAATTTTATCCAAAAGGAAATATTTATGCATGACAGACCCTGTCATTCTTATAGACTTTCCATGATAAACTCTGTTTGTTCTTTCTAATTTTAAATTACATTATGGGGCAGATTTATCAAGGGTCGAATTTCTAAGTAAAAAATACTTCAAAACTCAACCATCAAATTAAAATACTTCAACATCGAATATCGAAGTCGAATGATTTTTTACCGAATTTGGCAATCAAAGTAAAATCGGTTGATTACAATTAAATCGTTCGAATCACATGATTTGAATGATTTCAGCGATCGACCAAAGGATTTTCCTTCGACCTCTAAAGACTTAGAAAACTGCTCTAGAAGGTCCACATTGACTAACATAGCACTTTGGCAGGTTTAATTTGACGAAGTATTGAAGTCAAAGTTTTTTTAAAGAGACAGTACTTCGATTATCGAATGGTCGAATATTCGAACGATTTTTACTTTGAATCGAAGTCAAAGTAAATTTAAAGTTGTAGTATCCTATTCGAAGTATCCAAAAAAACTACTTCGAATTTTGAATTTTTTTACTTTGAAAATTCCCTCTAATTCACTTAGACCCTTGATAAATCTGCCCCTATATATTATAATCCAATTGTAAGAGGCAGATACTTAATTGATACATAGTTATCCAATTTTAAGAGACAGATACTTAATTGATACATAGTTCCATTTGTCATGTACACAGATCACTATGAAATATATATGCGTGACATTTAAATGCTTTTGTTAGTAATAAAAGATATTTATTAAAATTCCCTCATTTTCTCATACTCTTGATTTCCAATGCTTTCACCGGCTTAGTACCTTGAATGTCCTTTTTATTATCATCCGACTATTGATTGCTCTTAGTTCCCCTTGGATTAGGTAATTCCTTAGTTATATTTCAATTATATCCCAGTTATACCATTCTTTATCAAAGAGATCTAATATGTTATGTTTCAGTGCTGTCAGGTAATCTATTCTATGTACAAATCTAATAATATCTAGAAATTCTTGCTCTGCAGGGGGGGTTCAGAGGCTAGTACATAACAAATATTTGATAAATCAATTATCAATTATCACTAACATTGTGTAGATTTACTTAACTAAATAGTTGATAAATGATAAATACTTAATATTAAATAATGTATTAAAGTTCATATAACACCTACAGTGTATGAAGTCCTAAATAATAATTTATATAGTATACATATGTCTGCAGTGCTTGAACTCGTAACAAAAAAGTGAAGGGATGGTTTGTGGGGCATGTGTAGCCCCGCCAACAAGAGAAAGTCACAGCTACCGGAAGTTGGCCACATCCCATTTGGTGGCCACGCCCCGCTAAATCAGGATGTAAATCAGGTAAATCAGGACTAAATCATGTATAAATACCCCCAGAACCCATAGCACGGTGGCAAAGAGGCAATTCCATGTACAAATACCCCCAGAACTCATAGAGGGTGGCACAGAGGCAATGTCATGTATAAAAAAAAAACAGAAGCCATAGATGGTGGCACAGTGACAATATCACATACAGTATACCGTCATATGAAAAAGTTTGGGAACCCCTCTCAGCCTGCATAATAATTTACTCTACTTTCAAAAAAAAGATAACAGTGGTATTTCTTTCAGGAACATCTGAGTACTGGGGTGTTTTCTGAATAAAGATTTTTAGTAAAGCAGTATTCAGTTGTATGAAACTAAATCAAATGTGAAAAACTGGCTGTGCAAAAATGTGGGTAATTTTGCTAATTTGAATGCATGTAGCTGCTCAATACTAATTACTGGCAACACCAAAATAGTTAAATTAGCTTGTTAAGCCTTGAACTTCATATGCAGGTATGTCCAATGATGAGAAAAGGTATTTAAGCTGGTCAGTTGCAAGTTCTGTTTGACTCTCCTCTGAAGAGTGACAGCATGGGATCCTCAAAGCAACTCTCAAAAGATCTGAAAACAAATATTGCGCAGTATCATAGTTTAGGGGAAGGCTACAAAAAGCTATCTCAGCGGACCGGCATATGCAGAGGATTGTGAGAATGGTTATAGACAACCCAAAGATCACCTGCAAGAACATCTTGCTGATGATGGTGTATCTGTACATCGTTCTACAATTCAGTGTAATTTGCATAAAGAACATCTGTATAGATGAGAAAGAAGCCCTTTTTGCACTCACGCCACAAATAGGGTCACGCTCATTTACAAGCCACAGTCATTATGAAAGTGCTTTGGACAGATGAGACAAAAATCTAGTTATTTGGTTATCACAAAAAACACTTTGCATGGCGGAAGAAGATCATCTCATTCTAAGAAAACCACATGCTACGTACTGTCAAATTTGGTGAAGGTTCCATTATGCTGTGGGGCTGTGGGGCTGTGGGGCTAGTTCAGGGACTGGGGCCCTTGTTAATGTCAAGGATAATGTTCAAGCATCAGTCACAAAGATAAAGTTACTTGGGGTTCGATATTCCAATAATACAATGATCCAAAACACACTTCAAAATCTACAAAGGCATTTATGCAGAGGGAGGCTATAGGAGGCATCTAGAGGCTGTTACATTTTCAAGAAGAGGCTCAACTAAGTATTGATTCAATATCTCTGTTGTGGTGCCCAAATTTATGCACCTAATTTGTTATGATGCATATTGCATATTTTATGTTAATTCAATAAACGTTATGTCACTGCTGAGATACTACTCTTTCCATAAGGTATGTTATATATTAAAAGGAAGTTGCTACTTTGAAAGCTCAGCCAATGATAAACAAAACTCCCAAGAATTAAGAGGGGTTCCCAAACTTTTTCTTATGACTGTAAATACCCCCAGATATCTGTGACAGATTCACAGAAGGGAATGAAAGAGTTAATAGTCAATGTGTGTAAGAAATGAGTTAAGGGGAGCGTTGGTGGGGGAAGAGTAATGGGGGTAAGAGTTAAGGGGAGGAAGAGTTAGGGGGAAGAGTTAGGGGGAAAACAGTTAGGGGGAGAACAGTTAGGGGGAGAAGTGCCAGCAAGCAGTACAAGTAATAAAAAACACTTACCATTATACTGCTGCACTTAACAGTTCAGAGGGGAGAAGGGGAATCTGCAGAGTAGCCCTGACAGCAACCGGACACCAATTTCTATTGGCCAAATTCCTGGAGTCCAACATGAAGAATCTACTTTCCATACCCTTCCCAACATCCATTGTATGGGCGGGAGATTCAAATACCTGCCTATAAATCAGGCCTGTCCTCCCTGCTCACCATGCTCTGCATGCTCAGCCCAGCTCTACCCCCATTTTCAGCCCAGCCCTCCCTCTGTACTCTCCCTCCCTGCTCAGCCCACGCAGCCTGCCCTTCCTCCCTCTCTGCTCAGAATGCCCTCCCTGCTCAGAATGTCCTCCCTCTCTGCTCAGCCCACCCAGCCTGCCCTCAGTCCCTCAGAGCTCAGACTTCCCTCACTCCCTGCTCAGACCTCCCAGTCCTCTCCCACTGTGCTTAGCCCAGCCAGCCCTCCTTCTCCCTCCTCAGCCATTGTGTTGCCCAGGGAGACCACCTACAGGAGAGTGATTTCTCTATTTCTAAAATAGCCACAGTAGATGGAGCTTACTGGCTTACCATCTGGCACGGCCCTGTGTGTATAATCAAATAAAATAATCAAATAAATAATATACATGGTGATGAGCATTTTTTTTCACTAAGTGTAACGATTATGGTTTACCCTGGTGGTTCAGTGGCTCTCCGGCGGGGATGCCCGCTGCATGCATCCTTTCTCCTCTACTCCGGTTTCTCCTATGGCACGCATGTCACGCACTTCCAGGATTTATGCGCCGGCGTGATGGCATCATCACGCAATGGTGCTAAATTTAAAGTATCTAAAGGGGCTTTGAAAACTCATTGCCCGTTGTTAGGTTCTATTTGTTAGTTCTTGGGTGTTGTTTGTATGTGTATCATGCTTGATATCCTGTTATTTGACCCTTGCCTGTTTGCCTGACTATTCTGAACTCTGTATCCTGAACCTAGCCTGCCTGATTATTCTGAACGCTCCAATCTGACCTTTGCCTGTCTGTTAAAGTATTCTATGCTCTCCAATCCTGATCCTAGCCTGTCTGACCATTCCTTGAAACTCTGCCTCTATCGAATCGGCCTTTATGACTATTCTGGACTCTGCTTGTGCTGGCCCAGTCTGCCTGTCTGTCTGGCCTGTCTTCCAAGTCGTGTTGTCTTCCATCTGGTATCCTTGGTTAAATGATCGTGCCCCTTTGCTCGTCCAGAACCTTTTGCTTTGCTCCTCTCTTAGTAAAACCAGACAGCATCCAATTAGCCAAGGTCTCCACCCGAGGTGAAAGGCATCTGTTAAAGGCAGAAGCAAGAGCCAAGACCAGGGAGCCAAGTACTGGTTCTGGATTTAGGGTGCCGAATGTGACACCAGGCATGGGTTTGTGGTGCAATTATGCACTTTGTCGCTGAGACAAATAAGTCACCACAACAAAAAACACCCATTAACTTTAATGCATTTGGAGTGAGAAAAAAATGTTGCGTGCATATAAAAAATTTTGCACATAAAAAAATATACGCCTATTGAATTCAACACGTTTCGCAAATTTTTTTCCTGTTTTGCTAATTTTCTGGAGAAATTAAATGGGAGATTAACTAAATATAATACATGCTATATGATTAAATACATTTAGTAATTCTGAATCTTGGGAATTGTGAATAACTACATAAGAAATATGTTCAATGTAACACATATTGAGGAGAGGAACTATTTGCTAGCTGCAGTGATATCTACTACAGTTTATATACTACAGGTATAGGATCCATTATCCGGAAACCCAATATCCAGAAAGCTCAGCATTACAGAATGGCTGTCTCCCATAGACTCCATTTTATCCAAATAATCCAAATTTTTAAAAATGATTTTCTTTTTCTCTGTAATAATAAAACAGTAGCTTGTACTTGATCCCAACTAAGATATAATTAATCCTTATTGGAAGCAAAATCAGCCTATTGGGTTTATTTAATGTTTAAATGAATTTCTAGTAGACATACGGCATGAAGACCCAAATTATGGAATGATCCGTTATCCAGAAAACCCCAGGTCCCGAGCATTCTGGATAACAGGTCCCATACTTGTATAAACAAAACGTGCACTGTAATTGTCAAAGAGAGAAATGGAGGATGATTTCTGGGCTTCTGGCACTTTGATGATGCTTTTATTGTGAGGACGAAAGCATAGCAGCAAAATGGTACTGTGGTCATTGCTAACATTTAAATCAATTACATTTGGTGTTTAATAATGCATTACTTTATTTAAGCAGAAACATTTTGTTGTTTTTGAGAAACATATTTATAGAGTCAGAGAGTCAGGTCACCTGTATTTGATTTTGTGTATGTTTGGCTCAGAAACAGCTTCATGTCTTAATTGAATAAAATGTATATCAGTCACCAGCAATGATTCTGGGCAGTATTTCTAGTTTCTAATCTTCATGGTAACACACTTGAGTTTTATAGCATTCTCTGACGATGCTGATGATAATGGTGTTTATTATTAATAATAAGCTTTCAAGAAGACCACTGGAATATCCTCTTTATGGCACAAACAAAACCCCTGGCTTTTATGATGTAATTTATATTTTAGTGACTCATCATTTTTTAACAATACCGTTATACTGATATATAGTGACTATTTGATTCTGAAAGTGTATATTTACTTGAGATTTCATCATATGAGAACAGAGATGAAATGCATCTGCATTCAGCCCTGGCAAATACTGACAAAAGGACTTTGTACGTTGTTGCTAGGTAACATTTCATAGCATATATAGTTGTGAAAGGGAAGATCTGCCAGATGTTCCATAATTTTCAAAGATTATTGCATTGTTGCGATTCAGTTTTGAAGGGTTTTTATGACAGCAATTGAAAATAGACAGAGAAATGAAAATGATTGTCATAACTCGACTACTAGATTTGAACCTATTTTTCATGTGCAAACTTTTAAAAATAGTCTAAACATCATGTACAATATATAAAATCAGAAAGAAAATAGTATATTCCTAACAGCAAAATTATACATTATGTAATTATTCACCCATTATGAGTAGAGGATACAATGCATAGTTATATGAAGGGGTTGTAAGTACAAAGAGAACAAAGTAAAAAAAAGCATTTTAGCAAAATATTTAGAAAATACTTTAACATTTTGCGAAGCTGGAACTGTCAACACATTTGGACATATATCATATAAAAAATCCACCAAATGTACTGATAAAATAAATATTTACTTAGACAATTATTCTCTCTACATGTAATCTGCCTGTCATAATATTAAAGGGCCAGTAACACCAACAAGAAAATGTGATCTGTACATGTACATAACAGAGGAGATCTGCAATCAAAACCATACTGTTGCTTTACAGAAAAAAAACATTTCCATGTAAAGTATATGATCAAAATAACTGACACATCAAGTTGAATAGGTTTCAATTGTGATGTTGCTGGTCCATTAAATAACTGTAAGTCCAACAGTACCTAGCACTCTAGGAAATGAGAAAAGTGCAATGCCTGGACACTATAAACCAGGGATCAGGAACCTTGGCTCTCCAGCTGTTAAGGAACTACAAGTCCCACAATGCATTTGCCTTTAGACTCCTTCAAAAGGCTCCTTCATTGCATTGTGGGACTTGTAGTTCCTTAACAGCTGGAGAGCCAAGGTTCCTGATCCCTGCTATAAACCAATGGTAATTATTCTCCCAACACAGTTGTTTGTGCATATATGTACAGTATGCTAAATAGAAGAAACATGTCCAATAAGCTCTAGTGTTCACAGAAATGTCTTAAACGAATGTTGCTGTATTTTCAGATATGTTAAATATTTTTTCTTAAATGGCCATTATATCTAATTTATTTTTTACATTTTGCTTTTGGGATTACCATGTACGAAGTATACATATTTCCCATTATCTTAAATATGCCTCTTCCAAATGATAATTGTCTCAGCTTACAATTTTAGCCTTTACCTAAGCAGCAATTGTTTTTCTGTCAGGCTGGCTACAATTTCCTTAACACCTCACAAGGTTCCATTTGTGTGTAAAATCCCATTGCAAGGAATCAGTATCATTCAATATATGGTAACTTTTTTGTACAAGGTAACTGTGCTATCCTGTTCATAGGTTATACTAACCACCAGTAAGTATGCTGAAGTAAGCAAAGTTTGTATTTATAATAAGGACCATAAAAGCAGGCACTGCGATCATATGACTTTTTACTAGGCAGACTGTAAATTGGGAATGATTAGAGATTGCACACCTGCAAACAGACAGCTGCATTTACAAACACAAAAAGTAGCCAAAAAATATCACTGCCAGACTAAAATAAAACCCAGGCCTATGAAGTTCAGCATCAACACAAAATCTATTCATTAAATTAATTTTGAAAAAGTGTGTTAATTTGAGGTTTAGGTGATTTATTGGCTGTATTTTATGTTGTTCTACAATATACTTTTAGGTGTGTCTTGAAATTTTAAAGAAGAGGGTTGCTTACTATTAGAAAATAAAGTTAATATATTATATTGATTTTTCCTTCCTATGTTTTAAAAAAACTAAAAAAAAAATATATGTTACTACACCAAGTCAAGCCAGGCCCATTACTTTGACATATCCCTACTGATTTCTTGTAGTGGTATTACAAACAAAAATTAAACCTTTGTGAGGTTCTAAGAAGCTTGCTGCTATCCCAACAGTTAGATAATGTTTGTTTAGACAGAGCTACAATTGCAGACTTATAGTTTGACAGAAGCATATCAACACTATGAAGGTATAATGGCCATTTAAGTATTATTTCTTCAACATGTGATTGTAGCTTATAGAATAATGTACAAGACAATTCTTCAGCACTTTATACTAACCTAAATTTTAGGGATGCACTGAAACCAAGGCTTTTTCAGCAGGATTTGGCCACATCCAAGCACCTGGCCGAACTGAATCCAAATCATGTGACTTTATCACACAAACAAGGAAGTAAAAACATTTTTAACTGCACGGTTTTCTTTGGCCCTTTCTGACCATCATTTTAATATGCAAATTAGGCTTTGGATTTTGTTAGTTATTCAGCAGAATCTTTCGCAAAGGGAGATTAGGCTGGGATACACATTTTAACATCATCCTTGTTAAAATCTATAATCTAGTGTGTATGCTCAAACTAGTCTCAATACACTATTACAGTGCATATTTTGCATGGAATCAGTACAAAAGTTAATTATTATTATTATTTTTTTTTAGGTTTAAGGAAACCCATACATGAAATAAAAATGAAGAACTTAACATCTTAAACTGTCTGGTCCAATTGAAAGATCAGACTACGTTTTTAACTGGATTTATTTGGAATTCGCCAGGAGAATGACATCCCATCTACTTCTTGCATTTTTAGTGTGGATTTCTGAACCAAATCCTTCTCATAGTGACATATTCTTTGAGAGGACAGCCGATTCACAGTCTATAGAAAAACTGCATCACTTTTCTGTCAATAATGGAAAACTATTAAATCGACAAAAACGGGGATGGATGTGGAATCAGTTTTTTTTGTTGGAAGAGTACACAGGATTGGATTATCAGTATGTTGGCAAGGTACAGACTCCTGATCAAATTGATTTGATTTCTGATTTAGGCTTATTAAGTATTTTACTGTAAAATGTATTTATGATGAACTTTCAATAATTTATGATGTTGACGTTTTGTGTCCATTAATTTTTCCTTCTACTGGTTGCATTACTGAAAAAAAATTCTATAAGGAACAGTTTGTTAATGAATTGCCACACTTTAATAACAGAGATTTGCATGTTGCCCTTTTCTGGGCTTTTAGCGATTTCTTGGAATTCAAACTAAATTCATTACTACAGTAGCTTACACTATTAGTAATTTTTCTATCAAGGTTGATGCCACTACTACAGTTTCTTTGACTACCAGATTTTTTGTGAAGGCGCTAAATTGTCATATTTTCTGACTAGAAAGAGGAGTAATAAAAAGTAGCAATAATAATTAGAAACCAAGTATAACATTTACTTAATTAAAATGCTGATACAGGATATACAGTAGAAGATAAGCTAACATTTTCCATTATGAACACTGAACTATAAAATAATAAATTAAGTGATTATTTATATGCTTTACTAATTCTCTATGAAAATGTTCCTGTAGTTTAGCTGTAAGATAAGACACACAAGAGAAGCTACTCAGGATGAATAAAAGAAACTGAACATTAAACATATGCTGCTTGCATCTGCAGATAAAAGGAATACAACAGCAGTGGTGTTAGTTAAATCTGACTATTTAAGATTTGGTGTGTTGCATTAAATTAAAGCTAAACCTGAAGTTCCTGTTATTTCATCCTGTGTAACTGTATATGAAAGGTAAATGTATACAATATGATTATACTCAACAGAGAAAACATGTTTGGTTTTACACATGAAGCCTTAAAATTCAACAGAAAATGTTTTTGTACCTTCAAATAATTCATAGATTACATACTAATCCAGAGATTACATACGTAATATCTAGTAATATAATTTTGGAATTAAACTGTCATTTCAAAATTAATCAATTTTTTTTTTTTATCCTATTCTCGTAACTTTCAATTTTAAAATCCTGGCTGACACTTTGTAACCTTTATGCAGTTACCTGGAGCATTTCAGTCTCATTTGTTCAATACAGTGTACCAAAAATACAGCCTGGTTCATTTAAAGGCTGGATAAGGCAATGGGGCACTTGGGCAGGCTGTAGAGCATAAAGCAAGCTGTTGAATGGTCACATATAACTTTGGGGCTCCAGTTGCAAACTTGCAATTCTACTGAATACTATCAGAGATTTTGAGTCTTGCTTAGTGTTCCTAGTATATTTTATCAATGAAAAGCATATCTGCACTAAATTGTCAAACTCCTATTTACATTTTTGTCGATTTGGAAGTATTTGTCAGAATTATCCAATCTTTGATGCTGTGCTTTCCCTGTTTTTTATTCTTATACCTCACACCTCAGAATGCATGACACAAATGAGCTTCCCTCTACTTGTCCCACTTACTTATTATGTTAATGTCCATGGCATCTTAAACACTTGCAATAAAATAATGTATCCCGCTATTTATCCCCTAGTTACAGTGTTACTAGTATTGCCTGTAATTTGGACTTGTAAATGTAACAAAGAGTGGGGGCACTAAACAGTTCTATTTATACATTAAATTAGTTACATATTAAATCAATAATGTACAGTAATCAATGCAACTACTATATTAATAAAATACCTGAAATTGCTTAGCTTGTCCTACTTTATTATTTTAGTGTTCCTAACCCTCTATATGCCCTTCAACATATTTACAGTGCTATGTTCCAAAGCATTACAGAAGTCGTTGTTTTCTCTTGTAAATCTACAGTAAAATCTTTTGAAGTGGCAAAAATCTATCTAGCTAGTGGAGAAAAACATGGTGCAGTTATAACTGCATTGTGGACAAGCACAGTTTTGAAACCTGTAAACCCTTGGCAAATAAAGCCACAACTAAGGTTTTTCATAAAATAATAACTTTGATGTTCTGAAAGGATCTGGATTAGTAAAATATTCAATTTATAAAACTAAGCAATAATGTTTATAACAATATGGAAACCAGAGGCCTGGGTTAGAATGGCAGTAAGTGCATGATATAAATGCAAATGTGCTTTGTCTTCACAAAACAGATTTACTTTGTTTTACATTTTTAAAGCTAAGGACCTAAATGGTAACTATACATTTCAGCCTTCCTGTAAATTGTTAGTTTAAGTTCAGCAGCTTCAACAGCTTTAGACAGGAAGTTTTGCAGAGCTACATTTAGAGACCATTGTGCATTGTGGTCAAATGCTGTTTGTTTGTTCCCTTTTTCCCTAAAACAAGACCCCCGAAAAATGTTAGTTACATATGCTTTTCAGATTTGTTTCCCCTTCTTAATTATCCAAAACTAAGATTTCTTGCTTTTGCTGGCAAATTTTCTACATAACGGGGGATATATCATTCCATGGCCCCCAAAAATCATTATGTTAGCAAGCAGCTACTTCACAGCCAAAGTTTTGTGTTGCAGGTTCAGATAGTAAGTGGAGCCTCAAAAAATAAATATCCACATTGAAATGTTTTAATGTAAATTGGCAAGTCAGAAATTGTGGTAAACTGATGCAATGTCTGTATTGCTCCAGGTTCTGAAGACAACTTTGTTTTGCTTCTATACTGTATATGCATATCTTTGTTCCCACAAAAATCTTAGTATCCATATTGCTACATAAATGGTTCTTTCCTGGCCTAAATAAGACATGAAATCAGACATGAAATAAAAATTATATGTATGCAAAATAACATTTTCTAAATAGATTCTTTAAATAGTTTTTTGAAAAGTAACTAGGATCCATAAAAGCTGTAAACAAATATTACCATTATTCAAAACTGCCTACTTTCCAAAAATGTTTTGAGTATGAACACAGTAAGGATTTTTTCTCAGAGGAATGCAAATAAAAAATAAATCATATAAGTCATACTGTAAATCTGTTAAATTTGCTTGTGAGCAACAGCAAATCTGATTTTTATTTCCATTGTTCTATTTGCAGCAATATACACACACACACACATATATATAAACAACATATGGCCTGGTGCACAGCAGATCACCTGTTAATGCTGGAACAAACAAATCCCATAATATTGAAACAACAAAAGTAATCCGCACTCAATAGGTCTTGTGAAGTGAAAAAATTATTTATTCAACGTTTCGGCTCATGTACACGAGCCGTCCTCAGGAACGTTTTGTTGTTGTTTATATATATATATATACTATATATACTTTATAAAAGTCTGAATATGTGACAGAAACGTGAGGCTAGTCTGCATGGGATGGCAGTATATGCAGTATATATGAATGTCACATCGTTATACACTGTGATCCCTACTGATCAAGACATTGAAACTATTCGAACAATGCTCATACAGAACCCTGATCCAACACGCCCAAATACAGAGTTTTTGATTGATCTCTTGGGTTATTCTCTCAAATTGAACTACTTTAAGTTTGAACTTTGCTACTATCTTCAACTCAGTGGAACCAGTATGGGTTCTAATGTGGCACCGGCATTTGCCAATCTGTTTATGACATAATTCGAACATGACACATCATCCACTCATATGGACATCATATTTACAGACTTTGGCGCTATATTGATGACCTGCTAATTTTGTATTTGGGCATTAAAAATCAATTTCTACAAATCTTAGAGGAACTTAATGCACTCCCACTCCAATTAAGTTTACAGCACAGATAAACAACATGGAAATCCCGTTCCTTGACATGCTCCTGTTGAAACAAGACACACACCTCAATAACACCATTTTTCGTAAAGAAACCGACTGCAACACTTTTTTACATCATAAATCCTGCCATCCACCACATCTGTTCAAAAGCATACCATACTCGCAGATGATTCGGGTGGTCCAGAATAACAGTGATCCTGGACGCCTGGAATACCAACTTGATGAACTTATCGACCGTTTTATTCTAAGGAACTACCCACTACATGAACTATTGAATAGCCGACAACTCACACAAGCTGATCTTTTGGAGTCTACCACCACACATGAGTCTAAATACATCATCTAAATTATTAAGTGTCCCTGTGGCCTCGTATATGTTGGCAAAACCATCACCACCTTTAGAGACAGGATGGCAAACCACAAATCAGCCATTGGCAAGGGCTCAGGTGACACACCGGTCTCACAGCATTTTGTTGAACACAAACATTCATTAGCGTTATTACAAAGCACAATCATTGACTTTATTTCACCTCCGGCCAGGGGCGGCGATCGTGAACGACTACTTCTACAGACTGAACTTAAGTGGATCCACCATCTGGATACCCTTAATCCTAGAGGACTTAATGAACTGATCTCATATGCCCCTTTTTACTAAGCCAGATGTAGTAGTTCGTTATACAGAGTACAGATCCCTCGTGGCTGCCAACTTTGTCTTTTTCTTTTCCTGTTCATCTTTTTCTTTCTTTCGTCTTTTCTTATCTTTTTTTCTTCTTTTTTTCCTTTCTTGTCCTTTTTTTCCGTTTGTTCCTTTTCTGCCCTCTTTCTATTCCATTTGGCCTTTATTTCTCCTCCATTTTGCCAGCACCTGTATCAACATGTTTGCCAGCACACAGTTGGATACGTTTACAAATAGTTCTGATAACGTATTTGTGGGCTAATTAGTACGCCAGTTTCTGTAGTAACCAATGTTACCAACAGGGTGATGTGTCGCTTATAGTGCACGCAGTTTGGAGTGGCTATGTGTTCCCAAACCCCATTTCATATCATGGTGGTTGACCATGCTCACGATCCTGTGCACAGCTATTATAACCTGTATTCTATTCTGTATTGTGACTCACGCAGTATCACACACTGCACCCTCATCCTAGTTACATAGTTACATAGTTAAATTGGGTTGAAAAAAGACAAAGTCCATCAAGTTCAACCCCTCCAAATGAAAACCCACCATTCATACACACACCTAATTTCACATAAATTCTATATACCCATACCTATACTAACTATAGAGCTTAGTATCACGATAGCCTTTGATATTATGTCTGTTGCATTCCACAACCTCACTGTCCTGACTGTGAAGAACCCCCTACGTTGCTTCAAATGAAAGTTCTTTTCTTCTAGTCTAAAGGGGTGGCCTCTGGTACGGTGATCCACTTTATGGGTAAAAAGGTCCCCTGCTATTTGTCTATAATGTCCTCTAATGTACTTGTAAAGTGTAATCATGTCCCCTCGCAAGCGCCTTTTTTTTCAGAGAAAAAAACCCCAACCTTGACAGTCTACCCTCATAATTTAAGTCTTCTATCCCTCTAACCAATTTAGTTGCACATCTCTACACTCTCTCCAGCTCATTTATATCCCTCTTAAGGACTGGAGTCCAAAACTGCACTGCATACTCCAGATGAGGCCTCACCAGGGACCTATAAAGAGGCATAATTATGTTTTCATTCCTTGATTTAATGCCCTTTTTTATGCAAGACAGAACTTTATTTGCTTTAGTAGCCACAGAATGACACTGCTCAGAATTAGACGATTTGTTGTCTACAAAAACCCCTAGATCCTTCTCATTTAAGGAAACTCCCAACACACTGCCATCTAGTGTATAACTAGTGTATAACTCGCAATCAATTGCAGTTTGTACTATTATGGTGAACCTAGTGACATGCATCTGTGGACAGGCTAATGTGACACACCCCATGTCCTATAGGTGGTTCACTTAACCCAGTATCCAGCGGGTCCGTCACCACAAACCTTGCCACATTGAGTCCAGTTCCATTTTTATTCTACTCGACCGACACTACAATAAATCTTATATTTATATTTTTATTTCTAATTTTAGCAGTATCTGTGCATGAACTATGACCTCTACTGGTCTACCTGGTCTACCATCTGTGGAACCTTTCAATACTGGCACTACGGTACTACTACTTTGGTCTTTTTTTCTTTCTCTCTCTCTCTCTCTTCTCGGCTTTACCCCTCCTTTCCTTTCCATCTATTTTTCTCCCCTCGAACAGTTCTGACTCCAAGTACCAGACTGTAGTCCCACCCCCATGTTGCCATGGTCAATGACCCTAACAACATCACTCAATGGGAATCAGAGTCTGACTCTAAACAGGAAGACAAGCCCTCCCCTCCGGAAGCCTCTGGATCTTACAGTTGCTGGAGATTATACTATTGGACTCCCTTTCATCATTAGATGCACAATGAATGCACCTTTTTGCTGTCTTTCGTCTCCCGGATTCATGACCCACCGGGGTATGCACAGATGGGTATTAACAGCCCACGGACCCGAGTAAGCTGAGTGATGCTCTCCCGTCCATGGAGTAAAAGTGAGCTATTCTCTTGAACTTAGTGACTGTAACACCGATCTTCGGTAAAGCATTATGAAGGATGTTATGTTCTATGCACGCACCTTTGATTATATTTTACTGTGCTTCCCGAGATGTTCTTTTGCACACATTCTGTTTAAATATGACTACTATCACATTGACATCAAAGTTATTGCGTATGCTGTTACTTAATGACATGTTTGAAGATGATCTCTACGACTTGCTACTATTAGCAATTATGTATTTTTTCTTATCTAACAGATATAACATTAGATACACAATATTAGCATTGTCACAATGTAACCCTTCATTCTTACATTAGGCATCTCTATATGATTGACGTTGTGAACACACTTAATTGTCTATTTGTTTTTTTGTCTTTTCTTTTTTGCCAAAAAAGTTTTTTCCTTTTGATGCAACTTTATTTACACCCACACTGACCCACTATGACATCATGACCTTCGCCTTTCCACAATTTTGTGTTTAAATGTTTGATTGTTAGTTGTGTTATGCACTTTGAGAAAGGCTAGAGTGGTAGCCGAACATTAGCAGTTTTTTTGCTGAATAAACACCAAAATCTTTTTCTACATAAGACCTGTGATTGCTTGCCTATTTTTGGATACCTATCTCACTGTTTGCATACTGTACCTAGGCACATTGAACCTGTGCCAGCTTCCAGTTGTTTCATTTATATATATATATATATATATATTTTTGGTATTCTCACTAAACACAGTGGTAGTTCTTTCAATGCCAACCTCAAAGAAATTATCAGCTAAGATCTGTTAAGAAGCAATGGATGAGTAAATTAATAAATCAATGATAGTTCAAAAGATTGTACTACAATAAACTATATTTTAGTTTTAATCCAGGGAAGCCAGTTAAGGTCTCATTAAATTATCTTCAACTTAGCTGCAAACAACCTTTCCAGAGAGTGCAAACACATTACAATTAGATGCCAAAAAGCCAAAAATATCAGTGGTCAATAATATAGACCTAAAATGAAAGCACTTCTCTCTCTGGTAGATAAAAAAAAATACTAGGTATGGTGTGGCTGTAGGGAGGGAAGGCACCTGTCATCTGCCAAATGAAGGCAGCATTGTATTCATGGGGCAAACACAAGCCTCTGCTCAGAAAAAAAAACATGGCAGTCTGCACCTATCATGTAGACAAAGTTGAAACCAGTGTGTGGATGTATTTATTTTAACATAGAAGATATGGAAACATATTATGTAAATGTTATCAGAGGACTGGTAGTTGAATAATAATAATATACGGTTTTCAGATCCTCCCTTTAAAAGGTGTCATAATAATTAACATGCTGCATAATTGGCCATCAATAATAGACTGTGCTTGTTTCTAAAAAAGATATATATTATGTATTCTCATTTAAATTGCATAATGTTAGTAATAATAAGAAGAAGAAGACGAAGATGAAGATTTAAAATACAGGGCTGCCTAAGATTCTTCACAATTTTCCAAATTCCAAGCCTTAGAAATTGCAATGATGAGTTTGTAATCATGTCACATGTAGTAACACAGTCCAGTGTGGTGAATTCTTTATTTTTTAGGGTGAATATTTGAGTGCTGTTAAATAGAATGTTATTCTGTACAACAATATATTGCGTAAATTACTATGTATTGTACAGCACTTACATTTTCACTTTTAAAGATCTACATTTATTTTTTCTTTAAACCTAAACATTTCAGCTATTTTGAAATACAGGGGGGGCACATTTGTATTCAATTTTATGTCCTAACATTTTATAAATATATATTGAATGTTTTCACTGTGGTTCTAAGATTTACAGATTTGATAAGATTTGATAAGTCTCTACTAAGAAAACTGCAACTTGCAGAGCATAGCACTTTGCATCATTTTAAACTCTGTATGACTGACCGATAATTGATCCTTTGGCATTTTCACTGAGATAATAACGTGTGATTCAAAGCCTATGAAGTCATGACCTAGCTCTTAGAAAGCAGGAACTGAAAACTAGACTGACAGCATTGATGTTTTTTTTTTTGTAACTTATATTTTTATTGACAGGTTTTGAAAATTGTACAAAGCTGAAAACATCAAGATAGACATCAGTAGCATATTAATACAGCGTATCATTAAGAAAAACACCAAAAGCTAGGGCCGATATGGCCAACAACCAGATCTATGTCAATAAGCAAAATAATGCTCGCAAGTCCCATAGGGAAGGCGAGACATTGTTTACAGTAGCATAAACAACAGGCAAAAGAAAAAGTCATCAAGCAGAAGGTACAACATCAAGGGTTCAAGTTAGGGCAGTACGAGTTCAAGTTCAGTCTATAGCAGTGGAGCGGGTGTGGGGAGCAACAGGAAAGACATGTGAGTGAGCTCAGGGAATGGTCTCTTAGTGGGGCAGGGCGGGCGCCATACCTCGAAGGTCCCATATGGACCAAATTTTGAGAAAACGGTCTGTTGTTTGTTGGATGTGGGCTATGTTAGCCTCAAAAGACCTGTTGCTGTTCACCCTGTTGATAATCTCAGTCATTGTGGGAATCGTCCGGGTTTTCCATTTAGCAGCAATGGCTAATCGGGTGGCGGTCAGTATTTGATTAACAAGTGCTTGTCCACTCTTCTGAATCCGTGGCAGGGGTTTGCCCAACAAGAACACTACCGGATCTAGTGGCACTGGTCTGGAAAGCAGCAAGCAGAGAAGTGTGTAGCTGGGAACCATGGGCACCACAGTTTCTCCAGCAGAGAGGAGAATGGTCGGGAAAAAACTTGTGAAGTTTTTCTGGGGTATAGTACCAAAACGTTAGGATCTTGTAAATATGCTCCTTCTGTCGTACGCAGGATACCATGTGTGCCGCGTTGTCCCATATTCTGGACCATTCCAAGGCGGTGAGCGGTTGTGGAAGCGCTTGGTCCCACTTATCCATATATTTGTGGCGATGTGGCGGAGATGCTTGGGGGGTCGTGAGTATCAAATAGATACTAGAGATGAGACCTTTTTGTGGTAGACCATTGACGGCCAGGGCCTCAAATGCAGTGGGTCTAGATGCAATAGCAGGTTTTGTTAAAGAGTCCACAAAGTGTCGGAGTTGAAGGTACTCAAAAAATCTAAGTCTCACAGATGGATTATTGTCCTGAATAGTCTGCAAGGGAAGCAGCATGTGAGTAAGTGGGTGGATAACATCCCGTACAGTGAAATAGGAAAACTTCGACCACCGCAAATGAAACGCTGGAGCCATGCCTGGCTGGAAGGCAGGATTCCTCAGGAAAGTGGTTAACAATGACTTGGCTAAAATCAAATTGTGCTTACGCCTGGTGTTGAGCCAGATCGAATGTAAGTGTCTAGTAGCCAAAAGCATCGTAGGAGAGCATCTGATAGCAGTAGTAGAACACCAAAAAAGTGCATTCAGGTGGTAGTCTCGTGCCATCTCATTTTCAATGTGACCCCAAGCCGTAGGAGAAGTCCAATGAGACCAGGCCAAGAGCTGCCTAAGATGGGCGGCCTCATAGTATTTCCGTATGTTAGGGGCACCCAAGCCCCCTCGGTTGCGGGATGACAGCAGAACCGAGCTGGCCACCCTATGACTCCGATTCGCCCAGATAAAACCTTGAAACAGAGATAGTATTTCCTTAAGCGTTGAGGGTGGAACAGCAACAGGGAGAGTCTCAAACAGGTAGAGGTATTTGGGTAGCACACTCATTTTTATAGCAGCCACCCTGCCCAACCAAGATATAGAATAATGAGACCATTGCAACAACTGGGTCTTAGTCCGCTGAACAAGTGGTTTAAAGTTTAGGTCGTATAAGTGAGAGTAGGCCGCAGATAAATGGGTACCAAGATAGGATAAGGAGTCTCTCCTCCATCTATAGTTAAAAGCGGATTGCAAGGACTCCAGCTCCCTGGAAGTGAGTTTTAATGGTAAAGCTTCGGTTTTGTCTAGATTCAGTTTGTAGCCAGATAGTGCACTGTACCTGTTTAATAGCTGGTGAAGATTTGGGAGTGAAACAAATGGGTTTGATAGCGTAAGGAGGACATCGTCTGCAAATAAAGCTATTTTATAATGAGACTCGCCAACCGGAACTCCCGCAATGTCCGGGTGGCTCCGTATGGCCGCCGCCAGAGGTTCAATACTAAGTGCATACAGAAGGGGGGAAAGGGGGCAGCCTTGTCTCATCCCGTTGAAAATAGGTATTGGTTTCCGAGATTGACCAGGCAGTTTGAGGAAAGTGAGGGGGGTACTATATAGGCTACGGAGAGAACTGAGATAAGGGCCTGAGAGGTTGAGGTGACCTAGCAAAGAGAATAGATATGTCCAATTAAGCCTATCGAACGCCTTCTCGGCGTCTAAACTGAGGATCACTGATTTGTTCTGAGTCCTCTGAAGGATCTCGATTAGATCAATAGTACGTCTGGTATTGTCGCCAGCCTGTCTGCCCATTATGAAGCCTACTTGGTCCCTATTAATTAGTCGCGGTAAGATGGGTGCAAGGCGGTTTGCCAATATCTTAGAAAACAATTTCAAATCAGAATTTAATAACGCTATGGGCCTGTAATTTGAGCATAATGTGGGATCCTTTCCTTCCTTGGGTATAAGGGAGAGGTGTGAAGTCAAAGTGGTATTGGGGATGGCAGTCCCTTGTAAGTACAGGTTGAAAAGTTTCAGCAAATATGGAGTCAATATATGCTGGAACAATTTGTAGTATTTATAAGGGAGGCCATCAGGGCCCGGAGTTTTCCCTGTAGGCATTTGTTTGAGAGTAAAGGATAATTCTTCCGGAGTGATAGCTGCATTGAGCACGTCCAGGTCCTCAGCTGAGAACTTAGGAAGGTCAAGGCCAGTCAGGAAGTCAGTTATCAGGTCCCTATGGTAGCCTACTTGCGGGAATGGTTGAGGTAAATTATAGAGTTTGCTATAAAAATCGTGAAATTCAGCTCCTATTTGCTCTGGGTCGTAAGTTAAGCCAGCAGAAGAGCGCTTAATGGAAGTTATTCTGGTTTTGGCTTGTTGATCTCTCAATTTCCGAGCTAACAGTGTGTGCTGCTTATCAGCTTTTTCATAGAACATCTGTCTGGTCCAAATAATGGCCTTTTCCGCCTGTCTATACTTCAAAGTGGCTAGTTCCTTGCGCAGTAAACTAATTTGGCGTAATAAGGAGTCAGTGCCCAGTATGTTATATTGAGTCTCTGTGTCTCTAAGTTTTTTATGTAGGGTGAGGTAAGTACGAGTCATGAATCTTTTTCTATGGGCCGTCAATGCAATAAGGTGACCCCGTATCGTAGCTTTATGGGCCTCCCAAAGAGTAGGGATGGAATCTACCGAGCCCTCATTAATTTCAAAATATTCCTTCAGTCGACCCTCGATTTGGGCAAAAGCTGTGGAGTCATGCAAAAGCGTTTCATTCAAACGCCAATGAGACTCACGGGAGGGGGGCTTAGAGAAATCTATGGTCAAGAGTATGGGAGCATGGTCAGACCAGGAGATAGGCAATAGCTCCGCTGCGAACTGTAGGTTAAGAGAAAAGTGTGAGATGAAAAAATAATCAATGCGGGTGTGAATCTTATGCACAGGAGAGTAAAAGGTAAATTGCTTATCTCTAGGGTGTTTAATTCGCCAGGTGTCAAACAGTTGGGCCTGTCTCATGGTTTGTCTGAACAATTTAGATAAATTGTGTGCCGCCTGTAGTGTGGCCGGTTGGGACCTATCAGCCACCTGAGAGAACGTTAGATTAAAGTCCCCTCCCAGTATAGTATGTAAAGGGGTATGTCGTTGCGCTATAGCTATGACCCTTTTAAGAAAGCGAATTTGGCGCTTGTTAGGAGCATAAATATTAAGGAGGAGAACCTGAACACCAGCATAAGATCCCGTTAGTAATAAGTAATGACCTTTCGGATCGGAAAGGACCTGGTCGACCGACAAGGGACAGTCTTTATGAATAAGGACCGCCACCCCGGCCTTTTTGGAAGAGCCCGAGGAATAGTAGGCCGTAGGGTAGTATTTAGAGTGAAGGCCATAAGAGCTATCCTTAGAAAAATGTGTCTCCTGGATAAAGGCTATATCAGCCCGGGAGTCTCTAAGTTCTTTAAGAGTCAAGTATCTCTTTTGTATGCTATTAAGACCTTTAACGTTAATGGAGATGAATTTAGCCATGGGGGAATAGATAAGGGGGCAATAGAATAAGCCGTAGCTTAGCTGACATACCCATCAACAGATGTGGTCGACCAAAATCCCCAACCGATCCATGTAACAACATACAAACCACAAGGTATTCAAGTAAACTGAGCTCACCATGTATCAATTCAAAACAGACCCACAAAAAACAGATGCGTTGAACCTGAAAAGGCAAAATGAACCCAAGACAACAAAACAGCAGTAATAAACATAAAATAAATAAGAAAAAATAGAACAACATTAGGTAAAACAAATATTGAGAAAGCATTATTCCAAACATTCCCAAGCTCTGTTCGGCTTAATGATAACTGTGGTGGAAAAATAAAAAAAAATCAGATGGAGTAGTGGCGATGACGTATAGTCAACGGCCAAGGAGGAACAATCAGGAACCTCCGGAGGGGGTGAGAAATAACCGTGATGCCAAGGATCACCGCAGTCGATGTAATACACAAGAGTAGGTGACATGTCGCGACACTCACGGAGACCTCGTAGGTTGGATAGAGCCATACATGAGCCAAGCTGGCCCCAGAATGTAGAGAAGATTCGGCAGTAAATCCTCAAGGAATCTGTGGAGGCGATGGGCTCAAGGCCAATGGAGGCAGACCATTTTGTCGCTGGACCGTAAGCCACTGAGGTTCAAAAGTAACCACTGGCTTCTCTCTTGGGCTGGGCCGGGTTGGCGAGGATACGTCTTGAAGCGGCAGGTTGAGTGCTTTTAAGAACCGAGCGCCATTTTGAGGGTTCTGCAAGGTGTATGTGTGACCCGCTCGATTGACCACCAGCTTAAATGGGAAGCCCCATCTGTAGGGTATGCCAAGGTCCCGAAGCTTTTGTGTGACAGGCTTCATCTCTCTTCGTTTGGTCAAAGTGATGGGAGAGAGGTCAGTGAAGATCTGCACCTTATGGTTGCGAAAGTCCACTGTGTTAGCAGCCCTTGTTTTCGCTAAAACAAACTCCTTGGCCTGGTAGTAGTGGAAGCATGTGACTATGTCACGCGGAGGTTTGGGTGGAAGTGGTTTAGGGCCCAGCGAGCGGTGGGCTCTGTCAAATCTCCACATATCAGATGGAGTGTCTGGACAAATATGGGTACATAGGTCCGTAAGGTAGCCCGGAATGTCTGCCGGCATTACCTCCTCAGGGATCCCCCGGAACCGCAGGTTTTGTCTGCGGGATCTATTTTCCAAGTCTTCGCACATGTCCCGTAATAGGTACACTTCCCCTTTAAGGGCGGCATTTTCCTCCTCTGTATTAATCAATCTCTGTGCAATATCGTCTGTGAATGTCTCTAGCTTGTCAGTCCGATCGCCCAGATCAGTCACATCTCTCCGGATCTCTTTCAAGGCCACATTTACTGCCGCCGCAACCGTCTGAGTAATGGTGGCCGTCAGGGCAGACTGTAGGTGCACCAGTTGGTCTGCCAATATTTGGGCAGTAACGGGTTGCTCGGCTTGTTGTTGGGCCGGGAGATTATCAGAGAGGAAATGTTGTGGTGACTGAGAGGCCATAGAAGGCGATGTACTCACAGAGTGGCTTGGAGAGGCATCAGCGTGCGGTGAGCTTGGAGGTGCGCTATCAGAGTCGGCGCCATCTTGGGGAGTGTGTCGCAGGCTCCGACTTGGCGTCTTCTGTAGGTAGGGAGACATCGTAGTGCGCTGTTTTTGCGGGGTTTGTCGTTTCCCCATGGTCTGGCTCAATAAATGTGCATCCCGTGCTGCGAGTTATTGCTTTTAGAAGCTGATATGCGGGAGTGCAGAGGTCCCAAATCACGGAGCTCCTACTCTATGCGTCCGGTCAGCAGCATGACTAAGGACCGCCCCGACAGCATTGATGTTTTGACAATTTTATTTTATCTTTTGATTTCCTGTTGTAAGAAACTGATGAGAAAACTCAATTAAGTAAATCTCCATACATACTGTAATATAGCTAAATAATTTTTAATATGACTGCATACATATCACTAAGTTACTTTGAAGGTTTAAGCCAAACATATACATGAGAGAGAAAGAAAGAAAATAAAGTTCTTTGTAGTGATAAATTACACATTTTGCACTGAATGGCATTGAGCATTAAAGGAATTTTGTTGCTGCCTGGTTCAGGAAAAATACCCAGATGTATGACTATATTGTCAGACCATAGAAACAGAAGAATAGAAGGTCCCTATACGATGACAAGCTATGTTTACCAAAATGGTAACCATAAGATACTCTAATATTAAAGAAGGAAAGCTACAGATGCAGTTTTGGCAATAGATTAACCACAACATTGCAAGCTAGAAACTTTATTTATTCTGTAGAATGTTTTACCATACCAAGGTTAAAAACCATAGAAGTGCTCTCTGTTTGTTTGAGATAGCAGTTGCCATATCAGTGACTTAACTTCCCTGCTTGCATCACACTGCTGGCTCAGATTGCAGCCATGGGGTCAGGGGAGAGAGGAAAATCTGTGCAGGCTTCTGGCAGGGGGTTTGAGCTGAAAGAGGTTACAGGGCAAACCTTTTGAAATAAAAAATAACAGTGATATAAAGGTGATACCTTTATTGGCTAACAAATATAATCATAGTAAGCTTTCAGAACATTTTAGTTCCTTTTTCAGCTTGAAAAAGGAACAAAAATGTTCTGAAAGCTTGCTATGATTATATTAGTAGGGATGTCGCGGACTGTTCGCCGGCGAACTTGTTCGCGCGAACATCGACTGTTCGCGCTCGCCGAATGTTCGCGAACGTCGTGCGACGTTCGCCATTTTGGGTTCGCCTTACCTGGCGCTTTTTTTTGACCTCTCACCCCAGACCAGCAGATACATGGCAGCCAATCAGGAAGCTCTCCCTCCTGGACCACCCCCACACCCCCTGGACCACTCCCCTTCCATATATAAACTGAAGCCCTGCAGCGTTTTTTCATTCTGCCTGTGTGTGCTTGGAAGAGCTAGTGTAGGGAGAGAGCTGTTAGTGATTTCACTGATTTGAGGGACAGTTGATAGTAAGTTTGCTGGCTAGTAATCTACTTGATACTGCTCTGTATTGGAGGGACAGAAGTCTGCAGGGATTTGAGGGACATTTTAGGTTAGGTAGCTTTGCTGGCTAGTAATCTACCTTCTACTGCAGTGCTCTGTATGTAGCTGCCTGCTGTGGGCACTGATCTCTTCTGATCTCATCTGCTGACTGCTGTAATAACCCAATAGTCCTTGTAAGGACTGCTTTTATTTTCTTTTTTGTTTTTTTACTTTGCTAGTTGCTACTATAAGAGCCCAGTGCTATTAGTCTAGCAGTGTTGGGGAGTGGGACTGGTGTGCTACTGTGCTGCTCCTAGTAGTTCAGCAGCACCAACCCGAGAATTTTTTTTTTTTAATATACATATAATTTTTTTTTTATTTTACTTATCTTACTGTTCTTTAATGTGTACAGTGCTGTTTGCTGTTCTTCATAGTAGTGCACCAATAGTAGTGCACTTGCAGGCATTATTTGCCCAGTGTGTTCTTCAAACAACTGCCATCTAGCTGTGTGAGCTTGTTCACATTCTGTCTAAATATCAATAATAATACCGTCTCCAGAACCACCACCTGAGTGACGTTTTTCAAGCAGCAATAATATATTCCGTATCCACTGCTGTAGTAGTGTATACGTTGACCTTGTAGGCATTGTTTGCCCAGTGTGTTCTTCAAACAACTGCCATCTAGCTGTGTGAGCTTGTTCACATTCTGTCTAAATATCAATAATAATACCGTCTCCAGAACCACCACCTGAGTGACGTTTTTCAAGCAGCAATAATATATTCCGTATCCACTGCTGTAGTAGTGTATACGTTGACCTTGTAGGCATTGTTTGCCCAGTGTGTTCTTCATTTTCAAACAACTGCCATCTAGCTGTGTGAGCTTGTTCACATTCTGTCTAAATATCAATAATAATACCGTCTCCCGAACCACCACCTGAGTGACGTTTTTCAAGCAGCAATAATATATTCCGTATCCACTGCTGTAGTAGTGTATATGTTGACCTTGTAGGCATTGTTTGCCCAGTGTGTTCTTCATTTTCAAACAACTGCCATCTAGCTGTGTGAGCTTGTTCACATTCTGTCTAAATATCAATAATAATACCGTCTCCCGAACCACCACCTGAGTGACGTTTTTCAAGCAGCAATAATATATTCCGTATCCACTGCTGTAGTAGTGTATACGTTGACCTTGTAGGCATTGTTTGCCCAGTGTGTTCTTCAAACAACTGCCATCTAGCTGTGTGAGCTTGTTCACATTCTGTCTAAATATCAATAATAATACCGTCTCCAGAAACACCACCTGAGTGACGTTTTTCAAGCAGCAATAATATATTCCATATCCACTGCTGTAGTAGTGTATACGTTGACCTTGTAGGCATTGTTTGCCCAGTGTGTTCTTCAAACTGCCATCTAGCTGTGTGAGCTTGTTCACATTCTGTCTAAATATCAATAATAATACCGTCTCCAGAAACACCACCTGAGTGACGTTTTTCAAGCAGCAATAATATATTCCGTATCCACTGCTGTAGTAGTGTATACGTTGACCTTGTAGGCATTGTTTGCCCAGTGTGTTCTTCATTTTCAAACAACTGCCATCTAGCTGTGTGAGCTTGTTCACATTCTGTCTAAATATCAATAATAATACCGTCTCCCGAACCACCACCTGAGTGACGTTTTTCAAGCAGCAATAATATATTCCGTATCCACTGCTGTAGTAGTGTATACGTTGACCTTGTAGGCATTGTTTGCCCAGTGTGTTCTTCATTTTCAAACAACTGCCATCTAGCTGTGTGAGCTTGTTCACATTCTGTCTAAATATCAATAATAATACCGTCTCCCGAACCACCACCTGAGTGACGTTTTTTCAAACAGCAATAATATATTCCGTATCCACTGCTGTAGTAGTGTATACGTTGACCTTGAAGGCATTGTTTGCCCAGTGTGTTCTTCAAACAACTGCCATCTAGCTGTGTGACCTTGTTCACATTCTGTCTAAATATCAATAATAATACCGTCTCCAGAAACACCACCTGAGTGACGTTTTTCAAGCAGCAATAATATATTCCGTATCCACTGCTGTAGTAGTGTATACGTTGACCTTGCAGGCATTGTTTCAATTTGTTTGCCCAGTGTGTTCTTCATTTTCAAACAACTGCCACCTAGCTGTGTGAGCTTGTTCACATACTGTCTAAATATCAATAATAATACCGTCTCCAGAAACACCACCTGAGTTGTTGTTGTTGTTTTAAAAATAATGCAAGGCAAAGGCAGGCCGCCACGCAGAGGCACTAGGGGCCGTGCTGCTATGCTATCCTGTGGCCCTAGGAAATTGCCCAGTTTTAAAAAGGCAATGACCCTGAACTCCCAAAATGCTGAAGAGGTAGTTGACTGGCTTACACTGCACACCCCCATCCTCTACCGTTTCTAACTTTACCACAACATCCTCATCCTCCACTGCTATGGCCACCCCACGTAACACTTCCTCCACCACCGGCGCCCCTTCTTCACTGGAGTCAGAGGAGTTATTTTCACATGAGTTTCTTGAACTGAGTGATGCGCAACCATTATTGGCAGAAGAAGATGAAGGAGATGAGGACGTTACACCAGATATAATTCTGGCAGACAACACAACAGAGATGGACATAATGAGTGATGAGGAGGTCCCCGCTGCTGCTTCCTTCTGTGAGCTGTCAGAAGAAATTGATGCATCTGAGGAGAATGATGATGAGGAGATTGATGTTTTGTGGGTGCCCAGTAGAAGAGAGCAAGAGGAGGATAGTTCAGATGGAGAGACGGAGAGTCAGAGAGGCAGGAGGAGAATAAGACTTAGAAGAAGCAGGGAGGACAGCTCGCAGGGAACAGTAGGGCAACAACATGTATCGGCACCTGTGGTCAGCCGGCCAACGCACCCGCCATTGCCGTCCGACTTCTACTGTTACCCGCCAGATTGCCAGCCTCAAAAAGGTCAGCAGTGTGGGATTTTTTTAATGTGTGTGCCTCTGACAAAAGTGTTGTAATTTGCAATGAGTGCAGTCAGAAACTGAGTCTTGGGAAGCCCAACAGCCACATAGGTACAACTTCTATGCGAAGGCACATGAACGGCAAGCACAAAGCACTTTGGGAGCAACACCTCAAAGGGCAACAGGCAAACTAAAAGCCACCCTCCTTCTGGTCCAGCATCTTACTGCTCTACCTCTGCTGTCCTTGACCCGTCTGAACCACCCTCCACTCCGCCTTCCACCTTGACCACCAGTTCCCATTCCCAGTCATCTGCCCCCAGCCAAGTTCTGTGAGGGTCATGTTTGAGCGTAAGAAGCCAATGTCTGCGAGTCACCCCCTTGCCCGGCGTCTGACAGCTGGCTTGTCTGCACTCTTAGCCCGCCAGCTTTTACCATACCAGCTGGTGGACTCTGAGGCCTTCCGCAAATTTGTAGCAATTGGGACACCGCAGTGGAAGGTACCCAGCCGCAATTTTTTTCAAAAAAAGGGAATACCACACCTGTACCACCATGTGCAGAGCCAAGTCACCGCATCTCTGTCACTTAGTGTTGGGCCAAAGGTCCATATGACTACTGACGCATGGTCCTCCAAGCATGGTCAGGGCAGGTATGTCACCTACACTGCCACTGGGTGAACTTGGTAATGGCTGGGAAGCAGGGAATGTGTGGCTCAACAACGACAGTGGAGTTGGTGTCACCGCCACGGATTGCACGCGGTTCTGCCACCACCTCTACTCCTCCTTCGCTCTCTACCTTGTCTTCTCCTCTTCTTCCTCCTCTGCTGGCTGGGGTCCTCCTCCTCCACACCTGTGCACCCCCAGCTCCCCCTAGGCTATTCGACGTGCCAGGTACGCCGTTGTCATGCTGTCTTGGGGATGACGTGCCTGGAAAGCAGAAACCATACCGGATCTGTACTCCTGTCATCTCTGCAGTCACAGGCCGATCGGTGGCTGACCCCACACTAACTGAAGATCGGAAAAGTGGTGTGTGGAACAACGGAAGCAATCTGTTGGCAGCACTGAGACTGGGGCAATTTAACACATGTGCCCTGCATGGCACATGTTCTGAATTTAATAGTCCAACGTTTTGTCTCGAAGTACCCAGGATTCCAGGACGTTCTCAGGCAGTCCAGGAAGGTGTCGGCCCATTTCAGACGTTCCTACACAGCCATGGCACGCCTTGCTGACATTCAGCAGCGGTACAACATGCCAGTCAGGCGTTTGATTTGCGACAGCCAGACTCGCTGGAATTCAACGCTCCTCATGTTGGAACGTCTGCTGCAACAACAAAGAGCCGTCAACGAATACCTGGTTTGAACTGGGTGGTAGGACTGGATCTGCAGAGCTGGGGATTTTTTTCCCCCGTACTGGGTGCTTATGCGCGATGCCTGCAGCTCATGCGCCCTTTTGAAGAGGTTACAAAACATGGTCAGTCGCACCGAAGGCCACCATCAGCGACCTAATACCCTTTGCTTTCTTCCTGGAGCGTGCCGTGCGACGAGTGACAGATGAGGCTGTTAGACCAGCGTGACGAGGAGCAGGAAGCGCACGATTCTGTCGGAATCACCAGAACGAGCCCAGGCACCTGCTTGCAACGCAGGGAGAGGTGTCAGAAGTGGAGTCAGAGGAGGAAGGTGGCTTTGTGGAGGAGGAGGACCAACAGGAGCAGGCTTCCCAGGGGGCTGGTTGCGTGACCTTTTGGGACCCCTGGTCTTGTACGTGGCTGGGGGAGGAGACCGTGGATGATGCAGTCCTTGATAACGAGGAAGCGGAGATGGATACCTCTGCATCCAACCTTGTGAGAATGGGGTTTTTCATGCTGTCATGCCGTTGAAGGACCCCGTATCAAGAGGCTTAAGGAGAAGGACCTGTACTGGGTCGCAACGCTACTAGACCCTCGGTACAAGCATAAAGTGGCAGAACATGATTACCAACGTACACAAGTCCGAAAGGATGCTGCATTTACAAACCAGCCTGCAAAACATGTTGTACAATGCTTTTAAGTGATGTCACTTCAGGAACTCATCAACATTTCCAGGGGGCAGAGGTGCCAGTAATCCTGCACGAGCGCACCTGCAAGGACAAAGCACTTTGGCCACTCTGTAATGTCAGACATGCAAATGTTTTTCAGTCCAAGGCAGCGCCAGAACCCTTCTGGATCCACCCTCAAAGAACGCCTCGACTGGCAGGTAGGGAGAGAGGGAAAATCTGTGCAGGCTTCTGGCAGGGGGTTTGAGCTGAAAGAGGTTACAGGGCAAACCTTTTGAAATAAAAAATAACAGTGATATAAAGGTGATACCTTTATTGGCCTAACAAATATAATCATAGTAAGCTTTCAGAACATTTTAGTTCCTTTTTCAGCTTGAAAAAGGAACAAAAATGGTTCTGAAAGCTTGCTATGATTATATTAGTAGGGATGTCGCGGACTGTTCGCCGGCGAACTTGTTCGCGCGAACATCGACTGTTCGCGCTCGCCGAATGTTCGCGAACGGTCGTGCGACGTTCGCCATTTTTGGGTTCGCCTTACCTGGCGCTTTTTTTTGACCTCTCACCCCAGAACCAGCAGATACATGGCAGCCAATCAGGAAGCTCTCCCTCCTGGACCACCCCCACACCCCCTGGGAACCACTCCCCTTCCATATATAAACTGAAGCCCTGCAGCGTTTTTTCATTCTGCCTGTGTGTGCTTGGAAGAGCTAGTGTAGGGAGAGAGCTGTTAGTGATTTCACTGATTTGAGGGACAGTTGGATAGTAAGTTTGCTGGCTAGTATCTACTTGATACTGCTCTGTATTGGAGGGACAGAAGTCTGCAGGGATTTGAGGGACATTTTAGGTTAGGTAGCTTTGCTGGCTAGTAATCTACCTTCTACTGCAGTGCTCTGTATGTAGCTGCCTGCTGTGGGCACTGATCTCTTCTGATCTCATCTGCTGACTGCTGTAATAACCCAATAGTCCTTGTAAGGACTGCTTTTATTTTCTTTTTTGTTTTTTACTTTGCTAGTTGCTACTATAAGAGCCCAGTGCTATTAGTCTAGCAGTGTGGGGAGTGGGACTGGTGTGCTACTGTGCTGCTCCTAGTAGTTCAGCAGCACCCAACCCGAGAATTTTTTTTTTTTTTAATATACATATAATTTTTTTTTTATTTTACTTATCTTACTGTTCTTTAATGTGTACAGTGCTGTTTGCTGTTCTTCATAGTAGTGCACAATAGTAGTGCACTTGCAGGCATTATTTGCCCAGTGTGTTCTTTCAAACAACTGCCATCTAGCTGTGTGAGCTTGTTCACATTCTGTCTAAATATCAATAATAATACCGTCTCCAGAACCACCACCTGAGTGACGTTTTCAAGCCAGCAATAATATATTCCGTATCCACTGCTGTAGTAGTGTATACGTTGACCTTGTAGGCATTGTTTGCCCAGTGTGTTCTTCAAACAACTGCCATCTAGCTGTGTGAGCTTGTTCACATTCTGTCTAAATATCAAATAATAATACCGTCTCCAGAACCACCACCTGAGTGAACGTTTTTCAAGCAGCAATAATATATTCCGTATCACTGCTGTAGTAGTGTATACGTTGACCTTGTTAGGCATTGTTTGCCCAGTGTGTTCTTCATTTTCAAACAACTGCCATCTAGCTGTGTGAGCTTGTTCACATTCTGTCTAAATATCAATAATAATACCGTCTCCCGAACCACCACCTGAGTGACGTTTTTCAAAGCAGCAATAATATATTCCGTATCCACTGCTGTAGTAGTGTATATGTTGACCTTGTTAGGCATTGTTTGCCCCAGTGTGTTCTTCATTTTTCAAACAACTGCCATCTAGCTGTGTGAGCTTGTTCACATTCTGTCTAAATATCAATAATAATACCGTCTCCCGAACCACCACCTGAGTGACGTTTTTCAAGCAGCAATAATATATTCCGTATCCACTGCTGTAGTAGTGTATACGTTGACCTTGTAGGCATTGTTGCCCAGTGTGTTCTTCAAACAACTGCCATCTAGCTGTGTGAGCTGTTCACATTCTGTCTAAATATCAATAATAATACCGTCTCCAGAAACACCACCTGAGTGACGTTTTTCAAGCAGCAATAATATATTCCATATCCACTGCTGTAGTAGTGTATACGTTGACCTTGTAGGCCATTGTTTGCCCAGTGTGTTCTTCAAACTGCCATCTAGCTGTGTGAGCTTGTTCACATTCTGTCTAAATATCAATAATAATACCGTCTCCAGAAACACCACCTGAGTGACGTTTTTCAAGCAGCAATAATATATTCCGTATCCACTGCTGTAGTAGTGTATACGTTGACCTGTAGGCATTGTTTGCCCAGTGTGTTCTTCATTTTCAAACAACTGCCATCTAGCTGTGTGAAGCTTGTTCACATTCTGTCCTAAATATCAATAATAATACCGTCTCCCGAACCACCACCTGAGTGACGTTTTTCAAGCAGCAATAATATATTCCGTATCCACTGCTGTAGTAGTGTATACGTTGACCTTGTAGGCATTGTTTGCCCAGTGTGTTCTTCATTTTCAAACAACTGCCATCTAGCTGTGTGAGCTTGTTCACATTCTGTCTAAATATCAATAATAATACCGTCTCCCGAACCACCACCTGAGTGACGTTTTTCAAACAGCAATAATATATTCCGTATCCACTGCTGTAGTAGTGTATACGTTGACCTTGAAGGCATTGTTTGCCCAGTGTGTTCTTCAAACAACTGCCATCTAGCTGTGTGACCTTGTTCACATTCTGTCTAAATATCAATAATAATACCGTCTCCAGAAACACCACCTGAGTGACGTTTTTCAAGCAGCAATAATATATTCCGTATCCACTGCTGTAGTAGTGTATACGTTGACCTTGCAGGCATTGTTTCAATTTGTTTGCCCAGTGTGTTCTTCATTTTCAAACAACTGCCACCTAGCTGTGTGAGCTTGTTCACATACTGTCTAAATATCAATAATAATACCGTCTCCAGAAACACCACCTGAGTTGTTGTTGTTGTTTTAAAAATAATGCAAGGCAAAGGCAGGCCGCCACGCAGAGGCACTAGGGGCCGTGCTGCTATGCTATCCTGTGGCCCTAGGAAATTGCCCAGTTTTAAAAAGGCAATGACCCTGAACTCCCAAAATGCTGAAGAGGTAGTTGACTGGCTTACACTGCACACCCCATCCTCTACCGTTTCTAACTTTACCACAACATCCTCATCCTCCACTGCTATGGCCACCCCACGTAACACTTCCTCCACCACCGGCGCCCCTTCTTCACTGGAGTCAGAGGAGTTATTTTCACATGAGTTTCTTGAACTGAGTGATGCGCAACCATTATTGGCAGAAGAAGATGAAGGAGATGAGGACGTTACACCAGATATAATTCTGGCAGACAACACAACAGAGATGGACATAATGAGTGATGAGGAGGTCCCCGCTGCTGCTTCCTTCTGTGAGCTGTCAGAAGAAATTGATGCATCTGAGGAGAATGATGATGAGGAGATTGATGTTTTGTGGGTGCCCAGTAGAAGAGAGCAAGAGGAGGATAGTTCAGATGGAGAGACGGAGAGTCAGAGAGGCAGGAGGAGAATAAGACTTAGAAGAAGCAGGGAGGACAGCTCGCAGGGAACAGTAGGGCAACAACATGTATCGGCACCTGTGGTCAGCCGGCCAACGCACCCGCCATTGCCGCCGACTTCTACTGTTACCGCCAGATTGCCAGCCTCAAAAAGGTCAGCAGTGTGGGATTTTTTTAATGTGTGTGCCTCTGACAAAAGTGTTGTAATTTGCAATGAGTGCAGTCAGAAACTGAGTCTTGGGAAGCCCAACAGCCACATAGGTACAACTTCTATGCGAAGGCACATGAACGGCAAGCACAAAGCACTTTGGGAGCAACACCTCAAAGGCAACAGGCAACTAAAAGCCACCCTCCTTCTGGTCCAGCATCTTACTGCTCTACCTCTGCTGTCCTTGACCCGTCTGAACCACCCTCCACTCCGCCTTCCACCTTGACCACCAGTTCCCATTCCCAGTCATCTGCCCCCAGCCAAGTTTCTGTGAGGGTCATGTTTGAGCGTAAGAAGCCAATGTCTGCGAGTCACCCCCTTGCCCGGCGTCTGACAGCTGGCTTGTCTGCACTCTTAGCCCGCCAGCTTTTACCATACCAGCTGGTGGACTCTGAGGCCTTCCGCAAATTTGTAGCAATTGGGACACCGCAGTGGAAGGTACCCAGCCGCAATTTTTTTTCAAAAAAGGGAATACCACACCTGTACCACCATGTGCAGAGCCAAGTCACCGCATCTCTGTCACTTAGTGTTGGGCCAAAGGTCCATATGACTACTGACGCATGGTCCTCCAAGCATGGTCAGGGCAGGTATGTCACCTACACTGCCCACTGGGTGAACTTGGTAATGGCTGGGAAGCAGGGAATGTGTGGCTCAACAACGACAGTGGAGTTGGTGTCACCGCCACGGATTGCACGCGGTTCTGCCACCACCTCTACTCCTCCTTCGCTCTCTACCTTGTCTTCTTCCTCTTCTTCCTCCTCTGCTGCTGGGTCCTCCTCCTCCACACCTGTGCACCCCCAGCTCCCCCTAGGCTATTCGACGTGCCAGGTACGCCGTTGTCATGCTGTCTTGGGGATGACGTGCCTGGAAAGCAGAAACCATACCGGATCTGTACTCCTGTCATCTCTGCAGTCACAGGCCGATCGGTGGCTGACCCCACACTAACTGAAGATCGGAAAAGTGGTGTGTGACAACGGAAGCAATCTGTTGGCAGCACTGAGACTGGGCAATTTAACACATGTGCCCTGCATGGCACATGTTCTGAATTTAATAGTCCAACGTTTTGTCTCGAAGTACCCAGGATTCCAGGACGTTCTCAGGCAGTCCAGGAAGGTGTCGGCCCATTTCAGACGTTCCTACACAGCCATGGCACGCCTTGCTGACATTCAGCAGCGGTACAACATGCCAGTCAGGCGTTTGATTTGCGACAGCCAGACTCGCTGGAATTCAACGCTCCTCATGTTGGAACGTCTGCTGCAACAACAAAGAGCCGTCAACGAATACCTGTTTGAACTGGGTGGTAGGACTGGATCTGCAGAGCTGGGGATTTTTTTCCCCCGTTACTGGGTGCTTATGCGCGATGCCTGCAGGCTCATGCGCCCTTTTGAAGAGGTTACAAACATGGTCAGTCGCACCGAAGCCACCATCAGCGACCTAATACCCTTTGCTTTCTTCCTGGAGCGTGCCGTGCGACGAGTGACAGATGAGGCTGTAGACCAGTGTGACGAGGAGCAGGAAGCGCACGATTTCTGGTCGGAATCACCAGAACGAGCCCAGGCACCTGCTGCAACGCAGGGAGAGGTGTCAGAAGTGGAGTCAGAGGAGGAAGGTGGCTTTGTGGAGGAGGAGGACCAACAGGAGCAGGCTTCCCAGGGGGCTGGTGGTGACCTTTTGGGGACCCCTGGTCTTGTACGTGGCTGGGGGGAGGAGACCGTGGATGATGCAGTCCTTGATAACGAGGAAGCGGAGATGGATACCTCTGCATCCAACCTTGTGAGAATGGGGTTTTTCATGCTGTCATGCCTGTTGAAGGACCCCCGTATCAAGAGGCTTAAGGAGAAGGACCTGTACTGGGTCGCAACGCTACTAGACCCTCGGTACAAGCATAAAGTGGCAGAAATGTTACCAACGTACCACAAGTCCGAAAGGATGCTGCATTTACAAACCAGCCTGCAAAACATGTTGTACAATGCTTTTAAGGGTGATGTCACTTCAGGAACTCATCAACATTCCAGGGGCAGAGGTGCCAGTAATCCTGCCACGAGCGCACCTGCAAGGACAAAGCACTTTGGCCACTCTGTAATGTCAGACATGCAAATGTTTTTCAGTCCAAGGCAGCGCCAGAACCCTTCTGGATCCACCCTCAAAGAACGCCTCGACTGGCAGGTAGCGGACTACCTGGCATTAACTGCAGATATCGACACTCTGAGGAGCGATGAACCCCTGGACTACTGGGTGCGCAGGCTTCTGTGGCCAGAGCTGTCACAATTTGCCATGAACCTCTTGTCTTGCCCCGCCTCAAGTGTCCTCTCAGAAAGGACCTTCAGTGCAGCAGGAGGGATTGTAACTGAGAAGAGAACTCGCCTAGGTCACAAAAGTGTGGATTACCTGACCTTTATTAAAATGAATGAGGGGTGGATCTCGGAGGGTTACTGCACGCCGGAAGACTTGTTCTGAGTTACTGACTCCCCATGCAGCTGTCCTTCTCTGCACGCCTCATGACTCCACACACAGCTGTCCTTTAGCGTCCTCCTCCCTCCGCCACCGTTACAAACTAGGGTGCAAACCCTACTGGTTTCATTTGAATCCAGGTAAATCCTGAGTTTTTCTGGCCTCTGTGCTTCAGTGGCTGCAACCAAAAAAATGAATATTTTCAGCATTTATATGGCATATTTTTTCTGGCCTCTGTGCTGCAGTGGCTGCGACAAAAAAAAAAGAATATTTTCAGCATTTCTATGGCATATTTTTTCTGGCCTCTGTGCTGCAGTGGCTGCGACAAAAAAAATGAATATTTTCAGCATTTATATGGCATATTTTTTCTGGCCTCTGTGCTTCAGTGGCTGTGACAAAAAAAATGAATATTTTCAGCATTTATATGGCATATTTTTTCTGGCCTCTGTGCTGCAGTGGCTGCGACAAAAAAAATGAATATTTTCAGCATTTATATGGCATATTTTTTCTGGCCTCTGTGCTTCAGTGGCTGTGACAAAAAAAAATGAATATTTTCAGCATTTATATGGCATATTTTTTCTGGCCTCTGTGCTTCAGTGGCTGTGACAAAAAAAAATGAATATTTTCAGCATTTATATGGCATATTGTTTCTGGCCTCTGTGCTTCAGTGGCTGCAACCAAAAAAAATGAATATTTTCAGCATTTATATGGCATATTTTTTCTGGCCTCTGTGCTTCAGTGGCTGTGACAAAAAAAAATGAATATTTTCAGCATTTATATGGCATATTGTTTCTGGCCTCTGTGCTTCAGTGGCTGCGACAAAAAAAAAAGAATATTTTCAGCATTTATATGGCATATTTTTTCTGGCCTCTGTGCTGCAGTGGCTGCGACAAAAAAAATGAATATTTTCAGCATTTATATGGCATATTTTTTCTGGCCTCTGTGCTTCAGTGGCTGTGACAAAAAAAATGAATATTTTCAGCATTTATATGGCATATTTTTTCTGGCCTCTGTGCTTCAGTGGCTGCGACAAAAAAAACATAATTTTTCAGGAAAGTACACATGCCTAATTTTTCAGGGTTCTGCAACAGTGGCAAAATCGCATCTTTTATGGTCACCGCAGGTGATCAATAAAGTAGACCAAAACTGGGCCCACACTGCAGAATCAGTGTTTTTTGGTTCACTTCACTGTACATTGAATTACCTCTGCCTGACCGTGCACGTGCGCACAAGCACGGTGACTGCTAAACACACCACTACAGAAATATTGCCACTAACAGGACGAACATCCTGGAGGTGACAAGCTCAACTAGTAATTAACAACTATTATTTGCTCACTTGACGGTATCATTCATTAAAGCTCTTTGCGTTTTTTTGCGTTGCAGTAAGCGCCGCGTTTCGTCTTTGCGTGTGAACAGGCTGTAACCTTTACATGTAGACGCTGGACGTTTTAAAGCAGTTTATTACACAGGTTTAGAAATGTAGTGTGATTTCTGCCCTTTACAGCACAAAACGCAGCGCTGTGTCAACAATGTATTTTTCAGATACATTTTTGCCCCTGATCCCCCTCTGGCATGCCACTGTCCAGGTCGTTGCACCCTTTAAACAACTTTAAAATCATTTTTCTGGCCAGAAATGTCTTTTTTAGCTTTTAAAATTCGCCTTCCCATTGAAGTCTATGGGGTTCGCGACGTTCGCGAACCGTTCGCATTTTTGACGCAAGTTCGCGAATATGTTCGCGAACTTTTTTTCCGACGTTCGCTACATCCCTATATATTAGTAACATTTTTACTGGCTAACATGGAACAACAACTTTACCTGCAAGCTGAAAGAAGGAAATCTGATACCAATGCCCATGTGTAAAGAATAGAAGGAAAAGAAAGCCCTGGAGCTATAAGCGCAGGGGCTGCATGACAAGGTATCTGAATGTCCAGTAGCCAAATTATACTGGTCTAGGTCAGAGATATGCAGAATCAAATGTAGCTGTGTTTAGGTGAGAAGGAACGAGTTAAAGCAGGAGATGGCCAGGCCCAGGGGCGGAGTAAGAGAGGGACATGATGTCAGGGGAAGAAACAGTTCACTTCTTTATCTTCTGAGCAGGTAGAAACTTCCCACCCACCATCCCCCATTTTGCAAATTTTCAAATTTTGCAAATTCAGTTTTCTACTTTCTGTTCTCATATTATCTATTATTAACTGAATATGGATGTTTTCATGAAAGAGCTGTTAAATTGTGATTTCTCTATCTTTACACATTATAATTGTGAGAGTCTGTATTGTATTTTTTTATGTTAAATTAATGTGAATCGCTTGATCCAGGGAATGTTTTTGATCGCTATTGGAGTCAGAAAACAGGTAAGTTTAGAAGAGGGAGAAAGGAAGTTTTCTCCTGTGACTGCAAGGTGTATTGATTGATACAGATGCTACTACTGCTTGTGCTAGGGGGCAGCCTGCTTGGATTTTCTATCATCGACACACTGCAGATGCAAGTCCGGCAGTAGGGCTGCTGAACTTCTCTCATGTTGGCGGCACAGCATAGTAGTGATCTCTTGTTAAATTCTGGCTTAGAACATTGCCTTGTGTTAAGCTGGCAAGGTCCTATTTATTTGATAAAATGTGAATAAATGCTGTGGCCATTTTACACCCGTCGTTGTCTCCTAGTTTCATTGAGGTATGTAATAATGGGGTCCAGTGGGATAGCTCAAGGCAAAGGGTCAAATTGAGGAGTCCCCTTTTCATGTGGTGGTTATTTGCACAGAGGACTCAGAGTAGCAGCACTGTTGTGTTTGTGGGTGTATTTACATTAACCTTTCTGATAAAGCTTACAGTACTTAGTTTTAACCTTTCCTACTCCTTTAAAAAAATGTGCTTATATATCAAACCTTTCTGATAAAGCTTACAGTACTTAGTTTTAACCTTTCCTACTCCTTTAAAAAAATGTGCTTATACATCAATGTTCATATATCATATAAATGATCATAGTATGCATTTTATATTTCGGTGAATATTCAGTAACATATGGTATGGTCAGTTTTTGTGTGTGTTTTTTAAAAGATGCTTATTTTATTAAGTTTCTACTTTTCAGATCTCTATCAAGAATTTGTAAGAAACTCTAAAACCACTAAATCCAAGAGTTTATTTATCTGAGATTTAATAAACCCATTAAAAATTATGAGTAAACATGAATTCAATGCATTTCATTTTTTTCATGGTTTTATTCCATCTTTTTTATTTGGATTTTTTAATACATAAAATTTTTTTTTAATATAAAGGACTTCCAGGCTTAAATGCAGAAACTCTATTAAACATACTTGCACACAAACGGCTGTAATTCTATGTCCGATAATTTTGAAATTTTAGTATTTTATGTATGTGGCCATAATGTACAAGATCTTGCAAACTATCAGAAACAATTGGCAATAATATGATTGCGCCATTTTCAGTTAAAATCAGCTCACATTCAGGCATAAACTCAAATCAATATGAATTAACTTATTCAGATAAAGAAAAAACAAACCAAGATAAGACTATGTCTTTATGTTTTAAAACGCCATAATTCAAACAGAAGTCCGACTGGAGACATAAGGAATATTTGCATAAAGAGTGAAACTCATTTGTAGTTTATAAACAGTTTGTTAAATAATTTTTTTGCCCAATAAGTTGTCATACTTATACACATATATTTATATATATACTGGAATGCCTTCTTCAGTATGACATTTGGCTTCTATGCTAATTAGGTGTTAGCACTGGGGACTAGAACAATGTACAAACAGTCACAGATTATTTAAATGTGCAGTATGTGAAGTATTATCCTATTTATTCGGATGCAATAATTTCTGATGAAAATATGTTTCTAGTAAAAAAAACAAACTTGAATCTCAGTCTTGACCTGACCCTTGGGCAGTCATATTTTGGCATTAGGGTTGCCACCTGGCTGGAAAAAAATGATGTTTGCTCCCAATGTTATTAATATGGTAGAAAGGTAAAAATATACAGCCAGCATTTTTTTTTTTTTCAGAAAAGCTGGCACCCCTACTTGATATGTTATATTGTCAGGGGTGCTACAGAAGTTGCTTCTGTTTGATCCAGCAACCAAAATGCCACCCCTCTCACCCTGAGTATTGTGTCCATCAATCTGCCAAGTACAATTTTTCTAACTTTTTATAATAGTTTTTTCCTCATTATTTACCATTTTGGCTCACCGAGGACCTGCTTGGACTTGTGGTTGTAATCCCAGCTGAATCAGTTTGTCAGTATAGTCAATTTGGAAAGCACCATTGATAAGCAATTTGACAATTGAATAAAACAGAGAGACCACCAAACTACAGTTCCTTCCTAACCCCCCCTTTGTAATATGACTCCAAGCCATAGCCTGTTCTACAAGACCGGAGAGGCCTTTCTACCTAAATTTGCTTTCTACCTAGCCCAATGTATAGCAGACCTATGTATATCTGTGTATTTTTCTCTACAGATGTGCCATCTTCTTATCAGAAACTCATTATCCAGAAACCTCGAAAATATGGAAAGGCTATCTCCCTTAGTGTCCTTTAAAACAAATTATTCTTATTAAAAATTATTTGCTTTTGCTCTTTAATAATGCAGTATCTTATACTTGATTCCAACTTAATATTTAAGTCAATTTTTAGTTTGTTATGGAAAGGCCAACTTTTCAATTGGTCTTCATCATTTTCTTTTTATAGTTTTATTTTTAATATTTGCCTTTTTCTGACTCTTTCCACTTTTAAATGGGGTTCACTGACAACCTAAAAAACAAATGTTCTGTAAAGCTACAAATGTATTTATATTGCTACTTTTTATTACTCATCTTTATATTCAGGCCCTCTTCTATTCATATTTCAGTCTCAAATCAATGCATGGTTGCTAAGGTAATTTGAACCCTAACAACCCTTTCCAGCTTGCTGAAATTGCAACCTGGAGAGCTGCTGAATAAAAAGCTAAAGTTTTAAAGTTTTTAAGTTTTAAAAAGTCAAATAATAAAACAGGAAGACCAATTGCAAATGGACTACAACATACTAAAAAGTTGATTTAAAGGCAAAACAATTCTATTGGGTTTATTTAAAATATTTTTTAGTATAGTGATGAAAATTATGGAAATATTTGGAAAACCCAAGGTGCTGAGCATTCTGGATAACATATTCCATACAGGTAGCTATATTTAGATAGATGTGATAGATTTTAGTTTTCCTAAATTTTACACTTTTTTGTGATCCGGTTGTTTGTGGAAGAGGACCTTTTGCTTGCCCATGAATTACGAATATCAAAAGGTTTCAATATACAGTCCTTTCTGAGAGCTCCATACACATCCAAGTATGAAATGAGGAAGCAAATTACATGTAAAGCTGCTATAGAGTGCGGAGAGGGGCATCATTAATATAACCAAAACTTATAATATTTATTAAGACTTGGTATATTAGAAAACCATTATCTACTGGTAAGCATAAGCAGTATTGTTGATATTATGAACTAATATTCTCTTGAACAGCTTATGCATGGCTATATCTTGTCACCCAAACTGTTCATTTAATGTCTGGGCATTCCTTGCAGGGGTCTGGGAGCACTGTTATTTAAACTATTGAGGAAAATACAATTGCATAATGTGTGGAGGAAGGGAGTAAAAAAGCACAAAACAACATCATTAAAACAAATGTGAATAGGTGCCTGACAAGCATTTTACCAACTAGCTTTGTCAAAGGCACTTAGAGCGCTATGGTGGCATAAGTCTTTCTTCTTTAAGATTAACTGGATATGCTGCTTAGCTATTTACAATAAGTCATTTGTGGGGATAATATTGTCTACTCCCAAAACCCTAGGAACACATTTGCAAGTGTTCCCTAGCTTTGGAAGTAAAGTTTATCATCAAATGCAAAATGATTCTGATATAGTACTAGGGATGTAGCGAACTGTTCGCCGGCGAACTTGTTCGCGCAAACTTCGACCGTTCGCGTCCGCCTAATGTTCGCGAACGTTTGGGAACGTTCGCATTTTGAGTTTGCGTTCGATTCGAATACAAATCGTTCGACCATTCGACCGCTAAAATCGAACGATTTCCATTCGTTCGAACGATTTCCATTCGTTCGAACGATTTCCATTCGTTCGAACGATTTCCATTCGTTCGAACGATTTCCATTCGTTCGAACGATTTCCATTCGTTCGAACGATTTCCATTCGTTCGAACGATTAAAATCCTTCGAACGTTCGATTCGAATGAAAATCCTTCGATCGAACGATTAAAATCCTTCGAACGTTCGAATCGAACGATTTTAGCGGGTGTTCGAAGTTCGCGAACTGTTCGCGAACGGTCGCATTTTTTGCCGGTGTTCGCGAACGGCGTTCGCGAACACCAAATCGGCAGTTCGCTACATCCCTATATAGTACAAGTCAGAGAAATGTTACAAACAAACTTATTGCGGTCATGTTTCTCAATAAAATATTTCACCTCTTATATTCCCTCCAAGCCATCCCCATTCCTTTTTACAAATGACCTAAGGCTCATGCCTGTCAGGGAGCCGGGATGCTCCCACCAGGGAGGTTGTCAGGATCAAGGAGGAAGCCCACAAGGGAGTCAAGGTCGCGGTGTCCAAAAAGGGTAAACCAGAAGGATAATCAAAGTCCAGGCAAGGGTTCAAGGGCAGGCAGAATAATCAGCAAAGTCCAAAAGTCCAGGCAAGAGGTCGGCATCAAACAGGAACAAGATTAGTCTCAAAATAGCAGACAGGAAACCCAGGAAACACACAGAAACGAATCCTATACTTGGGCGCCATTCTGGCGCCCAAGTAGGGCTTTTATATTTGAATTTGGCGCCATAGTGACGTTATCGGCGTCCTTGCGCCAACGTCGCCGCGCTGACGTCATCGCGCCGCTAGCCACGTGGCGGCCATGGGCGCCGCCATTTTGGGAGCGACGACGGCAGGGGAGGACGCGCCGCCCGGAGCTCCTGGACCAGCTCCGGGCGGCGATCGTGACAATGCCACACTGGGCTGTTCATTCTGCATATAAGCACAGAGCATGAAACAACCCCTAAACTCACATTAGCTCTCTTCTGTGTCTGTTCCTGGAGGCACTATGTAGGCCTGGGTGGAGACACATGGAGCAGATTTTGGTGATGAAACTCACAAGTACAAATGTTCACACTAAATTCCACTCCATGTGTCTGCACACAGGCTGACAAAGTGCCTCAGAGTGCAGACACATTAAAGAGAAGATGTGAGCAAAGCACAGAAAAAGAACAGGCCAAGTGTGTAGCCTACAACAGAGAACAGTGTTCTATTCATCATCTAAATCACTCTTAGCACTTTCCACATTCCATTATTAAGAACAAAGAAATAAAGAAGGGGGAACTTGGGGGAGTATTTACGAGGACTCACAATTTCCGAATTTCTTTAATTAAAATAAAGTCGATCTAACTCCCATCCCCAAAAGTATCAATTTATCAAAAAAAAAAATCAGACAGAAAAAGTTTTTCAGGATATCGAACGAAAACCACCCGGAAATTAAGGATCACGAAGGCAAGAAACATCTCGTAAAAGGGACATGTGCCATTTACTTTAACACGACTTTGACAGGTTTTAGCTAGAGTATTTTCAAATTTAGATTTTTAGCAGCTTTGGAGCATAAGAAATCTCAAAAAAATTCAAAAGTTTTTTCCTCTAAAAAGCTCGACCAGAAAAAAAATGGAGGCTTCATAAATAGACGCCCTAGTGTCAAAAAAAAGTTGACCCCCTACTGTGTTCACGTTACTTTCCAGGTACCACATGCTGTCTGAAAACAGAATAGTTATATACTTTTATGTAGTCCTTGACTATATGAAAGAACAAGAAGTTTTTTTTCATACAGGTTATAACATAGTTACTTTTGCTATATATAAATATATTAGTAGATGTGTTTATGGAAAATCATCCAGCAGTGATTGCATTAAAGATGTTCTTTTAAGGTATGTTCCCTTTGGCTAATGCCACACCTGGTTTAATCTCAGCCTGCGGATAAACACAGGACAAAATTCAGCCCCAAGGCTCTGATCAGCTTGCCCCTGTGTCTGTATCTGGACCCATTGTGTCAGCACACATGCAGGCACAAGCAAAATGCATCCTCCTACTGAGCTTATGGACTGAATCAAAGCATGCTTTATACTCTGGCTGAGATTCAGCCTTGTGTGGCGGCAGCCTAAGGATTTAAAATTCTAAAATGTTATGGGAATCAATTAACTATACTTTTTTTTTTTTTTTTTTTTTTTAAGAAATGTAGTGGTTGTTAGATGCTAAATAGTATAAGCTAAATAGAATTATTGCTTTTTTCCTGGTTCCCAACATTCATAAATACAACAATAAAAACAATGTAGCCCAATTTCTATTTACTAGATCAAGATAAAAAGATATGTAGAATTGCTTAAATACCTTTTGTAATTTGCTCGCTGTAAAAAGTACAGAAAATTAGCAAGAACTGGAAAATACTTTTCTATAAACAATCTTAACATTTTTACATGCAGTCCTTTTTTTCTGTTTCCATCTCTTTGATTGTCTACAAATTGTTAGAAACATTACTGTTCCCTTGGGTGGATTTGCTCATTTAAGTAGCAATTCTACCTCTATAAATCAGAATCAGCACTTGGCATTATGTATAGCTGATAGAACCAGTGAAACATAAAATTAATTAAACTCTTATGTACAATGTTGGTTTGAAACAACAAAAAGCAATAAGATATGTACAAGAAAAAAAAAACATGTTACTAGTTACTACAATAATTAATGTTTCAGAGACAAAAAGGTGCTAATACACTGATTATATTTTGTAGATTATATGCATTTGTATTTCTGTAGGCCTTTAATGTAACAAATTCAATATTTATTACATGCAATATAGTTAGGGTAAAAAAAGGAATAATGCAAATAATGGTAAACATAATTTATGTATTTTGGGGACAACGTACCAATAATCTGATAAATCATACTATACAGTATAGTTAATGAGAAAAAGCACAAGAAGGTCATTGGAATCAATAATATTAAAACGCTTCAAATAATTAGGAATGTTCGAATGTATCGATATTTAGGGAGTTATTTACTAAACCTTGATTTTTTTTAAGTTTGGGCTTTTTGGGGCAAAAACTCAAATATTTCTTTGAATAAAACTTCAAATTTTTCAAGATTTATTATACCCCAATGCTGCAAAAAACCCAGATACGGAAACCCGACATCTCAAACTTGTCAAGGTCATGTATACTGTAAGTTAATGGCAGATGTCCCAATTGTAAGATATTGTGGTTTGCCCTGGGTTTAGACAAATAATTCGGGAATAAAGTCTTAAAAATTCATACAATTTGAGTTTTTTGCTCAATTTATTAGATTTTTTTTTCCCAGACCTGATTTTTTTCGAGTGATTCTATTAAATAAATAAGATAAAATCATTAATGGTAGTTTGGTCGAGCTTGTCTTAATAAAAATATGAGATACATTTGAGTTTTAGTAAATACATCTCTTGATCTTTTTCATAAAATGTGCCCTGATGCCTACTAAATTTTGATTTACTTTGGGTAAATATTTGGGTAATAATGCTACATACATATCACATCTTCTTATCTAAGTTATTAAACGCTTCAGTATTGCATTGCTGTGCTCTTTCTTTTTTTGTGAATTTGCATTGCCCACAAATATTTACAAATTGCTTGCAAATGAGATGGGTTTTTGTGTGACAAAGGCAACAGTATATCACATTGACAGTGATTAAAATTCCAATTTGCAAAAGCTGTTTTGCAAATATTTTTCCGTCACAAAGTTGGGGTGTAGCGTGAATGAAAAGTGTGTAAATATTCGCAATTTGCAATTATGCTATATAATTGTGGCCACAGGAAAAATATGTTCACTGTGTGAATCATTCTGCACTCCTATTGTGTATAGTAAAATAAATTGATTTAACCAAGCATTTACACTTTATGAAAAATACTGAAAGGAGGTTCTCTGTGCAGTTCCTTGCACAGCATTTTGTCTCTTTGTGGTTTTTAGTAAAGGTTATTTGCTTGCTCTTATTTGATGATAACATCCATGTTGTTGGTATGTGGAATTGAAGAATATAGGTGTAGTTTAGAGAGAATCTACGAGAACTGTAGGGAGACAACTCGTGAGAAGCTTGGGCACTGTATGCCAGACTCCACATAGGAGAATGGGGAAAGCTTTCTTGGGAGAGAAGGCCCCCTAACACATAAAAGCAGAGTATGGAGAGTATCTTCTGAAGTACAGTGGTGTTTACTGTGTAATTAATCTCCTTAAAGGAGAACTTACAGAGAGAGCTTCTACAGATTTATACTCAGGTATGGTAATTCTAATGGCATTCTAAAGAATAAATATACTGTTTTAGTTTGCACTATTGTTGTTATTATATTGTTAATATATTATTGCTGGGTACTTCTTGATATTTATATGACTTTCAGACATTAAATCCGAAAAATTCAGGTTTTCACTCGATTGTATTGAGTTTTTTTCCCAACCCGGCATTTTCGAGTTATTTTATTGATAAATAAGATAAAATGTGGATGGGAGTTTGGTCGAGCTTGGTTTAATAAAAATATGAGATAAATTAGAGTTTTAGTAAATGACTCCCTTAAAGTTATCTCCTCTAGGTAACATATACTATTATTAAAATTATCATAACCATAAATTTCATGTGTAAAATGTAGTCTTTAACAGTCTTTAGCATTTGCAGCGTATATTAGCAATATGACATATATGTGTGTTTAAACCACTACTAAGCATGTATTGCACATTATATTGCATTTTATGAGCATATATTATTGCACATTGTAAACACTCTACATATCATTTGTAGCACTAGTGGCCCTGTTACAAGTTTTTAATTATCATTTGTTTTTATATAGGGACTCAAAGAGCCATAAAAACAGCTAACTTTAATTTATTTTTGGCTAAAAGTGATCTAGGGATTTAATGGGTTAAGTGCCTTTCATTCATTTTGGTCTTAGAGAATTATTAAATTTAGTAGTACTGAAAACAGCAAGGCAGCATTATTAATATTTCATAAGGTACATTTATTAAACCTACTGCTGCTATAACAAAATAAGTACAAAAAATGAAACCAGTAAAAATGCATGACTACACTATGGGGCCGATTCATCAATAGTCGAATATCGAGGGTTAATTAACCCTCGATATTCGACTGGGAACTAAAATCGTTCGACTTCGAATATCGAAGTCGAACGATTTTGCGCAAATCCTGCGATCGATCGATCGAAGGATTTTTCGTTCGAACGATTAAATCCTTCGATCCGAAGGATTTGAATCCAACGATCGAAGGAAAATCCTTCGAACAAAAAATCACAGGCAAGCCTATGGGGACCTTCCCCATAGGCTAACATTGACTTCGGTAGGTTTTATCTACCGAAGTAGGTGGTCGAAGTATTTTTTAAAGAGACAGTACTTCGATTATCGAATGGTCGAATAGTCGAACGATTTTTACTTCGAATCGTTCCAATCGTACGAATTCGAACGAATTTAACCAATTCGATGGTCGAAGTACCCAAAAAATACTTCGAAATTCGAAGTTTTTTACATTCGAATTCTTCACTCGAATTTTGTAAATCTGCCCCTATATATCAAATAGAGCAAGTGGTTTATAAAGTCTGCCGTACATTGACTGCTGTCAATGTTCATTACGTTTTGCAAACAATTCTACTCTTGATTAAATCATTTTTGAAAAAAGGATTAATTTATGATGAGTGCACTCATATTTCTATATATTAGCTGATTACAGATATGCAGTAGCAGAAGAAACACAATTCATTTTCTTTGCAGTTGTTATTTACTTTATCAGAACTGGTTATCATGCAATCAATATAGTGAGAGATTGGGTATAAGTGTCTAACTTCAGGGAGTGTGGATTAAACAACCATACCATATCTAAAATAAAAAAAAGTCCTGATTCATTTGTGATCAGATTTTCTTTATTATGGAATAACTAATAACTAACTAAATAAATAATACATTGGGGGCACATTTACTTAGGGTCGAATATCGAGGGTTAATTAACCCTCGATATTCGACCGTCTAAGTAAAATCCTTCGACTTCGAATATCGAAGTCGAAGGATTTACCGCATTTCCTTTAATCATACGATCGAACGATTCAAAGGATTTTAATCCATTGATCAAACGATTTTCCTTCGATCAAAAAAAGCTAGGAAAGCCTATGGGGACCCATAGTCTAACATTGATGCACGGTAGGTTTTAGGTGGCAAAGTAGGTGGTCAAATTTTTTTTTAAAGAGACAGTACTTCGACTATTGAATAGTTGAATAGTCGAATGATTTTTAGTCAAAGTTGTAGTCGAAGGTCGAAGTAGCCAAAAAAATACTTCGAAATTCTAAGTATTTTTTATTCTATTCCTTCACTTGAGCTAAGTACATGTGCCCTACAGATTCCTGTAAAATCAGTTTCAGAGAAACATGAAGAATTTTTGTCATCTGTTTTAATATGTGGGAAATGCAAGAGTGTGCCCCTATGTGCTTATCCTGGGAGCACCTGCACCTTCTTGTCTTCTGCACTGAGCACTGGATGAAAAATTTAGATCTCACTCTAGAATGCCTCACCAGGGTGCACAGCTTATGCCCAGGGTCCAGATGCAAGATATGCATCCTGCCACTCCCTACCCTGCACATTCTGATGCTTCCTACCTTGCACTCCGAAACTTGTCTCCCCCACTGGCTAATTTGAAATGCAAAGATACAGGCAGTTATTGAGACAAAATAAAAGATTCTAAACAAAATCCTGAGAAAGGAGCACATATGTGTTTGTGGCTCCCACATTTTTGTATGACATCCATGTCACCAATGTTAAGATTATACTACCCAGAAGATGTAAACAAATATTTCATAGATTAAAATTAGCAGTTTTCCTATTATGTTTAGTTCCACTATGAATACAAACAACATAGCTGAGAGCTGCCCTGTCCTATGGGGGCCTACACCTTACTCATACTCCCAGACCTGGTAACAGACCTGGAGGTGGGGTAGGTTTGCTTCTCTCTCCCCGCTGTACTTTTAAAGTTCTTCCACCTGTTCCCTCTTTATCATTCTCCTCATTTGAGGCTCACTGCATTAGGCTCTTTTCTCCTGTTTCACTCTGCATTGCTGTTATATATCGATCACCAGGACCAACTGCACAATTTCTGGACAACTTTGCTGCCTGGCTTCCTTACTTTCTTTCATCTAACATCCCATTCATCATATTAGGTGACTTTAATATACCCGTTAACAACATTAACAACTCTTCTGTCTCTAAACTTCTTTCACTAACCTCCTCCCTAGGCTTATCTTTGTGCTCAGACTCCCCCTCTCACTCCAGTGGTAATGCTCTGGATCTCATATTTACCAGACTCTGTTCAACCACCAATTTTACTAACTCACCATTTCCCCTCTCTGATCACAATATGCTCACATTTCAACTCTCACTAACTCCCTCCTCACCCCCTGCTATTCCCCAAACACGTACTTACCGTGACTTGCAAGCTGTAGACGTGTCACATCTCTCTTCTGCCTTTGACTCTCTTCACTCTAATATATCAGCCATCTCATGTCCTAATGTGGCTACCTCTGTCTACTATAGTACTCTCACCACTGCCCTAAATGAGCTTGCTCCTATAAAAACTAAACATTCTAGACCCAAACCACTTCAACCTTGGCATACTGCTCATACAAAAGCGCTCCAAAGACATTCACGTGCACTTGAGCGTCGCTGGCGCAAATCCCGTTCAGAATCAGACTTTTGGAGCTACAAATCTGCCCTGCGCTCCTTTAACACCAGCCTCTTCCAAGCCAAACAAATATACTTTACTTCACTCATTAACTCCCTTTCTAAAAAACCAGCACAACTTTTCTCCACCTTTAACAATCTCCTTTCCCCTTCTCCACCCCCTCCATGCGCATCTGTCTCTGCTCAAGATATTGCTGAGCACTTCAAAAACAAAATTGACACTATCAGAAGGGACGTTACACTACTCAACCCCCCTAGACTTCCACCACCCTCCCTCCACACTCCCCAGTCTCTCCTGTGCTCCTTCACCCCTGTCACTGATGATGAAGTCTCAAAGCTTCTGGCCTCTTCTCACCTTAACACCTGCCCGCTTGATCCAATTCCCTCAAAACTTCTCTGCAATACCAATCCTTGTCTAATCAAAGCCTTAACTCACCTATTTAATCTTTCGCTCTCAACTGGACTTGTTTCCTTCTCAACTAAAACATGCTCTTGTCACCCCCATTCTGAAAAACCCTCTCTTGATCCCTCCAATCTTGACAACCTCCGACCTATCTCTCTGCTACCTTTCATCTCTAAACTACTTGAGGGCTTAGTCTACAACCGACTAACCTCATTCCTCTCTGACAATAACCTGCTGGACCCCCTACAATCTGGTTTTAAGCCACAACACTCAACGGAAACTGCCCTGACTCGACTAACTAATGACCTTTTAACCGCTAAAGCCAACAATCATTTCTCACTACTAATACTGCTTGATCTCTCAGCCGCATTTGACACTGTAGATCACCCTCTCCTCCTCCAGTCCCTCCAGTCACTTGGCCTTCGTAACACAGCCCTGTCCTGGTTCTCTTCTTACATCACCAATCTTTCCTTCAGTGTCTCCTACAATGGAGTATCATCTTCTCCCCTACCTCTTTCTGTTGGAGTTCCTCAAGGCTCTGTCCTGGGACCATTACTATTCTCTCTCTATACTTCCTCCCTTGGCAAATTAATAAATTCGTATGGTTTCCACTACCACCTCTATGCTGACGATACACAGATCTATCTCTCATCTCCTGATCTCAACCCAGAACTCCTAACTCGCTTCTCCTTCTGCCTGTCCGCTATCTCTACCTCGATGTCGCAACGCTACCTTAAATTAAACCTCTCTAAAACTGAAATGGTTCTTTTTCCTCCAACTAACACCACTAGCATCCCCGAAGTATCCATCATAGTTAACAATTCCACTATCACCCCCTCTCCCCAGGCCTGGTGCCTTGGGGTTATCCTAGATTCTGCCCTGTCATTCACTCCTCATATCCAGTCACTTATTAAATCATGTCACTTTCACCTAAGGAACATATCCAAAATACGATCATTTATCACCCAAGACGCTGCCAAAATTCTTATTCACTCTCTCATCATATCGCGTCTAGACTACTGTAACTCTCTTTTAATTGGCCTCCCCCTCCAGAGACTGTCACCTCTCCAGTCCATAATGAACACTGCTGCGAGGCTCATACACCTCAGCAACCGCTCCTCCTCTGCCTCGCCATTCTGTCAATCCCTGCACTGGCTTCCGTTACCTTTCAGAATCAAATTCAAATTAATGACACTGACTTTCAAAGCACTTCATAACTCTCCCCCACCCTACATCTCTGAACTCATCTCCATATACTCACCCACTCGCTTACTACGCTCCTCTACTGACCTACTACTCAACTCTTCTCTCATTACCTCCTCACATGCTCGCATTCAAGACTTTGCAAGGGCTGCAACCCTCCTCTGGAACGCTCTCCCACGGTCTGTCCGACTTTCTCCCAACCTTTCTGCTTTCAAGAAATCTCTGAAAACGCACTTCTTTCGAGAAGCCTACCCTCACTCTGCTTAACTACCAAACGCAACACTACATACAATATCACATTTCTCACCCACTTAATTCGATCTTGCCCACTCCCACACCTTGTGTATTACTCCCTTCCCTTTAGACTGTATGCCTATGCATAGGGCCTTCCTCACCTTTTTGTACCTGTATTGATTGTGATGTTTGTTACTCCATATATTCTATGTATGTAATTCATGTGATGTAGTTGTATAATCACATTTACTTTACAGTGCTATGCAATATGTTGGCGCTATATAAATACATGTTAATAATAATAATAAAAGGAGATGCCAGAACTTTTTTTAAATAAATAAACTATGAATTTACATACTCAGAAGTTCATTGTAGGTTCATGCTGAATTCCTGTGCTTGTTGTACCACTTATCGCACACATTATTATATCCACCAACCCAAAGGTATCAGATTCAGAGCTAAAACAGAAGACAAGTAAGGGCCATGCAAGTGGATACACATTTATCAAAGATCGAATTTCGAATTCATGTGAGTTTTTAAAAACTCACATAAATTTGAAATTCGACCAATCAAAATTTATTTAAAAAATCTAATATTTCAAACTAGGATGAATCAAATCAACTTGAAAACTCGAATCAAATTCTAATCGAACTTTCTCTGAAAAAAATGTCAGGAAGGCTACAAACAAATCCAAATTGATCCCTGGACATCTCCCATTGACTTGCACAGCAATTTGGCAGGTTTTAGGTGGCAAATAATTGAATTTGAGTTCTTAAAGGGATTTTTTAAAAACATGAATTGAATTTGAATAAGTCCCTCGTTAAATTTGACAGTTTTGCCCATAAACAAATTAGAATTTCAAATTTTCAATTCGACCATTCATAAGGTATTTTTGATCTAAAATTACCAAATTCAAATTAGAGTTTTTATAACTTGAATTTAAAAGATTTTAGTGCAAACATTTTGAAAAAGTCTAATGTAAAAATTCTAAAAGATGGCAAATTCAATGTGAATTATCCTAGCAAAATGTAAACTTATTTCCCAATTCAATTTTTGATAAATATTCCTCAAAATGGTCAGGTAATCAGAAAGCAATTGACCTGCCAAAATATGCTAACCATTGCACCACTGTATGACTTAATAGCTGTGGGTCTTTTACTAAAGAAACAGCACTTAAGGAATGAAATGGTTTATCAAATCCTGGAACACAGTTATAAAATGTTTCTAAATGTAAGGAAACTCTTTCTAAAAATGTTTAATGAATTGGCATATTTATCATATTAGAAGAATGTGTCCATTCTGCCTTTGCTGATCTCTAACATGCTTGCTAAATTGGACCCCAAAACTCCATTGGAAGTGGAATTTTAAGAATTTTTTCTTCTGTGGGAAATTAGACTGTTAAACCTGATAAGATCTTATTTTTTTACTGAGTGCTAAGCAACCACTGCAGCCACTTCCTGCAAATCATTGTACACCAGTTTTTAACCCAGAAATTTCTTGCTGCCTAACTTTGTCCCATTGACTTTAAGCTGCCTATTTATTAAAATAGATTTTTTTTCTTTTTAAAAACACATTTTTAGAGGGAAAAAAATAATTTTTATAGAGTGCTTAAATTCTAAAAATACTCCAGCTAAAACCTGTCGAGGTCATGTAAATGACAATGGCAAATGTCCCTTTTACAAATTGAAGATATTGTGATTTTTTTGATAATCCAAAAAATTCGTTTTCCGACCACAAAAAACTGGAGCATTTCAGGCATCAAATTTGAAATAGTCATACAATTCAAATTTTCATTTGATTTTGTCAGGACTTTTCCTGCACCTATTTTTTCTAGCTGATTATTTGATAAATGAGTTAAATTCATGGTTTTGAGGTCAACTTTGTTTTAATAAAAAAATTACATACATTTGAGTTTTAGTAAGTACCCCCTAAATGGTTACAAAGGTCTATTTTGTGCAAAATTGTGCCATCATTTTAGATGTTAGCTTGCTTGAAAGAAAAAAAAAGAAAAAATACAGCAATTAAGCTAAAATAATGTACCGTTGGTACATGACCCCGGAGAAAATACATAAGGCCTTCCCCTGGGTACCAAATAACTGCTGGAGATGCCTAACTGGAGTTGGAACCCTGCTACACGTGTGGTGGGATTGTCCTATAGCTCAAACATACTGGACCACAGTCAACCGACTTATTACAGAAACCACGGGAATATCCCATATACTATCACCAGAAATGGTCTTATTGGGTCACTTTACGCAGAGAATGGACAAAAACGAAAAAAGGGCAACCATTCAACTACTACTAGCCAGCAGAAGTTTATTAGCAAAACACTGGAAGAAGCCCACACTCCCAACAGCTAAAGAAATAAAACAAGAATTGGAACGCATACAGCTATATGAAAGAACTGTCATGTGGACCATTTGATTAGGCGGGCAACAGCTTGCTCTCACGACACAGTGAGCACTTGCTCACCCTATTCATGCAGATGCCTCGTAGGCCAGTACTCCATCCCTCCTCCCTCCTTCTCTTCCCTACTCTCATCTTCTTTTTCCTTTCTTCCTTTTAAATTTCTGTGACAGAAATGTTGTTATAAATACCAAAAACTGTTAATAAAAAAAAAAAAAAAAAAAATACAGCAATTATTTATAAGTTTAGTAAAAAAAAAAAGAAAAAATACAGCAATTATTTATAAGTTTAGTAATGTTGAAGCAAATGTAAGAACTTTATAAATATGGTAATCACAATATTGACACCTTTTTCTATGTAATATATTTCATGCAACTTTATAATTAGCCCCCCTAATGTCTCCTCTCCAGCTTTTTATTAAAATGAGACTAGTTACAAAGAGATAAAAGTAGTTTTATCTTACAACTGCAGCAAGGATACAATATAACCTAAAGCCATGCAGTAATGGATAATTGGTAGTGATGGGCAAATTTCTCCCGTTTCGCAAAACGGCGAAAAATTTGCAAAACTGCGAAGAATCTGCGAAACACAAATTTTAGCGCGGCATCAAAATATTTTCGATGCGGACAACAATTCCGACGCCGGCAACAATTCTGACGCTTGCTACAATTCTGACGCCCATTAAAGTCAATGGGTGCCTACAATTGCCGCCAGCGTCGAAAATATTTTGACACTGGCGAATGTTTGCGGCAATTTCACGAATTTATTCGCCGGTGGCGACATGTGGAAGTTCGCTACAAATTCGCGCCTGACGATTGTTATTGGTACACTAGTTTAGGTTTAAATAAACAGTAATACAGAGATCCCTTATCCAGAAACTCATTATCCAGAAAGCTCCAAATTACAGGGGAGGTCATCTTTCAGAGTCAGTTCTAAGCAAATAATTATTTTTAAAACATTGTTTTTCCTCTGTACAGCACCTTGTACTTGAGGGTATTGTAGCAGTATGAATCCATATTGGAAGCACAATAATTCTATTTGACTTATTTAATGTTTAAATTTTTTTAGCAGACAAGGTATGGTAAACAAAATTACAAACAGCACATTTACCCAGAAAACCCTATTCCCCAAGCATTCCAGATAATACATCCTGTAACCATTTTTAAAAAAAAAATTATTTCTGTCACAAATTACCTGAAATACAACAGCATCTGAGGATGAGATGGAGCTGATTTTAGTGAGAAGAATCAGAAGTGCAATAAATCCAGAGAAGTTCTAGGAAGGTCAAAGTCAGGAAGAGGGTTGAGGCAGAGTTAAAGCAAGGTCGGGGGCAGGCAGAGATCATGTAAGGTCAGACAGAAGGTGATATGCAAAAGTCACCAATTCCGCAAGAAATAATTCAGGGAGCTACTGCAGGTCTATAACCACTCACTGACTGTATCCATTAGTACCTTTTTAAAGCCATGTCATATGATGTTACATACAAATTATTTTTTTTCTTTCAATCAAAGGTTTTCTTTTTCTATTGGTTCTTGTATGTGTGCACACGCATGTGTGTATATTCACACACACACTTTTCTCAAACCTCTAGGAAAAAAATTACTATGTATTCCAAATACCTCCAAACATAAATGATTACTGATATGCAACTTTTGTATTAAAGGTCAACTCAAATAGTTTCAAGGCGAAGTTTCCTTTAAGGTAAAACTATAGAGAGGGTGAGAATCCCTAATCAAATCTACAATGGAACCCTTATTAATTTGAATGTTTCATTTCGGAGATAACAAATACTGTAATAAAGATAAAATAAATAATGGAGATGGATGCAAAGGTGTGCTTAAAAATGTTTATTGTTAAAATGCTACAGGCAACTTCGACTTGCCACTCCTATATGCTGAAATGGGACAATATATTACCTCAACAATTAACCGAGGCAGAATGGTTTGCTATTTGGCAGAACGCTAAAAATATGGTGACGTGAGAATATCTACAAGATATTGATGTTCTGGTACCATACCCCGCAACAACTAAACAAATTCTTCCCAGATCATCCGGATATATGCTGGAGAGGATGTGGGGAAGTAGGCTCACTCCAACATATTTTTTGGTCATGTCCTATAATGCAGCAATTCTGGGAAGAGGTAAGGAGGCTTTTGTATTGGGCCAACCAGTTACAAAGGACATTTCTACCTTTATACTCGGCAAACCGCTTCCCAAAATATGAAAGAAAGATCAAAAACTAGTTAACCACATACTGACTGCAGCTCGTCAGGCAATTGCAGCAAAATGGAAGATGTTTCACCCACCTACCCTGGCTGAAGTGCTTACTAGAGTGGAATCTAATAGGAACTTTGAATCTAGAATTGCTTACATTCGGAACACAATGGCACAATTCCTGGAAATATGGTCTCTATGGGAACTGCGGAATGTAGACTAGCTGTAATGTCAATAGATGCTTAATGACAACCAAACCAGGCGAGGGAGTCACAATATATACCCAGTCCTGTTATATGCATTCTCCTGACTGGTCCACTTATCCAATTTGGTTTGTTTACTCATAATTGTAGACATTCTCTTGTACCCCGTGTATAAACTTAGGCTGGCATGCATATGTACTTCATATGTCTTTTCATATGTTTTTCATGTACTGCATAACCCACTCATTTTCTTTTTTTTATGTTCTTGAGTGCTTCTTTCATTTTCTGAATAATAATTTCAATAAAAATACAAGTTACTAAAAATGTTTATTGTTGAATGATCGGAACAGTTTTGTTTGTTCTTAATTTTATTTTATTAAAATTACAAGTTTTATATCAAGCTTGTGAGCATGATATAAAACTTGTAATTTCAATAAAATGAAGAACAAATTAAACAGTTTTGATCATTCAAAAATAAACATTTTCAAGCACACCTTTGCATCCATCTCTGTTATTTATTTTATCTTTATTGTTCTCTCTATAATCAAACAGTCAAATTATTAAGGGTTCCAGATTTGACTAGGGATTTTCACCCTCTCTATAGTTTTATCTTGAAGGAAACTTTGCCTTAAAACTATTTTTGCTGACCTGTTAACTGCTCTCAGCAAGTTAAATCTATTACCGTCTAGGTCAAAGCACTTTTTAATAGATTTTAACTTTGGTACATGGATCTCATCCACTGTGTATTGAAACACTATTCCCCTGTTTGTGTTTATCCTTTATAGAGCTCTGCATACATCTGTGGTGCTATACAAAAAAAAAATACAAATGCAAATACAATGTAACTAATTAAGTAATACGTGCAAGATTTTCATAAATATCTAGCAACCAACTTATTGTTACTTTCAAGAAACAAGTGAATAATAAATATCTGGAAGTTGGATGCTATGGGTGATAAACTGTAGCAAAATGAGCATTAAAAAGTATGAGTGGCACAACTAATGTTTCTTGACAGTTCATAGCCTACTGATCTGCTTGGAATTTATGTACAGAAACACAGGTTATAACTCTGCCCAGAACTATACATCTCTATGAAAATACGTATTTGTCAGATGAAAGACATCATCCTAAGGTCAAAATGTATTTATGATGAATTTTACTTGTCAAATTATATGGACATCTGCTATCCCTCTGTACAGCTTATGGTCAAATTAAAGAAGTCATCCCTGTGGAAACTTTTTTATGATCAAAACCTTTCAGTTGATCAGACCCACCCTGAGGATTTGTCAAAAAGAAATTCCTGATACCTAGGATTAAAGGAACAGTAGCACCAAAAAATTAAAATGTTTTAAAAGAATAACAATATGTTGTACTGCTGCTCTGCACCGGTAAAACTGGTGTGATCGATTCTGAAAAACTACTATAGTTTACATAAACAAGCTGCTGTGTAGCCATGTGGGCAACCATTCACGTACAGGATACTCAGTAGATAACAGATAAGTTCTGAAGAATACAATTCTATACTACAGAGATTATCTTATTTGCTGTGTATCCTGTGCTTTTGCTCCTTTTCAGCTTTGAATAGCTACCCCCATGGCTACACAGCAGCTTGATTATATAAACTATAGTATACGTTTCTGAAATAATCACACAGTTGAACCAGTGCAATCTGTACATTATAGGTTCATTAATTTAATACACTTTTATTTTATGGTGTTATAAAGTATAAAAGGTTTAAAAAAAGACCCTTTATAGAAACTGAAACGCTACAACATTTTTAAGCATTACCCTATAATCTAATTTATTCCAAATCTGCCTATATCTGTGAATGTAGTTTAACCCCCCATTAATATAATTCAATAATTTACTTAACGTGAATGTGTGCTCATTTATATTAAAAAATAAATAACTTAAAGCAGCAAAATCTTAATCACTAGTCTATTCTATTGCAGTTGCAGTTTTTTTTGTCATTCTATTTTTTTTGAGCATCCTATTCCATACTGTCTTGCTGCTAGAATAGTTAGTCCTAGAAATGCATCTTTGAGTGCCATAATTATGTACTGTTATAAACATTCTTGAGAATAAATGAGGGAATGACAATAATGGTCGTATGAAAATGTTGAGAAACCAGTGCTCAATAAATGAAAATAGTTTCATGAAAAACTGCAAGTTTTGTAACAAGAATACCAATTAGTGATGGGCAAATTTGTCCCGTTTCGCTTCGCAAAAAAATTGCGGAAAACATTGAAGTCAATGGGAAGTAATTTTGACACATGCAACAATTGCTACAGTATATGCACCTATTTTGGCAAAATACATTAAAGCCAAAGGTTGTCCGAATAATATTGACACGTGGCAATGTTTATGCACGCGTCTATTCTGACGCGCTGCAAAAAATTTTTGCCGTGGCAGATGTTTTACAGACAAATTTTTACACCAGGTTGACTTGCGCCTTAAATTTGCAGCTGATGAATTTATTCGCCCATCACTAATAGCAATATTAATTTGTCACCTGCACATGTGCAAATAAATAATAGTAAATAGACACATGCTTCTTTCAAATGCTTATTTTTATTTATTATTTTTCTTTCTTAAATTGAAGCACCAAGGGGCCAAATAGATAACGTTCATTTTTTTTATGTTTAGCGTATTTAATGAAATGCTTTTAGCATTCGGGCTCAAGCATTCGCATACTAAAAACTTTTGAGTGCCTAAACTCTTGAAGATTTGTTCATTCAAACACTTCAGCTTCTTCCCCCCCAAAAATTCATCTTCATGAAGTTGAGGTATTCAAATGAAAAAAAAAACACACAAGAGTTTAGGATCTTTTGAAACATTTTAGGATCCGAATGCTCAAGCCCATTCTTAATTCGGTCTACCACCACAAAAATGTTTTATTTATTTAGCCTGACTAGATAGCATATTGTATTATTAAACCAAGGAGGTGCATGTGTAAATGTGTGATAAACTGTCTAATTGTGGCTGCTAAATGCCTCACTAAATAATTCTTTAATACCTATACAGTGGTGCTTGGTGGCAATAACAAAATTAAAAAATGCAAATGTATAGTCATGACAGAGTCATAGGAGGTAATGAAATTGTTTTGAATAGAGAAAATGAGATACAAAGAGTTTGGTGAGGTTATCCCTAACAACTTACTGAACAAAATATTTAAAACAAAATAATTTTTCCAATAAACTGTAATTGGTGAATGTATTTCCTGCTGATAACATAATTTTTACTAACAATGCTCTGATTTTATGGTGCACTCTTTCAATATTTCTGTATGCTGATAATTTAAATACATATTCCAATTCTTATTCAATTGTCTTTGCTAATACTAATGGTGATTCATTTGTAAATGAATAAATTACAGACATACCATCATACATTTGGCTAAACAGAAATCAGAGCATTTTATATATTATTATGTCACCTGCAATATAATGAAAAGAGTATTTTGCTTTGTCAGTGTTCCAACCAAGTGTCTGATATCAGTCCTTAATGAAACCATTGATTTAACATCAAAATAACTAGATCATGCCTTATAGCTAAGAGGGAAATGTTGATTAACTCCTTATTTTCTCAGGGATATAAAATGGTGTGGAGGAAAATAAATCCTCCTTATGTTTTCAAGGTTAAACAAGAAATATATAGTCACAGCACACATTCACTCCAAGGTAAATAAATACATGTTTGATGTAAACAAACGTATAGGATAAATGTGGTAGATTCTGATAAGTGAGATTAATATAATCAATCATGTACTGCCTACTCACAGGCAGAAGCTTGCTTGTAGCCTCTCCTAATCTCCTTATCAGGCCATTGCAACCCTAAAGGTAAAATCAAATCTTCTTGTACATATTTACAGTTTAAAAATGGCACTCTTGGGACTGTAATAAAGGTGAAAGTGCAAAATAATTTTTTTTACATAGCATTAAATCTTTAAATACTGTACAGTTAAATACAACACTTAACATATCAGAAATGTAGTTTGTTGTTCCTTAAAGGAAGCAGTATTCTCAAAACAGCAAATTTACTTTCTAATCTCAGCTTTGCATAACACGAAGGTTCAATTTGCCATGTAATTCAAGTCTAAAATAAGAAACCAATGAATTACTCCTAGATAACATATTATAATCATGCAAAATGAAAAAGATAAACATTAAACGTAACCTTCTTATTGAAGAGTATACTAAAATACTGACTATACATTGAATTGAATGTTGCCACTCCTGTTTAAGAACAGTTGGTTGTAAAGCTCAAAAATGGCTATTTCATGTAAGAAGAAAGCTTCAACATTGGGCCCTAGAGCTCTGTGTTTTAAGATGTTTAAAAATCAGGTTATATATTCTGTTTTCTTTTTTCATATATATACAGTACAATGTTGGTATAGCTTATTACTAGATAGATATGATTTATCCTTTTAAAAATTATTCCTGGCCATTTTCCAGCAGCCATCCTTACAGATTCTAGGTTCTCCTAAGTGTTGTGAGATTTTATATTACATACCTTCTTCTAAAAATATTTATTGTTCAGTTAGAATAAATCCAGTAAATAAAATACAAAACAATTAGAATCAAAAGGATTGCGAATACGTATTGACTCAAACGGCAGTCATTATAGGTCTGAAGTGTCAGCACCTGTGAACCATGAATGTAATTAACTAGTTTGTGGTAAAAACCTTACTTGTATTTTGTGTTACATTGAAATGTTGAAGGTAAATGCTACAGTGTACATATATGTATAGGATATGTAATGCATTTGTGTTAGCTATATTACTGTGAATGATTTTAAAATATAGCTTAATTGCAAGTGCAGCTTAAAAGTTAAACGTTTTACTTTACCTGTAATCCAGTTGGCTGTGGTGTCTTGCATTTCTAAGGGCTCTTACACACGGCCGTTCCGACCTGCGCTCCCCTGCGTTCCGTTTTTTGGCGTTCAGCCGCAGGGGAGCGCAGGAATAGACGCAAGTCATTATTTGAAATGGGCCTGTACTCACTAAGGCGCGTGTAGGCGCCTAACGCAGGAAAAATGCAGCATGTTGCGTCTGAACCTGCGTTCGGCGCCTACACGCGCCTGAGTGAGTACAGGCCCATTTCAAATAATGACTTGCGTCTATTCCTGCGCTCCCCTGCGGCTGAACGCCAAAAAACGGAACGCAGGGGAGCGCAGGTCGGAACGGCCGTGTGTAAGAGCCCTTAAGGTCAGTAGCACTTCCTAGAATGTAAAGGGAATGCTACAGTTCATGATGGGAATTCTGACTAGAGTGATGTGCAAACTAGGGATGCACTGAATCCACTATTTTGGATTCTGCCGAACCCCCAAATCCTTTGCGAAAGATTCGACCGAATACTGAACCGAATCCAACCCCTAATTTGCATATGCAAATGGGGCTGGGAAGGGGAAAACATTTTTTACTTCCTTGTGTTCTGACAAAAAGTCACGCAATTTCCCTCCCCACCCCTAATTTGCATATGCACATTAGGATTTGGATTCGGTTCGGATGGGCAGAAGGTTTCTGCCGAATCCGAATCCTCCTGAAAAAGGCCGAATCCTGGCCGAATCCCGAACCGAATCCTGGATTCGGTGCATCCCTAGTGCAAACAGGGGGAGTCATTTGTAAAGCACAAGTAGGAAGTGCTGGTTCTAAGAAGAGTTGCTGTATGATGTAAATTTCAAGGTTTTTTGTAACAAGTTGCTTTGCAAGTCTCTGAACTGTGTTAAATAACAGTTTTTCTTATTGTTTTTTTATGGAGGTCTGTAAAATTAAATAAATAAATACATTCATGTGAAATAATTGAATACTCTTTTATAACTACCATGTAATATGCCAATGCTATTTAAATATAACACAAGAATAGTAAGTATAAGCACAGCAAAAGTTCTCCTGGTGTGATATTGTGGAGCACATTTACTAAGTTCGAGTGAAGGAATAGAATAAAAAAACTTTAAATTTCGAATTATTTTTTTGGCTACTTCGACCATCGAATTGGCTACTTAGACCTTCGACTACGACTTCAACTTCGAATTGAATGATTCAAACTAAAAATCGTTCGACTATTCGACCATTCGATACTTGAAGTACTGTCACTTTAAAAAAAAACTTCGACCCCCTAACTCAAAGGTAGGGGGAAGGACCCCATAGGCTTTCTAAGCTTTTTTTGGTAGTAGAAAAATCGTTAGATCGATGGATAAAAATCCTTCAAATCGTTCGATTCAAAGGATTTTTTCGTTCGATGGAACTAATTGCTGTAAATCCTTCGACTTCGATATTCGAAGTCGAAGGATTTACCTTCGAGCTTGAGGGAGTTCTTTAGTAACAGGCATCTTTCATTTTTTTAACTGTAACAAGTTGGAGAAATAAGATTTGGCAAAAGTCATAACCATTTAGATATAACACCGTTATATTGTATAAAACCACCTACACATGTAAACAGCTGTTTTTTTCATAAGCCTCAATTTAATACATGATATTTCAAATATATTTTGCAGGTCTCAAACAAGTTTGTGTTTTCATATGAATCTGTTTGATTTATAAGTTCTGTCTTAACCTTATTCTTAGCAGACTTACTCTTTTTGTTATAAAAGTCCCAAGTTCAGTAACCCATAGCAATTAACAAGAAGTTTGTTTTAAACAGTGAATACTTATGCTGATTGGTTGCTATGATACTGGCATACTTAGTAGGGTAACTTTTATTTTTTCTCCAGAAAATAGTTCAAGAGCATTAAGGGGCACCAGAGTGTGCCCCTAAGTGCCTAGGCATGTACAAATTCTGTCCAGGCGAATGGTTGCATTATGCATCTTAAGTAAGGAGGTAATGACTGGTGTCAGTTGCATCCAGCTTTCTCTGCTACTTAATAATTTGTGTGTCTGAATAACACCCAAGTTAGAGGATGGATGGGAGGGAAAGATACATGATTCCCCTTGTCCACCCCTCTTTAATACAGTGCCTTGCCTTGTCTACCCAGTCTGCAATCTTCCCTTGTCTGTTTTCTGACTTGCCTGCCCTGTGTGTGCCCAAATAAAATGCAAAGTCGGTGTAGCAGAACTGGTCTTGTCAGCCCTGCCAATTCCCTAGTATCAGCTTCCTCCTTAAAACTCACTAAACTCATATTTTAAGAATGGACTTTTAATTTGCTTACAAACATTTCACTTCATTATTTCTTTGTATGCTGCATTACTTTTAAATACATGATTATCCTATATAAGAGATAAAGAAGGTTTGTACCGATAATTATCAATCTAGTAATATTATCTTTCTACTTTTTGATTGTGTATGTGTTCCCAACAATGAGCAACACATACAAACTCCAGGAATATCAGCCACATCTTCAAAAATATCTAGGACTTTACCTTAGGCTACAGCTTGAGTCACTCCTAATTGCAACTCAGTCAGCTAAAAGGGGTTTATAGCTATTTCTTCATATTTGTAGCAAGAATAGTAAGGGTTTATTTAAACACAGAAATACACAGCAAAATGACAGGGCTATTTGACACTGAGGAATACACAGGGTCAAGAGTATAATTTAAAAGAATAAAAAAAAGTCTTTATTAATTATATTTCAAAAGTATAAATGCATCTCCATAGACCCTACGCGTTTCGTACCCCCAAGGTACTTAATCATGGGCTATGGTCTCATTCGCAGGAAATGAGCTTTATACTTTTAAACTATGATTAATAAAGACTTATTCTTTTAACTTATACTTTAGGCCCTGTGGATTCCTCTGAGTGCCAAATAGACCTGTCTTTTTGCTGTGTATTTTCGGTTTGCCGCTCCCCGAAGCTGGTGCACCAGGACCACACAATCAAATTGGTGAGCTATTCACATTGTTATTCTGGAGCACCTTTATTTACACACAGCCTATAATTCTTACTGCTGTTTTTTTCAGTGTGAAACGGGAGGTTTCAACCAGCAAGGGCTTACATTCTTTGTTTAGTTAGAGCCCAAAAAAGGCTATGCTGTGGTATTGTTTTAACTTGTAGATAATACAGACATGATAGGTCATTTACTAATGCCCCGAACACAAAAGCACTAAGGGGACATGCTGTTTTTTGCAACTTGCACAGACATAACAATCCAATGCAAGATCCAAATCACACAGATCTTAAGGCAGCCTTGTACTGTACTTAGAGGCATATTTATTATGTGGTGTAAAAAACAGTGGGATAATACACCACACACCACCGGGCTTTGATGTGTAAAAAACGGAGAACATTTTGAATGCATTTTTTCTTAATGACCTCCGCCAGAAGCAATGTAAAATAAATGCGTCAGATCTGGCCTTCGCATTGCGAAAAATAAAACACACCTCAATACATATTTTACACAGCTTTTTATACAGTTTTTTTGCCAAGTTATGTTTTACGCAGCATAATAAATATGCCCCTTATTTAATATTTGCCATAGACAGACATAAAGGTGTTGGCACACAGTCAGATTTCTTGCCCATGGTAAATCTGTGCATGAATGACAAATCTCCTTAAAATTGCTTGCCATTGGTGTCACTGTAAATTTGCCCTGTTCTGCATTTTCTGACATTTGTGTAATTCATATGTTTTGCTGCCAACGATTCAAACTGACACCAATGCTACAGTATTTTCAGTAACTTTGTCATCTGCAAGTAGTGCAGGTAAACTTGTGTACCATCACCCTAACATTTGGGGCAACCCTGCACCGTTCAGTCACTAGTGTTCCCCACCCTCAATATCAGAATTATGCCCAAACAAGTACAGAGAAAATTTCACTCTAAGACAAACATAATCTCTTTTATTGAAACAATAGAACATTTGAAATTTCACACCATTGATATCTTATAGCATACTTCTAACAGTTTTACCTTTACAAATAACCATACTAACAGAATATTGGTGCATTATCATAGTAGATCATAGTAGCAGTCAGGAAATACATCTTTAAATGCCCAATTCTAAGCAACATTTTTTTTTAAATTGCTAATAAATATATTTATATTATAAATATAATTTTTTTAAATAATTGCTATAAAAATAAAAATATTTTGCTGAAAATTTTGCAAGTCAACTGATTAAAATAGTTAACTGTAGGAGAATTAACTACTGTTATTTTGATTTAAGAGCCTGATAGAAAACAGAAAGGAATATACAAATATATATTTCAATAACAATTACAAATAACTTTAATTTTAAAAAAAAGAGAAAAAAAAGGTCAAATAATTGGATGGTGCCAAGCTATTAGACTGGGACACCAGAAGACATGCAGTGCACATCAAGCAGAACCCTGAGCTGAAGGTTGTAGGTGGAAGTAGCAGTTAACTATTCCCCAGGGGGGTGTCTAACAATAGCAATTACATTTCTAAATAACTTTAGAATAAATTCACAGGGGAACTAACAACTTGGCTCCCCCTCTGATTTTACCATTCTTTTTCTTTTAATGAATACATCTTGAACAATTAGGGGCAAATTCATCAAGGGTCGAATATCGAGGGTTAATTAACCCTCGATATTCGACTGGGGAATGAAAATCCTTTGACTTCGATTATCGAAGTCGAAGGATTTTGCGCAAATACTTCGATCGAACGATCAAAGGAATAATCGTTTGATTGAACGATTAAATCCTTCGAATCGAACAATTAAATCCTTTGAATCGAACGATTCGAAGGATTTTAATCCAACGATCGAAGGATTATCCTTCGACCAAAAAAATTTAGCGAAGCCTATGGGGACCTTCCCCATAGGCTAACATTGAGTTCGGTAGCTTTTAGGTGGCGAACTAGGGGTCGAAGTTTTTTCTTAAAGAGACAGTACTTCGACTATCGAATGGTTGAATAGTCGAACGATTTTTAATTCGAATCGTTCGATTCAAAGTCGAAGTCGTAGTCGAAGTAGCCCATTCGATGGTCAAAGTAGCCAAAAAAACACTTCGAAATGGGAAGTTTTTTTTCTTGTATTCCTTCACTCGAACTTAATGAATGGGCCCCTAAGAATTACGTTTTCTTAATTTTTATGTGGGTGGAGGTCCACTTTATCATTAGTTCTACAGGAATATATTATGAAGCACAGATGTCAAAGTGTTACTAAAGCACCATATAGCTTTCTCACTATTATAAAGCACAAATGTCAAAGTGTTATCAAAGCACCATATAAATTAAGCACTATTATTTTCTAATTCATTTTACTTTTACTAATAAAACACACAAAATCTGTGAGCATGTTGTACAAGGGTTTTTCCAGCAATCATCATTTATTTCCCAGTAAAGTTTTACATATCATTATAAATACACCATTCGTTTTATATCAGTTTTATTTTTAAACCAATAAAATAATTTTACACACCTTTAGAAATATAAACATCAGATTACCAGATTTGCTGGTGCTTGATTGACACTTTGTATTATTAGAAACAATGTTAAGATTTAATTATTTGTGTTAAGATTTAATTATCTGTAAGTATAAGCAAGGTGTAGGTGCTAATTGGTGGTTTATTAATAAACACTGTTGTTGCAATTACAGAAGTGTCAGCATAGCAAAGCTGCCCAGTAACTAGAAAATTGTTTTTAAAAGTAGTTAATTTGAAACTGCAAAGCCCACAAACTCACAAAGATAGAATAATGTAATTTGTGGCCAGAAGGGACCATGACTTTAAACGCCTTATCATTTAAATGCTTCCAAACTAATATGCAGATAGTTTAATAATAATTAGGTGAGCGCAAGAATAGTTTGTTTATTGTTTTGCTTTAATGAGGAAAACAAAACATAACTTTTCCACTTCTTTAATGGCTTAATAAAATGTCAAGCATAGTACAAAGTAATGTTCCAGTTGTGCTTAACATTTCAGCAATGCACACTATTTACCAATAACACTGAATAACAGGGAGGCACATACTGTAAGTAAATTGTTTATCAACAAACTTCAGCATTTTTTGCTAAATGGAATTGCTTATTTATTACACATTGAATAGTGTTCCATCAATGTCGAAAGCCAATATAGAGTTATTGATGTCAGAAAGGTAACTACATCAAAATGTTAGTAAAATTCCATTACTTCATACCATCAGTTCTCTATCATTCTACATTTTTTTTTTCAAATTCTTTATTTATAATTTTAACAAGGAAGGGGAAGGGGTACAGAAAAAAAAGGGAGAGGGTTGGGAAAGAAAGGGAATATTTGTAATAGACATTTACACATTTGTAATATTCAAATCAGCAATCATTCTACATTTTTAATTTTCACAGAAATACAGTCAACCAGCTGAAACAACGCAAAATGACAGGTTTGCGGTTATATGTAGTGATGGGTGAATCTTTTCCCAAATTCAAATAATTTTGAAGTGCAAAAATTTGGATGACAATTTTTTTGTTGCAGCAAATTTTTCCACTGCGAATTTTCACTGCAGTTTCACGAAAACATTCACAGTCAGCGAAATCCAGAAAATCACAGCTAATCCATTCCTGGAGAATAAATTTGCCCATCACTAGTTATATGCATCTATATACTGTGCCTCCATTGAAAGTCCAATTAGCAGAACTATGGTAGTTTAAGATTTCATCTAGGAGATGCAAAAATTAGAAATGCAACAGAGTTGCAAAATACCACCATTTTAGGATGAAAACAAAATTTTTCATTTGAAAATTCACCTCGACCTTTGATAAATCTGCCCCTTAATGTTTAAATCATTTTAAGCAGCTGTAAGATGGTGACACAAATCACCAAAAGATTTCTTATCCAGAAAACCCCAAGTCCCTAGCATTCTTAGTAATAGATCCTATACATGTACTATGCTATGCTATCTAGTATAGGTAAATCTAAAAACAACTGGACTTGCTGAGTAATCAATGAAGACATTTCACTACTCATCCGAGCAGCTTGCTTGGATGAGTAGTGAAACGTATTCATTGATTACTCAGCAAGTCCAGTTGTTTTTAGATTTACCTATACTAGATATACCATGACCTGGATGAATGAAAATCTTCATAGTCATATGTTATGCACTATTAATTTGTAAATGTCATCATACAGTGCTGACATTTATATACCCTATGTATTTTTACTGTATTTACACACAAATATATTATTTATAACTTAACTGATATGTTTTATGCTGCAAGTTTTGCTACAATGCCAACTCTTGCCTCAAAACTTTATCCTCACAAACATTCAAAAATCTTGACAGTGCATCTAAACATAGCAATACTGGTTTCATTTTTCATTAAATAGCCTATCTTTTATTTAATAAAATTGTCTTTGGAGCTATATAGCATTGATTCATATTGTAGAAAAAGAAGATGCACACAGAAGGTAGTTGGGCTGTTTAAACCTTTTATTACAGTTGAGAACACATAATAGCATTTCTATGGACAAGTCTTTCCTTCAGCAGAATCCAATTCAGGGCAGAAAAGTTAGTGCCAAAAGAATTTATTCCAAAGATCAGATATATTTAAAGAGATACTGACATCAGAAAATAACCTTTTTTATTATCTATCATAACATTGACTTTGAATGCTATTTATAATTTTGCCGTAAAAGTATTTGCCTGATGTTTTTACATTACCTTTTTTACTACCCTGTTCCTCTATGAGGGGGCTGCCATATTTGTGCAGCAGTAGTCCGTTAGCATTAGATGCACTAACTGACAGGTTAGGAAAGGACAGTCAGGTTGGCAAAACAGTCAGGTTTAGGAACTTCAAGTGACAATTACTTACAAAAGCAGAAATATCAGCAAAAAATAATCAGCATGACCTATTGGTAACTTTTAATGTAGATTAACATTTTGAAAAGAAAATGTTTAGTGTCAGTATCACTTTAATTTATGACATTACTTTTTCAAAAGGCTCCTTGGGTGGCAATACAGATTTAAAAATCTAACTCTCCAGAAATAGCTTATGATGTTGGGATAGGTAAAAACTTATGCCAGTCAACTGTACTTGTACAGATGAAAATACAAGCTAGCCTGCATTTTGAGCTTTATCCAAGAGTTAGTTACTCTCCACTCAAGCTAATAAAGCAAGGTCTCTTGTGATTTTTGTTCCAGGAACCATGTTATTGCAGTATTTTCGTGTTTAGGACTACTTTTAGTGTTCCCTTAATTAATGTGTAATGCCTTTTCAGGAAATTACCAAAGGTACTAAGTGTAAATAGCTTTGCTGGGGACTGGAAGATGTAAGAATCTTTGTTTGAGAAACATTACTTCTTCTTGAATAACAACACATTACAATAATAGCAGTGTGAATGTTAGGCCAGGGCCAGGTTCCTTTAGAAGTTATTAGAACAATTTGGTTGAACCTAACGTGCATTTTTTCAGGGTCAGCCACTATGAAACCAGGGGAAACAATAAAGTGTGGAGGTGGCTACAAAGGCAGTGTAGAATATTTTTTCTTTTTAAAGCACTTCTACAAATGGTAGGAAAGCAGTTTATACATGCATTATCTCATTCTTCATTCCACAACCTAATAGACTTCTATGTGTTTGAGGAAGGAATATTTATCATACAAATGGACGTGTTGTATAATAAGTAACACCTGACCCATAGACCCCATTGAAATATTTCCTCCAGTGGCCATATTGTCATAAATAGTGATGGGTGAATCTGACCCATTTTGCTTCGCCAAAAATGTACCTACTGCTTAGTAAATGTTTTCATACATGACCGGTATACTTTCCCTTTGAATAAGAAAATAAATACAACAATAGCTAATTAAAAAAATCAAGAACTAAATTAACTCAGCAGTATTTGTTGTCAGTCTAAATGAACATACCTTAGACTGCAGTTTTGTGATTTTACAAACATTTATAACATCTATTTTTTTAGAGAAAGATAGAGGAGTTCTTCATCAAGCTGTCACAAGCTCTACACAATATCTGTCTGTAACTACAAGTGAAAGGAATGCAGAGTTGATTAACCTATACTACAGCACTTTTGAAATCATTTGTCATGAAAGATTTGTTAAGCAAAGCCCACCTTCACTTTGTATAAATCAAAAGGTGCTGAATCACGCGATACTAAAAATTATGTGCCAGCAAAAGAAAAGTATTGTATTTTAAAAGAAAAAAATAAGGTGCTCATTCTTTTACTTATGCATTGTAGAACATTTTCATAAGAAAGTGGCCTGCATTAAATAAATAAATAAATTTCAAAAGCATGTATAACATTGCTGTAAATCATTTTCAAAAGCCTGGTAATGATTCCTTAAAATTATTTCTCTGCTTGTCAATAAGGTGAAGTGGCGGGACTTTTTAATGTAAGCTATAGGATTGATAAACAAAGAGCCTCTATTAGCCAGCACCTTTTTTGGGGGAAAATTTCAGGTGACAGGTGTGCTTTAAAGAAACTTGGTGATTAAATTCAGCAGTGTATCAAATTTGAAAAAAAGTTTACAAAGCTGGTGACCCCCCTCCTGAAGCTGCTCCATGGAGACAAACTTCAATATTACAAAAACAGTTTAAAAGTTTTATGTACTACAGGTATGGGATCCTTATCTGGAAACCCGTTATCAAGAATGCTCCAAATTATGGGAGGGCCATCTCCATTTTATCCAAATGATCCAAGTTTTTAAAATGATTTCCTTTTTCTCTGCATTAATAAAACAGTACATTGTACTTGAACCAAACTAAGATATAATTAATCCTTATTGGAAGCAAAACCAGGTTATTGGGTTTATTTAATGTATAAATGATTTTCTAGTAAATTTAAGATATGAAGTTCAAAATTAAGGAATGATCAATTATTCATAAAACCCCTGGTCCCAATGATAACAGGTCCTATACCTGTATTTGAAAACAATGGAATTTACAAAAAGTATTTTGAAAGCTGAACAACCGCTTTAAACCAAAATAAAGGAAAGGGTTGCATAACAAGGCATCCAAATGACCAGCAGCCAGATTATACCGGTTTATGTTTAGAGATCGGCAGAATCAGATGTAGCTGGAATTGGTTGAGAAACAATGGGGCAGATTGACTAACGTTAGCGAAAATGAGCCAACGCTGGCGCAACTTTGATATCGTTCGGCGCCCTCGGCGCAACTTCAGATTTTAGTGCATTTGTGTTGTCCTGGCGAATCTACGCCTGGCGAAGTGTTGCGATGTGAATGAATCGGATGCTAGCACAAATTGGACGCTTAGTGAATCTGCCCCAATGAGTCAAGGTGGAGGAAAGCTGGGCTGCGGCTGAAGAAATAGAAGGATGTGATGTCAATGGAAGAAGCAGTTCAGTTCCTTATCTTCTGAGCAAGTAGAAACATCCAACCCACCCTCCCCCATTTTGCAAATTTTAAAATTTTGCAAATTGAGTTTTCTACTTTATGTTCTCATATTATCTATTAATAACTGAATATGGATGTTTTTCATGAAAGCGCTGTTATATTGTGGTTTCTGTATCTTTACCTCCCCCTCTTTTTTTGCATACTTTGTGAAATGTCAGAAGTTTCTCTTTTTTATTTTCTCATATTATCTATTAATAACTGAGTGGATGTTTTCCTGTATGCACTTTTATATTGTGGTTTTGGTACAGTAATACAATATAAATGTGAGAGTCTGCATGTTATTCATGTTAAATGAATGTCAAATGCTTGATCCAGGGAATGTTTCCAATCACTGATTTTTTTCCCTCTTGAGGCATAATTGTACACTGGCATAATTGGATATATGATAATGTATTTTCAGGGGTTTTTTTTGTGATAGCAGTGGTAGGACCTTGCCAGAGTACTGCATAGGAAATTTTATAAGAGGGAGAAAGGAGGTTCTCTCCTGTTACTGCACAGTGGGTTTATTGATACTGACACTACTACTGCTTGTGCTAGGTGACAGCCTGCTTGGATTTACTATATTCGAGACACCACAGATAAAGCACTGGCAGCAGGGCTGTGGAACTTCTCTCATCATGGGAGATGCAGCCATCCTTTCTGTAGTTAGAGGCAGCCCAATAGTCAGTGGTGGATATAATTACATAGTACTGATATCAAGGCTCAAGCCTATGATTAAGTGTCCTAGTGACACGAAACACGTCAGGCGAGAGATGATTATATAAATAAAGTATTCATTTTTTATCTACAAACTTTGGTCTGATCAATTCGTGAGTTACCAGTGTGCCCTGCACCAACATTTACGCTTCTGTGGAGGAGGGAGGGGGGTCTACCTGGGGTGGGGGGGTACAGGTTTTTTCCCCACAGGTTGAATTCTCTTTTAAGGACATGTTTTGCATCTTTATTTTAATTTATAAAATCTTGTCTAAGAGGAGACATCTGTTTTTACTTACATTACAATAGAACTTAATGCAATGCACACCCATAAATGCCACATTAGCTTGGGTGGGATAATTAATAGATGTAATAAGAAAGTGAAAATTGGAATACTGAATATTGCTACCCTCTACCTCAATTTTTTGCAATTCCCTAAAGCCCTTTAATGGTACGGACCTCCGGTCTAAAACACACATTGTTCCTTCATACCTTGTTAGTACCAGCCCCACCATAGCCAGAGAAGACTCAATTCATACATAGCATTTGTGCAGATATTCTGTTGGTTTGTGATCAGTTTTACTATCCCTGTCAGCTATATTACACAGTGAAATTTGCATTTCTTTATCTGCCAATTTATCTTTTACTGTGACCAGTCACACAGCCTCTTGACCACTTACATCATTCTAGACCCATTTATTTCTCTATCAAATCAGTCATATTTTAATTGGCACAAAATTGCACTTCTCTGTGTGCCAATTTATATTTTACTGTGACCAGTCACAGTGCCTTTTGAACACATATATCAATCAGTACCAATCTACGTTTTCTATCAAATCAGTTTTATTACTCTTTTTATGCCAATTTACATTTTACTGCACTCATTACCATAGCCTTTTGACCAGTTATATTACTCTATACACATGGATATTGCTCTGCTGAATTTGATATCTGAGCGTTCATTTACATTGCTCTGGGTCAATTTACATTTTGCAGCTTTTTCTGTGACAAGTTACACTGCTCTATTATATATTTCTCTATTACCAGTAATGTTGCATTGTGACCACTTGCTTGAATGACATAATGTGGTGCAGCCTTTGGCTTCATATGTACAACCTCCTTCAATCCCCTGACAGTTTTACTCAATATCACGGTTGCATTAATGCTGCAGTGTAAGGCTTTAGACATCTCAATGAACAAGCAAGTGGGATCTTGGATTGATTCATTTGCATGTATTCATTCAGGGTCAGAACAGAAGGGTCAGAAGAAGATTGTTAATTGGCAGCCACAGTCAGTCCTGCTCTGAATTAAAGCAAAGTGGGGCTGTGGAATCTAAGAGTAACCTAAATAGTAACCAACACAGCTTGAACTGAAAGTGTTCATTCAGACTCCAAATCTGATGACTGCAAATCTGTATTTGTCCATCTACTCCTATTTATATGGGCTTGAATTATCTTTATCCTTGATATCCTTGATAAAGGCTCTAGAGGGGATATAGAGGGGAGCCGAAACATCAATCTTTTTGCCATGTTGAAATAAAATACAATATAATTCAAGTCCCAGGAGCACGCTACCATTCTTTTTCTATGTATGTGTATATATATATATATATATATATATATATATATATATATATATATATATATATATATATATATATATATATATTTATATAATACATAACAACTAAATATTCCTTTTGCTGTTTCCATCTAGCTTCATTCTGATCAAGATAAAGGAGATGGAAATCTAAAGTACATTCTTTCTGGGGATGGGGCTGGCACACTTTTTGTTATTGATGAGAAGACTGGTGACATACATGCTACACGACGGATTGACAGAGAAGAAAAAGCCTTTTATACTTTGCGTGCCCAAGCAGTAAACAGAAGGACAGAGAAACCGGTGGAACCAGTGTCAGAATTTGTCATAAAGATACACGACATAAATGATAATGAACCAACTTTTCTAGAAGAGGTTTATACTGCAAGTGTCCCTGAAATGTCTGATGTTGGTAAGTATGTTTTTTTCCTTTGAGCCATTATACTTATTAGGCTAGCTTTTTTAAAAATGTAATGTTCCTGTACACATGTAGCAGAAAGTAAATGATAGCTTTAGAAACTTTGAAAGTCACTTTTGCTGCAGCTGAGAGATAAATAGGGTGATTAATTGGATGGCAAACCAAAGTCATGCTATGCAAATGTTAGTTTATACTATAAATAATTGTCATTCTGAGACATTTCTTTACTTGACATACGGGTGCACACACAATAAGGAAATCAAGCTTTACAAATATATATTTCAAGCTACATTGCATTGTAAACTGAGGCATAAGAAAAATTCCAATGACGGACCACAATAGTTCAGTAAGAGGAATAAACATAGCAGGAAAATGAAATAACCAAAATGTTTTTTTCCCCTGACTAGATAGGTTCCTACATGACACAACAAATAAAACCTTTCTCACTGTTTTAAAGGAAGATCTGCTACACCATGTTTAACTGCACCTAAATATATATTCACCCTTAAAGTCTTTTTCATCTGGTGGTTTTAGGCTACTGTCTTACTTCTGCTGTGTGAGCGAGGCACACCGCGACTGCAGGGAGAGAGGCAGCAGCCTTACCTGCTTCCTCTGTGCGTTGCAGGGTGGTGATGTCATCGCTAGGTGCTGCTCATTCCTAGTTGAGTGCAGGACAAGGGGAGCGCTGCGTAATTTCCTGCCCCCCTCCTCTATGCAACAAGTGCAAGGTAGGACAGCAGCATACCACCCACCCACCCCCTTTTTTAATTATGATAAGAAGCTTTTCTTTATGTTACTCTGTTAAGGTATTATTATGTTTACTGTTCTATAGAATTAATCCTAATGTATCATTCACTAACATCTTTTAAGCGATTAAAGCATAATATAGTGCGATAATTATTGTGCAATTTAACACCTCCAAGGAGTAGGCATTACTAAGCAACATCAGATGGATTAATAGAGGAAAATGTAGTGAGTTGTTGTAGGCCAGCAATTAAAGACCTTTATGAGGAACTGGAGACTTACCTACTGCTACTAGCATATTTTCATGATAACATGGGCTGGTCCAGAATGCATGGAAAAGGAATGACATGAAAAAGGAATGACTAGAATACTGTAAAAATAGACTTTTACCCTGCCAGTGGCATCCTGAATGTCTTAGGCGCTAGATTCTGCTAATAACATGTGACAATATCAAATGCCTTAAAATATTGCACAAAAAAAAAACAAACAAAATAACGCATGCTATAAAATACCGCACACAATCTTCTTAAGCTAGACAAGTGAACTATTAGGGGCAGATTTATCAAAGGTTGAAGTGAATTTTCCAATGAAAAAAAATCGAATTTCAAGCTATTTTTTGTGTACATCGACACAGGAATAGTCCAAATTCGATTACATTTTTTTAAAAAATTAGATAATTAGAATATTGAAATTTATCATGTACTGTCTCTTTAAAAATTCAACTTCGACCATTCACCATTTAAAACCTGCTGAATTGCTGTTTTAGTCCAGGGGACCTCCTAGAACCTGTTTGGAGTCAATTGATGGATTTTGTTTGGGTGAAAACGTCTAATTCTTTAATTCGATCTAATGCGCTATTTCTTCCATTCATACGCTTCGAATTTGGCCAAATACAGACCTATTTGATACAAAACGGTCTTTTTGAATTAGAATTTTGGAGTGTTTTCAATTCGAAATTCGACCCTTGATAAATATGCCCCTCAGTGAATCGATCGTTAATTGTAAAAATATAAGAATGATATAATTTTCAAGGCATGCTATAAATAACACTCACTTTTTCGACCTTTAGTGAATCTCCCCCATAATGTCTTCATTTTCCAGACTGTTACCCTCAACGTATTAAATAATTGTTGTTTTGAGGACCAATGCACTTGCAATGCTGGTGCATTTTGACCTCTTGTTGCTGTGAAATCGCACAGATACCCATTATCCAGTAAGCTACAAATTACGGAAAGACTGTATCCCACATACTCCATTTTATCCAAATAAACCATATTTTTAAGATTTCCTTTTTCTGTAATAATAAAACCCTACCTTGTACTTAATCCAAACCAACATTGATCCCAACCAGCCTATTGGGTTTATTAAATGTTTACTAGTGATGGGCGAATTTGTCCCATTTTGCTTTGCCATGAATATCGCGAATTTCCAGAGAAATTCTCAAAACAGGAGAAAATTTTGCGAAACTGTGTCAAAATGGGCGCAGGCACCGCCATAAAAAAACCATTAATGCCGGCAACAGTTTTTTCGACGCCGGTGAATTTTCACCAGTGAATTTTTGCGGCAAATTCGTGAATTTATTCGCTGGCGGTGAAACAGGCAAATTCCCTGTGAATTTGCGCCTGCCGAATAAATTCGGCCATCACTAATGCTTAGACCTAGGGGCAGATTTATCAAGGGTCAAAATTCAAATTAAAAAAAGACCAACCGAAAGTTACAAACAAAAAATCTAAGGTTTTTTGCAGATGAAAAGTCCGTATTCATACGAATTTGAATAGTACAAATCGAAGTTATAGAGAATTTGATCTAATTAGAATTTTTCAAAGTCCACCAATTGACTCCAAATGGGTTCTATGAGGTCCCCCATAGGCTAAAACAGCAATTTGGCAGGTTTTAGATGGTGAATGGTCGAAGTAAAATTTTTAAAGAGACAGTAAATAAATTTTGATATTCGAATTTTTGCATTTTTTTTAAATTTGAATTGAATTTGGAATATTCCCTAGTCAAAGTACACAAAAATTAGCTTGAAATTGGAATTTTTTAAATTCGAATTTTCACTTCGACCTTTGATAAATCTGCCCCTTAAGGTATGAAGATCCAAATTGCATAAAGATCCATTATAGAAAAAACCCAGGTTCCAAGCATTCTGGATAACAGGTACCATATCTGTAGTTACAAAATCTTGCAGGGCAGTAAAACTAACTGTAAAGCAAATCTACAGTAGATGTGACTGCCTATCAACAAGATTTCCTAAATTCCATAGTGCAGATTAGTCTCTTACTATTATTCTTACTTAAAACTATTTAATGGTGAGCCTTACTAATTAACTCTAAGGGGGAGATTTATCAAAGTGTGAAATTAGCACTCATCATAGTCCAATGGGATATTTAGAGACATAGTTATCAACGGATAAAAGTTACAGTATAGGTATACGATCCCTTATCCGGAAACCCGATATCCAGAAAGCTCAGAATTACGGAATGGTTGTCTCCCATGGACTCCATTTTATCCAAATAATTCAAATTTGTAAAAAGTATTTCCTTTTTCTCTGTAATAATAAAACAGTAGGTTGTACTTGATCCAAACCAAGATATAATTAATACTTATTGGAAGCAAAACCAGCCTATCGGGTGTATTTAATGTTTAAATGAATTTCTAGTAGACTTAAGGCATGAAGACCCAAATTATGGAAAGATCCATTATCCAGGTCCCGAGCATTCTGGATAACAGGTCACATACCTGTACAACATTTAATACATTAGCCTCTAAAATTCTCTTAGGAATGACTAGAGAGTGGTGGAATGTTACTGTGGTGAGCTCTAATTTCACACTTTGATATCAATCTGCCTCATTGTCAACTCTATTTAATGGAGGGCCCATTTGCCCCCACACCAGGGGACATTCCCATTGTACATTTCTATTGCTACAGGTTAAAAAATACAATATCCCTTGTACTGCACATTGTACAGTGTATCAAATTCACAGTTATTACACACACATTAAACATTATATATTATGTAGAAACACTTGAAAATCCTAATATACTATAGTAATGACTACATAGGAGAAAGGTTTAACTATTTTAGGGCAATTTAACATATTTTGACTTTGCATGATGGAGCATATGAAACATTCAAAATTATTTATATATTATTTGCAGATACTTTTCTGTCAAGAACAGAATATTCCTGCTTTTATTTTTTGCATAACTAACTTGAAGGAGGAAACCCCCTAAAATGATTAAATTATCCATGGTCTTTGTGTCCGAATATAACTATTCGTAAGACAAAATATTTTCCACATTGCATTTGCCTACACAGTCTCTCCCACAGAGCAACAAATCCATCATTATTCCCGCATGCTATAGCAGGAAGAGGAATCTGTATGTGCTTTAGCTTTTTTCAGAAACATCTCACTTAAGATGGTTCACGCAAAGTGTTAACCCGTTCTTGGCCCAAACTGTGAAGCAGAACACTGTTACAATATGAGGCCAAGTTATCAGAATTTGAGACTGAGAAAAAAGCGTGAATGTAAAAAAAAACACAGCTAAAACAAACACTAAGGGGCACATTTACTATGCTCGAGTGAAGTATTTGAAGTAAAAAAACTTCGAATTTCTAAGTATTTTTTTGGGTACTTCGACCATCGAATAGTCTACTATGACCTTCGACTACGACTTTGACTTTGAACTATTCGCACAAAAAATCGTTTGACTATTCGACCATTCGATAGTCGAAATACTGTCTCTTTAAAAAAACTTTGACTACATATTTCGGTAGTTTAAACCTACGGAGGTACAATGTTAGCCTATGGGGACCTTCCCCATTACTTTTCTAAGGTTTTTTTGATCAAACTTTTTTTCCTTCGATCGTAGGATTTGCGGTAAATCCTTTGAATTCGATATTCGAATTCGTAGGATTTTACTTTGAGGGTCGAATTCGAGGGTTTATTAAACCTCGATATTCGACCCTTAGTAAATGTGCCCCTAGTACACTGGCTGAAGAAGAAACTTGTATAGATGAGTTTGAGTTTTTTATGTGAAAATAATTGCATGCAGGTATCACATTGTTCCATTAATTCAACAAGGCTGAAAAACATGGCTATTTTAGTAAACTTGGGAAAAGTTGTTAAAGAATATTCCTATAGATTTCTTTACAACCGGGACAACTGGGGGATGAGTCTTTTTCTGGTGGCTTTTTTGCTTTTTATTTTTTTTTTAATTTCTTTAATATTACTTGATTCAGAAATGGTATCACATTTTATTTCAAATTACGTTTTATTTGTAGAAATAAACTAGTTAGATAAATAGTGTATTGCTTCTATCATTTTTCTGTGTAGACAGACAGCGGTTTCCGGAAAGGGGGCTCTGAGGCAGTAGCCCTCAGGATCTGGATGGGGGCCCTGAGGCAGTAGTTCCGGGAGGAAATCCAGGCGGTGTATCTGGGCCGGTAGGGCCCACTAGTGCTGGGGGCCCATTGGGTTTTTTCCCGGAATCCTGCCTGCCCAGTCCGACCCTGCCTATTAACCTTAAGTTAATCAGAGTTTATCAAGGATTGTATACTTGTAAACTTGCTGCATTGTTATTCAGGTTGCCAACTCTTTTTGTGTACTGTATATGTGATATTCTGTTATATCTAGCAATCATTGCTCCAAACATGGGCTTCCACAGAAAATGTTCCGGGGAGGGGGGGACAAGGAAGAAAACATATTACACAGGTTACTTGTAAACATATTTTGGTTTCCACACCAACCTAGCAACAGCTTTTCTATAAATATATAAAGTAGTAACTGTTGCACATGTATAGCATTGCCATTCTATTAGTGACACAAACTCTTGGTTTGCCAGGACAGCACTTGGTCTTTTCTACCTTCTTGGATACCTTAGTTAAGCCAATTTTACCCTTATTTTAAGTTTTCCATACGTTATACCATTTTTGTAGTCCCACCAATATATAATGCATAATACATTTCCCTCACTTTACACCATTTTTTCGGTCTCCTGAAAAATATAAAAGGGGGGTTCTACTGTACATAAAGTAGAGTAACAACAGCAAGAAGAGGCTGTGCATAACAAAATGACACTATCATATAATCTATGTTTATACATTCTAATTCAGTCTAGGGGAAAGCTGCTTTGTTCCCAAAGTGGCAGAAAGGTTAAAAAGATAATAGTCACCCAAAAACAAACAATGAGGTGGATACAGGACAGGAGCAGAAAAGGGGTGAGATGCAAAAATATAGATTATATTATTATAGATATTTCTATTTATACATATATAGGGGCAAATTCACTAAAGCGCGAAGTGGCTAACGCTAGCGCAAATTTGCCAGCGTGATGTCATTTAGTTACTTTGCCGATTTACTAACGGGTGCTGGCGTAAATTCGCTAGCGAAGTGGACCTACTCTAGTGCTACTTCACACCCTTACGTCAGGCGAAGTTGCGATATGGCGAAGGGACGTAACTACGCTAATTCACTAACTTGCGCATTTTACTGAACGTTACCTCTTGCGCCAGACTTGTCTTCTCCAGCTCAGACCAGGTGAAGTGAAATAGAGTAGATAGGGCTTGCTTCAAAAAAAGTTGAAATTTTTTCTGTGTCCCAAAAAACGCTGGTGTCTTTTACTTTTTTAAGGGTGATAGGCTGAAAAATGATTGCAAATTTTTTTTGGGGTACCCTCCTTCCCCCCTACATTTCCTAACATATGATACCTAAACTATACAGTGGGCAAATGTATAGGTCAAAATATGTCAAAATAACAACTCTATTTTATTTTATGAAGCTTTTCCAGGCTTTTGTAGTATAATGTATTTGTTGCTACATATATGTCCATTGTATTTAAACTTGACATCATATCTCACCAAATCGCACATTTTTTGGAATTTATTAAACCCAGAGGATGTAAAAGTCAGAAAATCCGGCATCTCATACCTGTCGGGGTTGCATATAAGTCAATGGGAGAAGTCCCAATGATTTTTTGATGTGCGCTTGGATTTTAGGTGAAAAAATTGTGAACATCTGATTGTACTTTTATAAATAACCCCCTAACAGTTAATTTACACACAGACACACATATACACTGGCATTCATACTCTAAGCTTAACAGATTCTCACTCATCTGACCAGATAAGTAAGCTGCATCATCATCTCTACTGTGATTATCTCTTTCCTCACACAGTTGAGGAGCAGGAAGCTTCTCACAGAGGGAAGAGGTGTAGCTAAATCAGGACTGCTGCATTGGATGGTCATTTGAAGGGGTGCTGGCCATTAGTATGTAAGCCTTTTATAAGTTTAGTGAAGGTTCTTTATGATAATTTTAAGAAAAGTTTTCATATAAAAAAGGAAAAACCAATATATATATATATATATATAAAATGCAATAGTTGATAGCACTCCAAGGATAATATGCACACGATACTTGAATAGTCAAAACAGTGGAGATTTATTAAGTTCCAACGTTTCGGCTCCACACAGGAGCCTTCGTCAGAATATCTTTTATTATGAAGTACAAGTCAAGGGGGCAAGTACCCCCTTGCCCCTATATGTGAACACCTATGGCTCCAAAGAGACTCTGATTATTGTCAAAATATAAATCAGAAGAAAGACAAGCACACCCAATAATGTACAACCATCTCCTCCGCCCTTACAATTTTGGTTGGTGCTCTTATTTCTAATAGCATCGGGGCTCATGTACCACATGTGAACCCATTAGCTAGCAAAAAGGAACATTGAGCAAAACAAAGATGGAAGGTGCAACACACAGAGCCATATTTATATAGAAGAGGCAGTGTGCAGCATTTTGGAGTAGAAACCCATTTCAGCTTAAAAAATTGAGATCATTTTGAAACATAACAATGCTATAATTCATATTTTACTACATCAAACTCAAATGTCACCATTCTATTAATAATATTCTAATTTATTTTAAAAATATTACAAACTGGTTTAATAATATACATTTTAAATATAATGTATCATTATTTCAGTAGTTGTGTTTTCAGAGACTCCAAACAAAAAGGACAGCTTTTTGATAAGCTCACTGGTAGAATCAACACATGCATAAATTGTATTTAGATGTTTACTTTCTGAAAGCTTTCTGAAATTAAGAAAACAAAAATCATTATCCAATGTTGACATTAGAATTTTCACAATGCAGGTACATATGTGGTGCAAGTTACTGCTGCAGATGCAGATGACCCTTCTTATGGAAACAGTGCCAAAGTTATATACAGCATACTTCAGGGTCAGCCATATTTTTCTGTGGAACCTGAAACAGGTTAGTATGGTTCTTTTACATCTTACAGAAATGCAATTGTATAATACATAGCAGATTTGACATGTACTCAGGATTGCTGTTTAGGGATGGGCAAATTTTGTCGCCTTGTTTCGCCATGGAAATGACGCCCATAGACTTGTATGGAGGTGTGCGTCAAAAAAAAAAAAAAGGTGCGCGTCAAAAATGTTTCGCCGCGTGACAATTCGCCGGCGGTGAATTTTTGGCGAAACGAAACGCCCATCCCTTTTGCTGTTAGTTTGATCATTCAAATGATCTTATATCCAATAATTACTTCACTCCACTGTCTAGGAAAAATGAACATCCCAACTACCAAAACAAATAAATGAATGCTTAAATGTAACTTTGGCAATTATTCGATTTTTCTTGCAAATTTAGACAGGCACTGTGCTTACCTGTTTCAATATTCTCTCTTTATATATAATTTAAACATTTCAAAGTTTATGACATGTGCCCTAAAGCTCTGCCTAGAGTTCATCAACTCTAAAACCGCAGGACCCATGGGTTTAATTTTGGGTTTGAGCTGACCAATCACTTCAGTTGCAGCAGCTCAGGGCCAATGGTGAGTCATATTAGCTCTCCACACTGCCCTGTTCCAGCTCACTATCTAAAGCATAAAATCTATAGAAACATCAGAGATGGGCAGGGCAGGCATGGGTGTATAATTCAGAGTGGCAAGCGGGGCCCTGTTAGGGTTGAACACGTTAGGGTCTGTGTAGGTCAAATAATTTTGGAATCACACATCACTAATACAGAGGTATTTTAAATGATCATGCAGATATTTTGATGCAGACTATGTCAACATTTGTAAATGTTGATATAGTGCATTTTTATTTACTGAGGTTGTTGGACCATATGTAATAAAGTGGTTCAGTGGAATGGCTGAATGTGAAGGATCAACTGAGAGTCCCCTTGTCATGTCTTCTCTGGTGTTATTTCCAAATGTTTACTTTTTTTGTATGAAAAATTGAATACTCTTTCGAATGACATTCAAATACACTATTTGCAGCGCTGTGTTTAATATTTTCAAAATTAGTTGCTAGTAATGAAGTTACCATTTTTAAGTTTTATTGTTATATACTAATATGTGATATTTTTTAGTGTCTTCAGTTTTCTAGTTAGAAGTGATGAAATATATTTCAATTATTTATTGATATAATAGAGTGAATGCCTTGGTTCTTTCATTTAGAGATGCAACAATAATTTTATTTACTTTCTGAAATGCTAATACGTGCTTCATTAAAAAAGTAATGTGAATATTAACCTTAAGTGCTCCTTTCTTTAAAGGAATAATTCGAACTGCTTTGCCAAACATGAATAGAGAGAACAGAGAACACTATCAAGTTGTTATACAGGCCAAAGACATGGGAGGCCAGATGGGAGGATTATCTGGAACTACCACAGTGAACATAACACTATCTGATGTCAATGACAATCCACCTAGATTCACACAGCGTAAGTAACTAGCATTGCAAATATTTCTGATTCAAATAAATAAAAAGATGCATTGTGTTTTAAGTTTTAAACGCAATACAAATAGAAAAAATTTAATAACCTGTTTTCATGGTCATATATACTCTTATTATACATGACAATTGTATGCTTCCATTGATTGTGCTGTCACCCCACACAAAGCCGTACTTTCTAAATTTTGACCTCATAAATACACACACATTCATATTATTAAAATTATATATATTGTGAAGTTTTCGGGAAACACACCGGAATTTGCACCATAAATGCAGGCCACTCCAGGCGTGAAAAATTGGCTTGAAATCAGCAGCACCAGACCAAAATATAAAATAGCTAACTTCTGCAAAATACAGTGTCCAGCAGTGGGGGAACTACCAGCGGTGCAGTAGGTGCAGCTCCACCAGGGTTCGCACCCCTGCACCTTTTTTGGGGCCCGCTGTATCCCAGGAAAGGAATGACATCCACAGCCGGCCTTTGTCTGATTGGGAGCCATTGGGCCCTGCACACCCTGGCTGGAAGGAACCCTCCTTGAGCGAATGCCGCACAATCCAACACCCCCATTTATTTTTATACATGGACTGGCAGATATATACCCATGCCTGTGCAAGCAGCCGGCTGTACTGCTCACACTAGGATTGGATGGTTTGGACCGTCCAATTTGGATGATGACGACGTGTCATGGAACCGTTACCTTTACCAGACCAGCCATGCACCACGCTGCCACAGACTGCAGGTGCCGGATCACAGGCACAGCCTCCAATCTTATTTCTCTGCCAGCCCGGGCCCGGTACATCACCCCTAATATCCTTAGTGATCTGAACAGACTCAGTTACAAGGCAAGTCAGTATTCCAATACAGTCATGCCATGCATTGCCATATTCTTCTGCAGATATACAGTTCCCTGGGCCCCTGGCACTGGCTTATGGGCTCTTTCATAATGCAATTTAGTAGTAGCATTTTATTCATATAAATTACTTATTTAGTTGTTGTCAAAGAATTATTCCTAGGATCTCTCTTTCAATCTTTTTCATCTGTTGCTGGGCACGATCTCTCCCTACTATACCTGCTATCCTATAGTCCCTTCCCAGAGACTAGTATTCCACTATTACTATAGGCAACATCTCTCCCTACTATACCTGCTATCCCACAGCCACACTCCCTTCCCAGAGATTATTATCCCACTGTTACTATAGGCACCATCTCTCTCTACTATACCTGCTATCCCACAGTCCCTTCCCAGAGACTATTATCCACTGTTACTATAGGCACCGTCTCTCCCTACTGTACCTGCTATCCCACAGTCCCTTCCCAGAGACTATTATCCCACTGTTACTATAGGCACTATTACTCCCTACTATACCTGCTATCCCACACTCACACTCCCTTCCCAGAGACTATTATCCCACTGTTACTATAGACACCATCTCTCTCTACTAAACCTGCTATCCTACAGCCACACTCCCTTCCCAGAGACTATTATCCCACTGTTACTATGGGCACCATCTCTCCCTACTGTACCTGCTATCCCAATCACACTTCCTATTATCCCACTGCCACTATAGGTACAATCTCTCTTGCTCTGAAACAGCAACATGCAAAAAATAATGTAATGGGTTGAATACATTTATCAGTCAAAAGATATTTCATTTCAAGGATTTTCTGATTCTGACTTTTCCATCCTCTGGGTTTAATAAATTCCAAAAAATTTGCGATTTTTTTTAAAAGTCAGAGATATGGTGTCAAGTTAAAATACAATGGACATATATGTAGCAACAAAACAGTTTTTATATTTAAAGGGGTGGTTCACCTTTAAATTAACTTTTAGTATGTTATAGAATAGCTAATTATAAGCAACTTCTCAATTGGCCTTCCTTGTTTATTTTTTTTAGTTTTTGAATTATTTGTCTTATTCTTCTGACTCTTTCCAGGTTTCAAATGGGGTCACTGACCCCATCTAAAGACCAAATGCTCTATAAGACTACACATTTATTTCTATTACTCATCTTTCTATTCAGGCCTCTCCTATTCATATTCCAGTCCCTTATTTAAATCATTGCATGGTTGCTAGTGTGATTTGGACCCTAGCAATCTGATATTGCAAACTGGAGAGCTGCTAAAAATCGAAATAGCTCAAAAATCACCAATAAAATAAAATGAAAACCAATTGCAAATAGTCTCAAATGTCACTCTCAATATCATACTAAAAGTTAACTCATAGGTGAACAATCCCTTTAGGGGGGCCCAGTTGTAAATTTCTGTACCAGGGCCCTTAGGGGTCTAGTTACGCCACAGGTGTCCAGTATGCTGGGAGTAAATAATCAGGTTTTTCAGAGGATCTTTAGGATACACAAACAAGGCCGGATTAACATAGTGGGCGCCCCTAGGCCCACTGCCATTCGTCGCCCCTGTCCCCTACCCTTTCATCATCTGGACTGGAGCAATGGGGATTGGCGCATGGGAAATTTAAAAAATGATTGTATCTCCAGCGCATCCCCAATTTTTTCGAACCAATATGGGTGTGGTTGGGCAGCATGCCGCCCCCCTAAAATCCTGCGCCCTAGGCCCGGGCCTAGGTGGCCTTTCCACAAATCCGGGCCTGTACACAACCACATGTGACTCCTCCTCTCACACCTCCACCTACCACTCACTTTCTTAAAACACCCCTTGGATGCCCTGCCTCACGAAAGTTAACTGCATGATGGCTCTTAAACAGCGATTTATACCTGCAATCCTTTATATATCCCTTATTACATAGTGGCCAAACATGAAAAAAATCTTGAACCTTCAAAGTAGTAACATTAATCAGTATTGCAATATCAATATGAAGTAGTGATTCTCAAAGTGTGTAAAGATCCAAATACAGTTTAGCCAACATTGTCAGTGTTAAAAGAATCAGTTATTATTTGCGGAAAGCACAGATGAAACCAGACCATACTGTAACTGAAGGAGAAGACCATAGATTTTAGATTACTCGAATAGCTACCAAGGAGAAAACCGGAGTTTGCCGTAGATTACCCGCACTGGGAGTATACACAGAGAATCATCATGAGGAGCTGAGATGACACAACCAGAGCAATCACCTAACCAGTGGCAGTGTTGGGTTGTAGCAAAAGCTGGTCCATGAGCGAAAAGCCGTTAAACAGTTAAAATTAATATCAATTGGCATGGTGCAACTGGCAGGCAGTGTAACCCATTAGATATTAAGGTGGCTTGCCAGCATCTATTATCATATTAGAGGGACAATGCCCTACTCGCCCAAATCGTATAAGTTACAGACTAACTGGAAGAAATTACGGGGTCAGTAGTTAAATAAGTTGCTCCTACAGTGGATAGACAGTTGAATGAGGCAACATGAATGACAACGCAAACTGCTCCAGGCTATGAGTGCTTCATTGCTATAAAAGTAATTACTGATTACCGTAATTAAATTGGCATAAAATTGTCCTTATTGAAAGATGTAGCAACAGATATATAAAAACAATGCTGTCCTAGTCAGTCTCTCAGTATATTAGAGCGTAGAACCACATAGGGTTTTGTCCTCTCAGTCCCCTATAGCATCAGAGTTTGATATAGTGCCATTGTGCAATAGTTCACAGTCAATGTTTGTCAAATAAAATAAACAAGGGAAGCAACTTGAGGGCACGTGAGGGCCACAGTGTTCATTTAGCTTCCAATTTCAAGTCTCTGTTGCCACCTCTTCTTGGAGGGGAGGAGCATGATCAATAATCATATGTCTAAATTGTGGAAGAGAATGTTTGGCTGACAAGAAATGCTTAGCTACATGTTGGTCAGCTTTGCCTGAATTTAAGATAGAATGCATAGCACAGCAATTGTTGTTCATTCGTAGCTGCTTTCCAACGTATGCAAGGCCACAGGGCCATATACATAGCATAGATACATGGTGCATAAAAGTCTATTTGTTATTTTAAACCATTGGTCAGTGTGAGGATGTGTAAACCTGGAGCATTGCAGCATCCCACTAAAGGTTTGGCACCCTAAGCATTTATAACAGCCATGTTTATGTAGCAGACCCAGCCAAGTCCATGGAGTGCTTGATGGTTTCAAGTCTTTAATCATTAGCATATCCCCTAGGTTTTTGCTCTTTGATACCCAATGGTGGGCCTTTTTATTTTGCCAAATGGTAATAAGGTGTCTGATGTCACAATGTCCCATCTAACAAATAGAGCTGACTGCAGAGAATTGAAATACACTATATATTGCTTGGAATTTATGGATACAAGGTAATTTTTCTCCAAAGTGCCACCAAGGCACTCACAGTCCAGCAGTATTATTGCTTCTGACAAAACAATGAAGCTGCTGCAATCCTTCTGAAAGTACCATTTATGTTTATACTTAATCATATAAAAGGACTGGAACTTCACATGCCCAGCATAGTACTGCTGGGAAGGGGTGCCTTGGGGGCTTTTTTTGGTAAAAAAAAATAGCCTTGAGACCATTTATTTCTGGTAATCGATTTTTTTATACTGACATGTCACCATGACTGGTACTGAGCATCCGCTCAACGTGTTCTCACTAATAATAAAAAGCTGCTCTTACAGATTATAATAAAAGCATCTGCTGAGCCTGATATTCAATTTATGACTACAGTGGTGCTTTGTTTCCCTTATTTTTTGGGCTGTCTTTCATTTCTGATGCTCTGCGTTCACTTAAATATAAGGCTCAGTCCAAGCACTTGTGGAAGAAAGCACTAAATAAAAGCCCTGGGAAATGCTTAATTTGAACAGCTTGCGGAGGCTTCAACTAGCAACCGAGACAGTTATTTCTTTGTTGTGTCACATCGTTTTGTTATCCTGATGACTGCTCTTAAGTGAAGATTAGGCAAAAATTTGCACACGCACACCTGGCCTCTCCAAACGATTAAGTAAGGTGCCTGGGGTATAGGAGGACGGCCCCTCCACAGTTAATGCATACAAAGTAACTCCAGCACACGTAACATGCTCAAGGGATTGCTCCCGTGTTTAATGTCAATCCAACAATACAACGTTTCGGGGGCGTGCCCCTTCGTCAGGGGCACGCCCCCGAAACGTTGTATTGTTGGATTGACATTAAACACGGGAGCAATCCCTTGAGCATGTTACGTGTGCTGGAGTTACTTTGTATGCTCTTAAGTGAAGTCACCAGGGACACAGACAGCATACTGTAACATACAGACAGTTTTCTATGCTAATTCTTGTAACTGATTTAAGGTGATTTTTATTTTAATATAGATTAACAGTGATTCTGTCTTTGTTAGTCTATTATATCTAGTCTTAAATGTATTGAATTTTGGATTGATTTTTATATTCAACAACTCTTTTTAGTATGAACATAGAATAATTAAAGTAGAAAGTAGAATAAAAGTTCTACAATTGTCTAAATTCAATTGGTTATATAGCAAAGTCTCAAGTAGTCAAATTGTACTTTTAAAATCTGTTTGTACATGTTGGAGGTGAAATGTATTCTAACTGGTCAAATTAATTAAAATAATTAGCAGTTGCTGGTGTTCATACAGAGATATTCAACTATACAGAAATACATAAAAAAACACAGAATATATGTTGTAGACCACTGGAATATTGCATTGCATCTTCTTGCCTGGGAAATGGTTGTTATGCTTACAGAGTCATACCAAAATCCACTTCCTTTCCAGTAGGTCCTCAATTAAATGCTTTAATAAGCAGTAAACTAAGGAAACAGAGGGACATTTATGAAGGAAATTTTGCATGAATTATTTATTATAAAAATATAGTTTATCATGCTGACAATTACATAAATTACTCTCATACAGATTCCTACCATCTCAGTGTACCAGAATATTCTACGGTTGGTTCTACAGTGGGTCATATTAAGGCAGCAGATGCAGATATTGGCAAAAATGCTGAAGTAGAATACAGAATCGTTGATGATGAAACAATGTTTGATATTTTCACTGAGAAAAGTACACAGGATGGGGTCATAACTGTGAGAAAGGTAGGCGAGTTCATAATATTTCTGCATTGAAATAATAAGACAGAGTGAATTATAAAACTTCATCCATATGTTTTTTTTTAATATGCTTTGTTGATTTGTATAGAGAACTGCAGCCATTACCAAAATCCCAATTGTATATTTCTGTACTTTCTACATGGACTAATAATATGTTTGATGCATCTTTTTTATTAACTTTGATACATTGGTTTCTGAAAATGCTATATAAATTGCTATGCTAAGCTTGAACAATGCTTGCTGCAGTGCAGCTTATTATTCAAACTACATTATAAAGCAAATATTAATGCTCCCACTTGCTGATTCTAACAGGGAAACCATATGTGACCGTACCGCAGCAGTATGTTTAATGTTAATGTTACAACAGCTGTATGCCATAAAACAGCTTTTATCTAATTTTTATAAGAACAAAATTGGGAAGTATTTTTCTTTAATTTGATATCCAGCGGTCATCTAGGATGTTCAGCATAAAAAGCTGCTTAAAGTAACACCAAAAATTCAAAACATTTTATATTCATTTAAATACATTGTTTTGTTACCCTGCATTGTTAAAGGAATTTTAATAAAAACACGGTAAATACAATTAACAAGGTCCAAAACAAAAAAAGGTTTCAATATAGTTAGCCAAAAATGTAATCTATAAAGGTTGGAGTGACTGGATATCTAACTTAATAGCTAGAACACTACTTCCTGTTTTGCAGCTCACTTGGTTTCCACTGTAACTACTGAATTATTACCTTGCTGGCTGTGTGAAATGAAAAGGTAATAGTATATCTTAAACTAGATGGTGTTCATGTTTGCAACCTTAGGGGCAGATTTATCAAAATGTGCGATTAGAGCTCACTGCAAAAGTAAAATCACTCATTTTCTATTTATTCCTATGGGATTTTTAGAATCGTATTTATCAATAGGTAAAAGTGAAAGTCCACCAATTGATAAAAATAATTCTAAAAATCCTCTAAAAATCCCTTTAGTCTTCACTGTAAAGTTTGACATGGGAAACTAGCATATTTGTATGTGGTTGCCAAACAAGTGAATGATTACCCAATTTGCTAAACTTTGGTAACTCTGGTAAACATTCAGCATATTGGGCTGTGCAGAGCAGAGCTATTAGAGCAATTCTTTATAACTGTGATTTTGCCCAACAGATATCTTAATGATCTCCAAACAGATATTAATAGGGATAGGCAACCATACAAAGGCTAGTAAGCATTAAATTCTGTCTGAAACATGTGTTACACCACAAAAGAGGAGCAACACTGGTGTATTATTTATAAATTGTAGGAAATGAGTTGTGTGAACTATCTCTGAATTTTAGTATATAAAGTGCATGTATGTGTTTTACTATCCAGAATGCCTAAAGTTTCCTAAAATCCGAATCACCATACCTTAAAGGGGTGGTTCAACTTTAAGTTAACTTTTAGTATGTTATAGAATGGCCAATTCTAAGCAACTTTTCAGTTGCTCTTCATTATTTATTTTTTGTTATTTTTTAATTATTTGCTGTCTGACTCTTTCCAGCTTTCAAATGGGGGTCACTGACCCCATCTAAAAACAAATGCTCTGTAAAGCTACACATTTGTGGTTATTACTACTAGTTATTACTCATCTTTCTATTCAGGCCCTCTCCTATTCATAATCCAGTCCCTTATCCAAATCAATGCATGGTTGCATAATTTGGACCCTAGCAACCAAATTGCTAAAATTGCAAACTGGAGAGCTGCTGAATAAAAAACTTAACTTAAAAGCCACAAATAATAAAAAATGAAAAGTGATCGCAAATTGTCTGAGAATATCACTCTCTACATCATAATAAAAGTTAACTCAAAGGTTAAAAACCCCTTTAAATCGTCATCTATTGAACCAAGTAGTATTGTTACAGTTCTATCTGTTTCATTTGATGTGTGATGGTGCAGTTTGCCCTATTGATTAAGCAGCATTGAGCAACGTTCAATACTACAGATTGAAACTATCCCCTAAAATTATATATTGTAGACATGCATTACAATTAGCAGTAGTTACTAGCATAAAGGAGAAAGATATCAAACACAGAGAAAGTGCTATACTAACAAGAAAGGTACTATAAATTATCACAAAGCATTTTTTGTGCTTAATTTAACACCTCAGAGAGAGGTCAACAACAGAAAGAGAACATCCAGTCCCACTGGCTTTGCTTTTAAACACAGATTTGAAAATTTATGAGTATTGAATTCCCTATACAGAAAATACAGACTAAAAATTCATTAAAAAAGGTGAAGATGAATCACAGGAGAGGAGCAACATATAAAGAACCATACATCAAAAAGTAAAAAAGAGACAGTATGAAATAACGATTATTTTCTGCACATACTGCCCGTGTTATAGAGTAAAGTAAATGTAAAAAAAAGATCTCTGTGCAGAATGTTTTCTATTCTATAAGGTAATATAACAAGAGAAAGGTTTAATTAATCAAGATTTATCTTATTCCATAACAGTAAATGAGTATAATGAAGGGAGAAATGTGATAAATTAGGATAACATTTTTAAGTTCCCTATTATTTCAATAATCCTGTATACTGACTTGGGAACAAACTAAAACAAATATTGTCTGTTTTTAAAAGTCTTGTGATATAGGACTGATGTGCTGTTTCCCCCAACCAGCAGCCTTGTGCCCATGGCTGACAAGCCTCTGCCATACCACAAACACCATACATCAGAATAAACAAATGGATTGTTATTTAAAGCTAAAGCAACATGTGTATTAAACTAAAACTAAAAATACATATTAAAAATACTTTAGATATACAAAAGAGAAGGAATATGATGTATTTCTATACAGGAGTTCTTGATTACAAGTTTATGGGGCACATTTTCTAAAACTCAAATTAATCAAATTTGTTTGGAAAACAAATCCAACCAAAAAATTTTTCTCGTAAAAATCGGAGAGACAAAACGTCATTACAAAATCGATCGTCAAATCGAATCATTCAATATCAGATTTTAGCTGTGAAAACTCGTCTTTTTCGGATTATTGGTCGAAAAACATGAATTTTTCGGATTATCCAGCACAGTTCATGATGTCAAGAAACAACTTCAGGGACATCTGCCATTGACTCTTACATGACCTCGACAGGTTTGAGATGACGTATTTTTGGATTCTGATTTTTAGCAGCTTTGGGGTATGATAAATCTCTAAAAATTTTATTTCGTTTCCAAGTAAAAGCTCAAAAAAATCGAAGTTTAATAAATGGGCCTCTATGATCATTAAAATTGCTAAAGGGCTTGTTCACCTTCCAAACCCTTTCTTCAGTTCCATTGTTTTCAGATTGTTTTCAGAAATAAAGGGGCAGATTTACTAAAGGGTGAAGTGGCAAATGCTGGCAACAATTTACCAGCGTAACCACCTGCAGGAACTTCGAAAGGAGTCACTTGGCTAGTGAAAGAGATAGAAGCTAGCAGTGATATCGCCAAGCGACTTTTCACTCTGGCGAATGGACGTTACTCTGCAAATTCACAAGAATGTGGATTTTACTGAACGTTACCTCTTTCACCAGACTTGCCTTTTCCAGCTCAGACCCGGCGAAGTGCAGTGGAGTGCATAGAACTTCCTCAATCCTCAGTTATTTACATCATATTTAGTAAGTGGAAAAACTTGTAAGTTTCAAAAACGCTGGCGTAATCAGTTTTCCCCATTCATTTTCTAACATTTTGAACATTATTTTACAGTGGGCTCATGTGTAGGGCATTAAAACAAATCTATTGCCTTTATTAAGGTTCCCTGGACATGTCTAGTTATCAGTGTCAATGTAATGTATTATATGCAACATGAAACAGAAAGAGGTCCACTCAACTTAAAATTTCCCGGCATATGCAAATTAGCCTGAGCTCAAGACCTCTAACGAATTTGCACCAGGCAGAATTAAACGCTAGCGCATTTTGTCTTTGATTTGCTCGCATTGCTGATGTAACGCTATTGAAAATTCGCCAGTGTCCGTCCGCAAGGACAAAATTTAGCATTTTAGTAAACTAGCGCTGTCTCTGCGATTTTTTGCCTGGCGAAGTGTTGTGATGGGTGCAAAGCCGTCACTGGAAAATTTTTCACCGCTTAGTAAATTTACCCCAAAAACTTCTTTCAGTTGCTTTCCATGTTTTATATTTGACTGTTTTTCCAGTATTGAAATTTAAAGTTTAATGTTTATGTCTCTGGTGTTCCCATCTGGCAGCTAAGTGCAGAGGCTGATCTGTTACAATTTGCTCCAGTAATTGATACATATATCAGCAGCCTTTTTGGAATATTAGCGATTATTGTACCAAATATCAAAGCTGCCTTTAACGAGTCTCTGGGATTCTGCTAAGCAGGGCCAAAGATCAACTAATGTATTAGTGTAGAACAGTTTAAAGGGGTTGTTCACCTTCCAAACACTTTTTCAGTTGTTTTTTTTTTTATTGGTCTCCAGAAATAAAGACTTTTTTCCATTTATTTCCATTTTTTTTTTATATTTTACCATTTTTCCAGAGTTTAAATTTTAAGGTTCCTGCCTCTGGTGTTTCATTCTGACAGTTCAATAATTCAGGTGCAGATTCTGAGATGTTACAATTTTGCAACAAGTATTTCCTTACTTATCAATCTCGGAAGGTCTGAGATATCTCGGGGTATAATAAATCTTGAAAAATTCTAGGTTTTTTTTCCACAAAAAATTCAGTTTTATAGTAAAAATAGACCTCAAATTGTTCGAGTGTTTTGCATTCTGACTAATAAATAACCCCCTTAGTTGATACATTTCTCAGCAGCATCTCATGAGTATTAGCAACTGTAACAATTGTATCAATTATTAAACCTGCCTTTAATGAAATTCTACTCAGCAGGGACAAAGATAAGAAATGTATCAACTAAATGTATCAATTTAGAACAGTTTAGAGTCAGCAGTTTAGTCAGCAACCCCCTTCCAGAGCAGCTTTAGAAAGGTGAAAAATAAGACTTACACTACAAAATTAGAAAAATGGACACACATTGAAAATAGAATTTTCTATTTATGGTGAACTATCTGAAACCAAAGGAACTGAAAAAAGTGTTGGCAGATGAACAACCAATTTTAGGAGTTGTTTTTTTTTTTATTGCTCACATTTTATGCATACAAGTATAGACATGTTAGTCACTTTTCTCAAAGTTTTGGGGTGAATAGACGAAGAACCCTCACTCCTTCGGGTGGCATGGAGAGGCCAGTTACTAGGAGCAGCAAAAAGCTGCCTCTCGAAACTTTAAGAGCTGAATTTCTGTTTTTTAACACAGAAATTCAGCTCTGCTAGTGGAGCAAGCGCAATAGCACTCACTACACTAGAGATGCAGCCCCTCCTGAACCCACTCTGATGCTAAAAGTTGAAAGCGCGGAGCGGAAGGGGGGGGCGGCAGCACCTGAAGTGCCACTGAATAACCCCAAAATGTACTAAAAAAAACAAAAAACATTTAGCAAAGGGCAATGGGAATTGTGGTTTGCTTTACATTATGCTCAATCTACCATCTCTTGTATTTCAATCAGGTCAGTGTCACTTTTAAGAAAATTTAGACTATAGTTCATCACCCCACCTTTGTTCAGAACTGTGGTTCCCACAGCTCCCAGCATTAATACACAAAGTGGACTTTGAAATATACATATTTATTCTCAACAAAGATGGACAAGATGTAAATGCATAATGCATGAGACACATTCTGCATATGATTATTTTCTTTGAATAAAAAAGGGTTGTGAAATTTTCCAAACACTTGATTAAAAATTCTTCCCGAGGAATGAAGGATAACAAAAATTCCAAAAGTACTTGGGGGGGGGTGTCAATATGTTAGGCACCTGTTATGTTTTTCCACAGACTGGCAAACTTTTTCAGAGGAGCAAACTGAACATGTTCAAGCCCGTGCCCTGGAGGTTTAAGCTGAGAAGGAAGTCTGATATAGAAGCCCATGTGTACACAATAGAGGAAATTAAATGTGGTGTTTCTTTTGACAGATGACTCAGTGCAACTTACTTTGAGGGTTTATTGGTATATTTTTATAAAACTTTCTGATAAAGCTTACTTAGTTTTAACCTTTCCTTCTCCTTTATGCCAGGAATATCTGTTGCTAAGAAAAAGTTAAGAATTGCTTATATATGTTTAAAGTACTTTATTAAGGTATACATCATAACAATTAAAGAAACTCAAAATGTGCTATTCACAGTAAACTATCTTTGCCAAGCTGAGAAGACTGAAGAGATTGATTTACTATGATCAATTATTTAAACATTTTCAGCAAAATACAATAAGCATTTAAAGTAAATGTCGGGCTATTGAGTGATTATTGAATTTCTTTGTACGTTTTCTGTCCAGCAAAGTCATCTGATTATGCTGCAAGAGCACAAACTGTTCTATAAACAGCACTGGGTCCAATTCAGAAACACATTCATTGTCATTATCGCAAGCATAGGTACACTTGCATCTTGAAATTTAAGGGAAAACTTTTGGATTTTGAAATACTTGACAAGACAAATACAATGGACAGAGCTAGATCTCAGACATAGTTATATTATCATTGCCTTTTCAATACCTTTTGCATCTTATATATCAGGGCTGTCCAACTGGTGACCCGCGACCCCCCCTTGTGTGGCCCCCCACCTACCTATTGTGTTTGTTTACCATGTGTAAGATTTAATAGGTATTACTACAGAGATTAACTTGCCCCTGCATTGTTTAAACCTCAAATTCCTCAAATTCAGACTAATCCCCTGTATTGTTCATACCTGTTATCCCCCTGCATGTGTGTACCCTACTCTGCCTGTGTGTACCCTACTCTGCCTGTGTGTGCTCTACTCTGCCTGCATGTGCCCTACTCTGCCTGTGTGTTCCCTACTCTGCCTATGTGTTCCCTACTCTGCCTATGTGTGCCCTGCTCTGCCTGCATGTGCCCTGCTCTGCCTGTACATGCCATTCTCTGCCTGTGTGTGCCTTGCTCTGCCTGTGTGTGCCCTGCTCTGCCTGTGTGTGACATACTTTGCCTGAATGTGCCCTGCTCTGCCTGTGTGACATAAGCCTGGTATTTGTTCTAAGGGTTTGTTAGCATTTGAAAATACATTTTTGTTAGGGCCCCTAAGGTGTTTAATCATGTGCTGGGGGTGCTGTGTTATCCAAGGGGAAGAGGATGCATAAGGATTTAAGGGTATGTCTTAATATGACAACTTTTTTCACATATGAGTGATATCCCTGCAGTAAGCACCAACCATTAGATTTTTTGGTGTGCTACCACAATTAATGTGGACATGATTTTGTGGTAACATGGGTGTGGTTTAAAGTGGATGTGGTTTAAAAACAGGGAGTGGTCAAGACTGGCTTCCATTATCGGCCCTCCAATCTGTAGGCCGGAGAAATTTCAGCCCTCGGTACCACAGAAGTTGGACAGCATATATACACATTTTCCATATAATGCAGTTAAAAAGGTTTAAAAGAAGTCATGATGAAAAGTCTGTGCAAATGTTACATACTGTAATTACATAATTAAATTGGGATGAAAAAAGATCATAAAGTTCAACCCCTCAAAATGAACCACAGTGCACATACAGTATATATGCACATACTTATAGAGACCTAGCTATACACTCACATAGATAAACGATATAAACTATTAGCTATGCTAACTAGGTGATCAGCACTGTATATATATCTGTAACGTTCACAACTAGGAACTGTTGTGACCGAGGATAGCCACTCCAAGGGGAGTGGATATGGTGGACGCCCAGGGGTGTAGCCATAGGTAATAGTAGGCAAAAACATGATGGTGATGAAGTTATAGCAGGTTTATTGCAGACGGAACACAGAAACACAAAAGGCAGGAACAAGCAGAATGGCTGATCGAGGAATCCACATGGTGAGGGAAAAAAGGGGAACACAGGAACAAAAGTACTCACTCAGGAAACAAGGTAACAAGGTTTTCAGGAACAAGACAAACAAGGTTTTCAAGGTTCAGGTTCAGATTCAGGTTCAGGTTCAGATTCAGATTCAGATTCAGATTCAGATTCAGATTCAGATTCAAAATAGCAGGTCAGGAACAAACAGGATACAATCAATGACTCAGCACTGAGCAAAGCTCAGGGCGGGGTTTATAAAGGGAAGGTGATTAGGAAATGGGAAACACATGAGGGTAAACGAGGTGGGTGGAAAACAGACTGTGAATGGCAGATAACAGAAAACAATACACACCAAAGTTCAGAATCAGCCCTGAGAGCCCCCAGTGGCTCATCAGGTAAGTGCTGCAATGAGCAGAACAGCACCACCAGAGTTCAAGTCCCGGGCTGATCCTGACATTACCCCCCCCTTGAGGATCGACCTCCGGGCGATCCCAGGATCAAATGGTCCCCCATCCATTTTAGTCCAAACCCTGGGGAAATGGGCCGAAGCCTCGCCAGAAACGAGAACAGGAGCTTCTTGAGGATTGGAAAACAAAACAAAGAAATTGCTGGGGTCAGGAGCCAGAACAGGAACATTGGCAGAATTAGGAGCCAAGATATCACAGCCAGAGTCGGAAACCAGGACATGAAGACAGACAAAATCAATACAGGCACCCATTACAGGTGGCGGACCAGGAGCTTGGACACCCATCACGGGTGGCGGATCAGGAATACAGGCACCCATCACGGGTGGCGGATCAGGAGTTTGGACACCCATCACGGGTGGCAGACCAGGAATACAGGCACCCATCACGGGTGGCGGATCAGGAGTTTGGACACCCATCACGGGTGGCGGACCAGGAGCACGGGCACCCATCACAGGTGGCGGACCAAGAGCACAGGCACCCATCACAGGTGGCGGACCAGGAGCACGGGCACCCATCACAGGTGGCGGACCAGGAGCACCCATCACAGGTGGCGGACCAGGAGCACGGGCACCCATCACAGGTGGCGGACCAAGAGCACGGGCACCCATCACAGGTGGCGGACCAGAAGCACAGGCACCCATCACAGGTGGCGGACCAGGAGCACAGGCACCCATCACAGGTGGCGGACCAAGAGCACAGGCACCCATCACAGGTGGCGGACCAAGAGCACAGGCACCCATCACAGGTGGCGGACCAGGAGCACAGGCACCCATCACAGGTGGCGGACCAGGAGCACAGGCACCCATCACAGGTGGCGGACCAGGAGCACAGGCACCCATCACAGGTGGCGGACCAGGAGCACAGGCACCCATCACAGGTGGCGGACCAGGAGCACAGGCACCCATCACAGGTGGCGGACCAGGAGCACAGGCACCCGTTAGAAATAGGAAGAGGCAAGCCAGGACAGCAATACCAACACCTACAGCAATAGACCTGATAGAGACAGGATTAACCGCCCTACCAGGTCCAGTAGCAGGGAAAGTGGCACTATCCAGGGCAGGCAGGTCCTCAGGCCCGGAGGCCAGGGCAAACAGGTCCTCAGGCCCGGAGGCCAGGGCAAACAGGTCCTCAGGCCCGGAGGCCAGGGCAAACAGGTCCTCAGGCCCGGAGGCCAGGGCAAACAGGTCCTCAGGCCCGGAGGCCAGGGCAAACAGGTCCTCAGGCCCGGAGGCCAGGGCAAACAGGTCCTCAGGCCCGGAGGCCAGGGCAAACAGGTCCTCAGGCCCGGAGGCCAGGGCAAACAGGTCCTCAGGCCCGGAGGCCAGGGCAAACAGGTCCTCAGGCCCGGAGGCCAGGGCAAACAGGTCCTCAGGCCCGGGCAAACAGGTCCTCAGGCCCGGAGGCCAGGGCAAACAGGTCCTCAGGCCCGGAGGCCAGGGCAAACAGGTCCTCAGGCCCGGAGGCCAGGGCAAACAGGTCCTCAGGCCCGGAGGCCAGGGCAAACCGTACAGAAACTGGCTCGGGAAGAAGCAGTCTTCTGCGAGCTGACACGGGAACGGAGTCTGGCTGGGCTGCTGGCACGGAGACTGGAACCGTCTGGGCTGCAGGCACGGAGACTGGAACCGTCTGGGCTGCAGGCACGGAGACTGGAACCGTCTGGGCTGCAGGCACGGAGACTGGAACCGTCTGGGCTGCAGGCACGGAGACTGGAACCGTCTGGGCTGCAGGCACGGAGACTGGAACCGTCTGGGCTGCAGGCACGGAGACTGGAACCGTCTGGGCTGCAGGCACGGAGACTGGAACCGTCTGGGCTGCAGGCACGGAGACTGGAACCGTCTGGGCTGCAGGCACGGAGGCTGGAACCGGCTGGGCTGCAGGCACGGAGGCTGGAACCGGCTGGGCTGCAGGCACGGAGGCTGGAACCGGCTGGGCTGCAGGCACGGAGGCTGGAACCGGCTGGGCTGCAGGCACGGAGGCTGGAACCGGCTGGGCTGCAGGCACGGAGGCTGGAACCGGCTGGGCTGCAGGCACGGAGGCTGGAACCGGCTGGGCTGCAGGCACGGAGGCTGGAACCGGCTGGGCTGCAGGCACGGAGGCTGGAACCGGCTGGGCTGCAGGCAGCTTTCGGGGAGCAGGCACAGGCAGCTTTCGGGGAGCCGGCACAGGCAGCTTTCGGGGAGCCGGCACAGGCAGCTTTCGGGGAGCCGGCACAGGCAGCTTTCGGGGAGCCGGCACAGGCAGCTTTCGGGGAGCCGGCACAGGCAGCTTTCGGGGAGCCGGCACAGGCAGCTTTCGGGGAGCCGGCACAGGCAGCTTTCGGGGAGCCGGCACAGGAACAAGGTCTGGCTGGGAAGCCGGCACAGGAACAAGGTCTGGCTGGGAAGCCGGCACAGGAACAAGGTCTGGCTGGGAAGCCGGCACAGGAGCAAGGACTGGCTGGGAAGCCGGCACAGGAGCAAGGACTGGCTGGGAAGCCGGCACAGGAGCAAGGACTGGCTGGGAAGCCGGCACAGGAGCAAGGACTGGCTGGGAAGCCGGCACAGGAGCAAGGACTGGCTGGGAAGCCGGCACAGGAGCAAGGACTGGCTGGGAAGCCGGCACAGGAGCAAGGACTGGCTGGGAAGCCGGCACAGGAGCAAGGACTGGCTGGGAAGCCGGCACAGGAGCAAGGACTGGCTGGGAAGCCGGCACAGGAGCAAGGACTGGCTGGGAAGCCGGCACAGGAGCAAGGACTGGCTGGGAAGCCGGCACAGGAGCAAGGACTGGCTGGGAAGCCGGCACAGGAGCAAGGACTGGCTGGGAAGCCGGCACAGGAGCGAGGACTGGCTGGGAAGCCGGCACAGGAGCGAGGACTGGCTGGGAAGCCGGCACAGGAGAGAGGACTGACTGGAGAGCCGGCACCAAAGCTGGAGACTGGAGAGCCGGCACCAAAGCTGGAGACTGGAGAGCCGGCACCAAAGCTGGAGACTGGAGAGCCGGCACCAAAGCTGGAGGCTGGCGAGCCGGCACAGGAGCAGGTGACTGAAGAGCCGGCACACGAGCTGGAGACTGGAGAGGGTGCTGGGAAACTGTAGAAAAACTAATAAACTGGGGTTCAGGTCTGAGAGAAAAAGAGGGTGACCTGGGTTTGGCAGCTGCCACAGGAGCAGAAGGTTGTGGAGGAGACAAGGGCCCAAAAACTGGAAGTGGCCGATCTGACACAGGCCAGATAGCGGTTTGTAGTTCATCTTCATCCGAGTCTAGATCCTCCCAGTCCTCATCGAAGGCTGAATCCTCCCACTCATCATCGGAGACAAAATCCTGCCAGACATCATCAGTGAAATGGATGGCGTCTTCTGCCTTACCCTCTCCATCCCAAGGGAGTTGCAGTTTAACAACAGAGTCAGAAGGCATGGAGGGCTTTCCCAAAGGCTTCCTGTAGTTGGGCTGAGTCATTCTGTAACGTTCACAACTAGGAACTGTTGTGACCGAGGATAGCCACTCCAAGGGGAGTGGATATGGTGGACGCCCAGGGGTGTAGCCATAGGTAATAGTAGGCAAAAACATGATGGTGATGAAGTTATAGCAGGTTTATTGCAGACGGAACACAGAAACACAAAAGGCAGGAACAAGCAGAATGGCTGATCGAGGAATCCACATGGTGAGGGAAAAAAGGGGAACACAGGAACAAAAGTACTCACTCAGGAAACAAGGTAACAAGGTTTTCAGGAACAAGACAAACAAGGTTTTCAAGGTTCAGGTTCAGATTCAGGTTCAGGTTCAGATTCAGATTCAGATTCAGATTCAGATTCAGATTCAGATTCAGATTCAGATTCAGATTCAGATTCAGATTCAGATTCAAAATAGCAGGTCAGGAACAAACAGGATACAATCAATGACTCAGCACTGAGCAAAGCTCAGGGCGGGGTTTATAAAGGGAAGGTGATTAGGAAATGGGAAACACATGAGGGTAAACGAGGTGGGTGGAAAACAGACTGTGAATGGCAGATAACAGAAAACAATACACACCAAAGTTCAGAATCAGCCCTGAGAGCCCCCAGTGGCTCATCAGGTAAGTGCTGCAATGAGCAGAACAGCACCACCAGAGTTCAAGTCCCGGGCTGATCCTGACAATATCTATATATATATATATATATATATATATATATATATATATATATATATATATATACACACATTTTCCATATAATGCAGTTAAAATGGTTCAAGGTTTAAAAGAAGTCATGATGAAAAGTCTGTGCAAATGTTACATACTGTAATTACATAATTAAATTGGGATGAAAAAAGATCATAACATTTAACCCCTCAAAATGAACCACAGTGCACATACAGTATATATGCACATACTTATAGAGACCTAGCTATACACTCACATAGATAAACTATATAAACTATTAGCTATGCTAACTAGGTGTAGATCTTAAGATCACAAAAGCCTTGGATATTATGCTTGTTCGAGAAATCATCCAGGCAATTCTTAAATGCATTAATAGAATCTGCTAACACAACATCATCCAGCAGGGCATTCCACAATCTCAAGAACCACTTCAAGAAGTACTTTCAGGGGGTGTGGCTTGGTAACAGTCTCTCCAGCAAGCCTCATAAACTGAAGCAAGCAATTGGGGAAACCAAGAAAATCAGAGCAGAGAAGGAGAAGACTCAGGGCAGCAAACCTTCAGCCGCCGCGGGTGAACTAGCGCTGATGTTTTTAAAGAATAAAAAAATGATTGAGAATCAGTTAAGATGGCACCCACGCACATGGTAAGGGAGTAAGAAAGCTAATCAAACAGGGATCAGTCAGATGCAGATAGTGAGGCAGAAGAAGAGACAGCTCTGCATTTCTACATTGCTACCCTCCCATCCAAAAAGGACATTTAAGAGATTTTACAGGAGATTACAGCCACAGGGAAGATCTCCAGAGCAGATGAGGTGGAAGCAAACCTCAACAAATGCAAAACTAACCAGGCAACAATATATAAGCACATACAACAATAAGACATTATGATCCATGAACTGCGTAGACAGCTGGTAGACCAGGAAAACAGAAGCAAGAGAAACAATAGTCGGAGGAATTCCTGAAGTGGTACAATCTGAAGAAATAAGAAAGGTACTCCTTTAAATCTTTAATAGTATTTTAAGCATGGACTTTAATAGTGACATTAGAAAGAGCACACAGGGTCCAAAAGCCTAAAGCTGCACTCTAAATGCACCAAAAGACATTCTCTGATGTCTACACAGTTTTGCATTAAAAGAGGATATCCTAACAAAAGCAAGAGATGTCAGCAAGCTCACATGTGAGGAATGCAAAATACAGTTGTTCCAAGACCTTCTAGAACAGGGCTGTCCAACTGGCGGCCCGCGACCCCCCCTTCTTTGGCCCCCAAGATGCTGTGTCTGTTTACCATATGTAAGCTTTAAAAGGTACCACTACAGAGATACACTGGCCCCTGCATTGTGTAAACCTCAAATTCAGACTCTAACCCACTGTATTGTTCACCTGTTCACACTTTATTCAAAATGCTAATGGGCCACCAGCACAGTGTCACTGTATGTAGTACACAGCTTTCCCTGTCTCCTGCTCTGTTCTGCCTTCCCTCCCTGCACGGCCAGAACTAGGGGCAGGCAGAGTAGGCGCACGCCTAGGGTGCAATCATGGGGAGGGGGCACACTTTTAAGGGGAATTTCCTTTCTTTCTTTTTTAAACCCTGATTTGCTTGGCCTTAAATAGTTTTTCAACTTTATAAAGCCCCTGTTCCAGACAGAATCACTCCCCAGCTCCCTTTTGGCAGCTGCTGGCACAGGTACATATTTGTGGGCAATATCTTGGCTGCTACTTGCACAGGTAAACAGATGATATGATGGATATTTAGCTCCTGCTGGCACATATATGGAGACAATAGTGTGTATTTTTTGGCTGATGCTGGCACAGGTACAGATTGGGGGCAATATAAGGTATTGGCTGCTGCTGGCTCAGGTATATGGAGCAATATGGTGGCTGATGCTGGCATAGGTACACAGATGTTTGAGGGCAATATGATGGATTTTTGGCTACTGCTGGAAAAGATACAAATTGGGGCAATCTGATGGATGTTTTGGTTTATGCTGGCAGAGGTACAGATTGGGGCCTGGGGGCAATCTGAGGGATTGACTGCCATTGACATAGGTACAAATGGAGGCAATATGATAGGTGCTGGCACAGGTACAGGGGGCTATATGACTTGTAAGGTGGGAAATAGTAATGCAGGACTGGGTGGGGGGGCACTGATTGAAGCCCTTGCCTAGGGTGCAAAAATACATTGGCCCGGCCCTGCCTCCCTGTGTGTGCCATTCTCTGCTTGCCCAGTGCTGCTTGTGTGTGCCATTCTCTGCTTGCCCTACGCTACCTGTGGAATGTAAGCCTGTTAGGGGTTTGTTCTTGGGGTTTGTTAGCATTTGGAAATTGTTGTTAGGGGCCCCTAAGGTGTTTAATCATGTGTTGGGGGGTTGTTGTATTATCTACAGGGGAGGATGAGGCATATGGATTTAAGGGTATGTTTTTAACATGACTTAAATTTTTCACATATGAGTGATGAGGTATTTGCCTGCAGTGAGCACCAACCATTTGGTTTTTTGGTGTGCTACCACCGTTAAGGTGGATATGATCTTAAAAGTTCTTGTGGTAGTATGGGTGTGGTTTACAGTGGGTGTGGTTTAAAAGGGGGAGTGGCCAACACTGACTTCCATTATCGGCCCTCCTCCACATAGGCCATTAAAATTTTGGCCCTCGGTACCACAGAACTTGGACAGCACTGTTCTAGAACAACATTAATGAAAAGGAAAATGCTGAAACCACTTACAGACCTCTTTAGAGAAAAAAAGATCACTTACAGATGGGGATACTCATTTACTCTCTTCCCTTCTAAAGATCGATCACCTCTGGATACTGAAAAAATTTCATCTCTCAATGGTTGGTCTACCTAGTTGGTCACCTGACCCTACAAAAATCCCAGAAATATCTTTTGATTCACAGGAGGACTGGCTCAAGATAACTAAACCTAAGAGACCTCCACAATCACCAAGACCACCAAGAGAAAGGATAAGAACCCCAAATAAATGAAGATTCAATGTGAATAATCATTGATCTATATGACCTCATAAGACAGATGCTGGAAGCTATTAAGCCATCATCATTTTGATGCTCACATATTATGGATCAGAACTGATATATACCTAAAAGAGAGGTATATGGTCAAAAGAAATGGTTTATATTGTTTTCGTTTAGTTTTCAATAATGTTGTTCTCTGGTAAGACTGTTTAATTATACAATGATGGTCTAATATGTTCCCACAATTCTTTATTATATTAATGTTTTAACAGTTTTCCTACCACAAAACCATAACTTGGTTCTAGAACAGTTGTTGAGTTTTAACCCACGCTACCCCATCATTAAGTTACTGTATCTAGTTAATAAGTTTAAGATAGTTGAATCTGGTGGGAGACAGGAGGAACATTAAACACAACATTATGTACCTCACTTCAACCACTAACCCCCAAATTTATGTTGTATTACACCTCAGCCGTCATTCCACCTTTAATGCCAAAGGGGAAATCTCCCTGATAAGTCTATGGCCACAAAAAGTTTACTTACCCCCATTTATAAGATTGTTTTCTCTTTATCCATCCCAACCTTACCCTTATACTACCCTCCAAACTGCAAACCAGTGTCAGCTCTAAGGTGTTGCATGCAGTATCAGATGATATATTATCATGATTAATACATCCAATCTTGATTGTATGGTCCTATCATTTAATGTTAATGGTATTAATGAACCGGTTAAGAGGGCTCAAATATTTCATGAATGTAAATCAAAGAAGGCTAAGATAGAAGTGCTACAAGAGTCACATTTTAAAGATAAGCACTCACCTAGTATGAACCTGAAATCATTCCCCTATACATTTATGAGTAATAATCCCCAAAATAAATCACTAGAGGTTATTACCTTAATACATAAGGATTAACCGTTCCAACTGCAGGATACCATATTGGATAATAATGACAGATACATCATATTCAAAGGAAAACTAGCAAATATGGTGTCTTATATTAGACAATATATGAAGGTTCTACAAAATACTTGTAATGCCCTACTGATACTAGGAGGAGGTTTTAATGTAACACTGAATCCTCTTACAGACTCCTTTTCTTTAAGGAGTAAAATATCATACAAAGGACTTAAAGAAATTAAAAAACTGTAGAATCAGTAGGGACAGGCAAATTTGACCCGTTTTGTTTCGCCAAAAATTTGCCGCCGGCAAAATGTCCATTACAGTCTATGGGTGTCAAAATTTTTTTGTCTGCAACATTTTTTTGACGCACGTTTTTTTTTTGACGCACGACACCATACAAGTCTTTGGGCGTAATTTTTTCGGTGAAACAAGGCAAAAAAATTCACCCATCCCTAGTTATCAGACCTACAACTTGTAGATGTCTGGAAAGTATTGAACTACTGTACACACACTTCTTGAAAGTTTACTCAGTTTATTCAAGAACTGATTACATATTGCTTCAAAGCAATAGCTGCATTTATTTCAAAAAGCAGAAATAGGTAGCTCCCCCCACTCGGACCTCTCACCTGTTATAACAACTTTTGATATCCCTCAAGCAGTCAAAATAGAATATAACTGGCGCTTTAATGAATCTTTATTACATACTGATAAAGGAAAAAACAAATTCAGAAGATCTTAGTCAAGGTAGTCTAAGAGAATGCATCTCCCAAAATATCCCAGGCCACACTATGGGAAACAGTAAAATGTTTTACAAGAGGGCATCTTATTTCGATGCAACCTAAAAAAATGAAAGAAAACTAATTAAGGAACTGTTAAAGGACATAACTATCCTTGAACAAGCCCACAAAAAAAACCCGAGCTGAGAAAGACTTAAACTTACTGTCGAACAAAAGATAACAATTGAAAACCCTCCTTAACCAAAAAGGCCATAAAGCATATGAGGAGTAAACAAAAATACCACGAGTTAAGCAACAAATGCAATAAGCACTTGCTAGGATTCTTAAGAAATCACAACCACAAACACAGATTATGGCTATTAAGGATAAAATTTATTTTACACTTCATGACACAAAAGGTATAGCCAGAGCCTTTCAGGACTTTTACCAGGATTTAGATAAACTTGAGGCTGCCACACCTACCACAAAACATCTACCTTTATAAAGGAAGCAGGTGGCTTTCATATGATCAGGCACAATCAATTGAAGCCCCATTCTCAACTGTGGAAATTAAAAAAATTACTACCTACCGGCAGGAAAGAGCCCAGGTCCACACAGCAGCCTTGTTCTACAAAGTGTACAAAAAGGAAATTATCCCCCTATTATTAGATTATTTTAACTCAATCTCTGAAAGTAAGGTATTTCACACACAAGCCCAAAAAGCCCACATTACCATTATACCTAAACCTGATAAGGATTTGTAGCTATGTGCCAGTTACAGATCTATTTCTGTTACAGGGCAACCCTTTTGAAATAAAAAATAACACAAGTGATATAAAGGTGATACCTTTATTGGCTAACAAATATAATCATAGCAAGCTTTCAGAACATTTTAGTTCCTTTTTCAAGCTGATTACAATGAAGCTGTGGTGTTCTCTGGTATATATACAACATTCAGCTCATAGGTAAATTGACCAACAAAAAGGAATATCAATCTATATGTAAGGTGTAATTTACGAGGGGATCTGCAAGAGACAAGCAGATAAGGTACAAGATAATGTGGGTCAAAGAGGCTGAGTATAAATTAGGGCTTAATTATTGGAGTGTAGAATCAAAGGAACTCCATATGATCTCTTAGTCCATATCCAGACATGTTGGCATTTCTGACCTGGTGCAGTCCCTGTCAAGACACTGCTGAAGAAACTGGCTCATCTGGATAGTGACATCTTCTTCCTCACTAAGAAAGGACTGCACCCGGTCAGAAATACCAACATGTCTGCATATGGACTAAGAGATCATATGGAATTCCACAAGCTTGTGCTACAACAGGTGAATGCAACATTGCTTAAACCTATAACCTTTTCTTTCTAACTGGTCTTTAACACCTCTTGAAGAACCTTCATTTTTTGTATTGAAAGTATTACATGCTATGGCAATCAACTACTTCTACAACTATTTCTCCAATTAAATTAAATTCACATTCTTGGCATATTGCATTTTTATTTTTGAACTAACATTTTAATTCACGTTTGTTCAAAACATGAATTTTCAGGTCAAAAGTTCAATTGATTAAAATTGGACAGAAATTAATTTCAAAGGATCAACAGTGTGCCATAAAAAAATCTCAGACATGCTAAATGGCCAACTCTAATATAGATGTGCTTGTATTATTTACACCTCTACTTCTACTTTTTAACTTGACTAGTGTTTATTTATCAAAAAAATAAATATATTGCAAACTTGGACATCTTTTTATTAATCTAGAAAACTAAAATGGCTAGTAACATTAAACTAAAATAGTTCATTTATGTTCAAAAACCAACTATGTTATATTGTATGTGTATTATTATTTTTAATTATTTTAAACCCAGCTTTACATTGTGTTGATTACAATCTGATGTCTACAGGAATTTTTTTTTATCTGCCCAAACAAAACACAGTGAATAAAAGCAAAAGTACAAGTATGGGACCTGTTATCCAGATTTCTAGGGACTTAGGTTTTTTTTAAGGATAATGGCTCTTTCCATAATTTGGATCTTCATATCTTAAGTCTACTAGAAAATCATGTAAACATTAAATAAACCCAATAGGCTGGTTTTGCTTGCAGTTTGCACCAAGTACAATATACTGTTTTATTATTATAGAGAAAAAGGGAATCTGTAAAAAATGTGGATTATTTGGATAAAATTGAGTCTATGTGAGATGGCCTTTGTAATTCAGAGCTTTCAGGATAATGGGTTCTGGATAATGGATCCCATACATGTACCTATAAGTATATCATGCTTTCTATAGATGTGGTAGAATGTTGTAAAATCCAGATATAACATTACCTGTAAATAAATATTAGTCATTAATATTTAAAACCATGTTAACTTTTCACTGTTAATTGCTCTGACATCTTACATGGTGAAATCGTTTAAATTATCAAAAAATTTCTTTATTTTTAAAATTTTTAATCAACTGCATACAAGATGTATGATATATTGATGTATCAATATGCGCTGCTTCTGAAATGTGGGGCAAGGCACACTCCATTTTTTCGACTGCAAAGAACTGTACGTTCTAGAACCCATGGGCTGAAGGTGATAAAAAAAATAGCTTCACCCTATGGGTCGTTCTAGAATGTACAGCTCTTTGCTCTCAAAAATGGTGTGAAAAGTACTATAACTTTCACCTTGTCAGAACCAGGGGCGCTTCACAAATGAGGCGAGTTGAGGCTATCGCTTCAGGCGGCAGGGGCAGCAAAAATGCATTTTTTTCCTCTAATTTTTTGTTTTCAAATAGGAAATTTGTCTCTTCTAGCACAGAGAGCACAGTTAGGCTTTCTGTGCTAGCCTACTGGCCCTCTCTGCTGCCCTTGTGGACCCTCCCAGACCCCCTCAGGTGCAAAAAGTTAAGTGCATGGGGGAGGGGGCGGCAGCAACTGCTGCTGCCTCAGGCAGCAGAGGGGCCAAGATCGCTCCTGGTCAGAACTGTATTAAAAGGGAGATGGTTGTGGATGAGACTTTGATGTCCCCTATTGTAGATGTGCAGGGCTACTTTGTTGTAATCCAGCACATGTATATGTGTAATTGGTCCAATTCCTATATACACACATTAAAGATGAGGTAAAGCTGAGGTAAGTATTAACCACTGAGAGGTGAGGTAATCTACAGTACACATAACTAAACTTAAAATGCAAGATGCAAAACATGTTTAATTTAATAACATTAAGCACAAACTTTTGGATCTAATTTTCCCCATAGTTTCTGTGAAAATTTCAATAAACCCAACATTTATGAAGATATGTAAATGCAGAGCCGGGCCACACTGGGTCGACGCTGCGCCGGCTCAATGTGCGCATGCGCAAGTTGACGCCAGCGCGCATGCGCAAGTTGACGCTGGCGCGCATGTGCGTGTTAACACCAGCGCGCATGCGCAGAAGTTGAAATCAGCGTGCGCACATGCGCAGAAGCATTAATCGCGTGCAAGAAGACGGGGCATGAGAGGACCGGACATGGGGTAGGCGACAGAGCAGGTACGTGCCTGGCGCCCCCCCAGCTTTGCGCCCTAGGCACGTGCTTACTCTGCCTACCCCTAGTTCCGGCCCTGTGTAAATGTTTCACTGTACCTTTACAGATTTGAACTTTTGCACTGTATAGCACCATTACATTTTCTATGAAAAGAGGAATATTTATTACTTGACCTTATTTCAGGTTGCTCTATTGAGATTTGACTGATTCTTAAATGTAGAAATGTGCCTTTCTGGTGCTCTGCCTAAAATGTATTCTGACCATACTGATTTATTTCACTACTTCTAAGCCTATAAAAAGTCATTGCCTTTCAATATTGTATTTCAATATCTTTAGTCAACACCCAATAAGAGCCCTTTTGTCTTCTCCATTAGTAAGAAATAATGGCTATACCAAGAATAATTAGTTGGGGCTGTTAATGTAGCTACCAGATCGTATATTTAATAGTTTGTATAGAAAGGTAATACAATGTAAAATATTATAACCTTGCGGGTTTTGTGAGTGTAAATTTTAATTGCTTTTAATTATGTTTTAAATAAACGGTGTTACACTATCATCGGTTTGTATTCCTACTTTGGGAACCTGGACGGAGTCGAACACTGGAGGAGAAAACCCGAGAGAGCTTCATATTAAACGCATTATACCACGCCAGTGGTTTGTAAGTAGGCATTTTATATAGAAGGTGGAGGCACCTGCATCCTTGGAACATATTCTATTTTTACAGGAAAAGCACTCTTCCGCCCCTCTGTTCACTTGAATTGCCACTTTCACTCACTAATAGCCACCTGAAGGAAAAGGGGAAAACACATCCACTTAACATCCAGTGCAAGCACGGGGTGATATTCTACATTGCAAACGTATTGCGCTATTTTTGTTGTTTTTTATTTCTGTTGCCACAGGCGCTGATCGCTCCCTATACGTATTCCCTCTTTTGGGGGTTTATATATATTCGATTTTGGATTCATGTACAGTTGAGAGACTGTGAAGGGGTCGGCAAGAAATAATCTAAGAGACTGACATTTTTTCATTGGGCTGCATTTTGCAGGCTATTACAAGGTTGGATAGTATGGCAAGAAAAACCATGTATGAACATCCATATTCACTGGAAGCATAGAATTCTGACCTGAAATCAGTTTTTTAAAAGAACAAACACATTTTTTTTATATTTAATTTTGAAATTTGACATGGGGCTAGGCATGTTGTTAGTTTCCCAGGTGCCCCAAATCCTGTGACATGCTCTGATAAACTCCAGTCTCCAGACTTCTACACTACAAGTTGGAGTGATGTCACCACCTCCCTTTCCTATCCAGCAGCCCTTCATTAGAACAATGGGAAGGTAACAGATAAAAACTCCCCGACACAAAATACAGATCCCTGGTAAATATGAGAATAGCACTCAATAGTAAGAATCCAAGTACCACTGTGGCTCCTTCAGAAACATTAGTTTAGGAGAAACAATAGCTTATCTGAAAGCAGTTGCATTATGAAGTTTTGGCTCTTTCTGAAAGCACATGACCAAACAAAATGACCTGAGATGGATGCCTACACACCAATATAAATCAAATAAAACATTTATTGGTTCAGGAATAATAATAATAATAATAATAATAATAATAATAATAATAATAATAATAATAATAATAATAATAATAATAATAAATAATAATTTAGAAATAAATCTACATCACACAAATCATGACAGAACAACAGTTTGAAGAGATGTAGGCTACCTTGGAAAATAGGAGGGAGGCACACAACAAAATATGATTGCCATGGCAACAATGTACTGGCAAAATGGAAAATACACAGTCCTTACAAAATCCCTAATTCTTCACCCCAGGTGCAGTGATCTTGACAACATATGAGAGCAATAGACATATTAATATAATACTTGAGAGACACACCAGTGACAGCATCATTGATTTATTGTTTATAATTAGTGATGGACAGATTTGTTTTGCAGACGTGATTTTGCAGCGAATTGCTGCTCTTTGCTGCCAGTGAATAAATTCACGTAATTGCTGCGAAAAGTTTTTTGATTCCGGCGACAATTCCAATGCCGGCAACAATTTCAACACAAAATTGTCGCGGGAGTCAAATTTGCTTTAGACAGGACCAAAATGCAAGAAGAGGGAACAGCCATGCAATGACTGAGAGAGCTGACTGTGAAAGGGAAGGCGCATTATAACACCTTATGAGAATTTTGTAAATGTTTTTCATAAGGCTGATGGAAATCATATTTGTACATATGTCCTTAAATCATGTACCACTTGCTTCACAATCATAAATGCATACAAAAGAGTTCTACAAATTTCATACTAATCATACACACTTCCGTTGGAAAAGATTAATAATCTACAAAGGTGATGTGCTAAATATACAGTATAAGAGTAGATTCAAGATTGACCTTACTACCTCAAGCTACATGTACATGATTCCTAGTACTATGTCATATGCATACAGTGTGCACCTACATCTACAATTATTAACTTGTTCCAGTCCTGATTAACTCTCTGACTTAATAGAGTTCTTAATACATATTCACTTAACATATTTCGTCATACATCATTTGGGGGGTTATTTATCAAGGTCAGAACTTATCTCAATATTGTCTGCTACAAACTCCAATCTAATTACATTTTCCAGAAAATTTGCTTTGTGGTAAAAACTCTGATTTTCACAATTTTTTCACAGATTTTCACGATTTTTTCAGAGTTTTCACCCGAAACCTCAGATTTTTGCTCAAAACCTCCGAAAACTTTGGGGTTTGGCAGGAGACCTAGCGCACATCAATAAAATCATTGGGATTTCTCCCATTGACTTATATGCAACCTCGACAGGTCTGAGATACTGGGATTTAGTGCTACTCATGAGCAGTAGAATGGTTTTAGAATATATTATAATTAATTGACTAAGCTATCAGGCTTGATTAATGTATAATTTCTAATACAAATGACTACATTATATTTCACCTCTTAAACCTGACCCTTTCAAGTAAACAGGACAAGCTAGAAAAGAAGGCGGTTCAGAAAGCTGTGTGGTGTGTTTTAGGGAATTTTTTAAGATAATAGTAATTTTTACAGTAATATTTTATGCTTTATATTCACCAAAATCCATTACACAGATTAATATATTGGCAAGATTTCAAATTGTGTATTTTTATTGTAATGCAGCTATAATGTAATATAATGTAAATTGTTTTCTAATATAACTTTTTTACACAGTTTTGTCAGGTTTCTCTTTCATGAAAATGCTGATTTTAGAAAAAATGCTGAGAGGTCTACTTTTGCTTTTGAAACTGCCAACACAAACTCGATCACACTCAATTGACCAGTCTCAGACAGTAAAGTTTCTTATTTCCAAAGGGAGTAGAATGTTAAATTGAGGTGGGGAGTGTGAAAGAGCAACTGTTTATTCAGCCATGCACTCAAATATAGGACGTTACTAAAAGTTCTATTTGCTTTACAAAATTAACTCCAGAAGACACACTGAGATAACAAGCACACCAAAAAGAATTTAACCTTCAAACTATATAGTCTGTAAGATAAAAAATTAGATACCAATTCTCAAATACGTTGTTCCTACTTTTTATTTTAAATAAGTATATTTCTAGGATTATCAGGAAATGCGGATATTTTGAGATGGACAGGGTGTTCAGGGAACTTGAGTGACAATCACACTAGGGGGCAGATTTACGAAGCTCGAGTGAATAATTAGAATGCAGAAATATTCGAATTTCAAAGCATTTTTTTGGGTACTTCGACCATCGAATTGGTCAAATTCGATCGAATTCAATCGAATCGAATGAATCGAACGATTCAAAGTAAAAATCGTTCGACCATTTGATAATCGAAATACTATCTCTTTAAAAAATCCTTAGACTCAATACTTTGCCAAGTTAAACATACCAAATTGCATTATAAGCCTATGGGGACCTTCTATAAGCATTTTATAAGTTTTTGGCATAGAATAAAAATCCTTCGATCGATCGCTGAAAATCGTTCGCATCGTTAGATTCAAAGTATTTTATCATTCGATCGAATTATTTTTATTCGATCGTTCGATCTAAGCTTTTGTGCTAAAATCCTTCAAATTCGATATTCAAATTCAAAGGATTTTACTTCGAGGGTCGAATTCGAGGGTTTTTAACCCTCGAAATTCAACCCTTGATAAATCTGCCCCTAGCTGTTACATATATACATGAGTGAATGCAAATTTAAAGCAGTGGGGCAACCCATGCTCAGATGAAGAGAGATGCATTTCCATTGATCTACAAATGAAGAATTTATATAAAATCATATTAACCCACATCTACCAAGAAAAATGGATCTGAAATGATGCTGAGTTTGCATTGTTACTTGTACTTGTATGCTCCTTTCACAAAAAATCTTCTGTAAAGAAAAGAGAATAGGAAGAAGGGTATTATATAAGTTATGCATTTGCCTGTTCATAGCCATAAAGGAAATAAGTATGGGACCTGTTATCTAAAACAGAGCTTTCTGTATAAGGGGTATTTCCATAATTTGGATCTCCATAATTTAAGCGAGTTATTTATTAAAGTCGGAATGCCAAAAACTCGTAAAAAATGTAACTATATAATCCAAATTTTTTGTGGAAAAAAATAACTTTTCATGATTTATTATACCCCGAGGCTGCTAAAAGTCGGAAAATATTCCACCTACAAGCTGTTGGGGTCCTGTAGAAGTCAATGACAAAGGTCCCATTTCAAATTTCAAGATATCATGGTCTGCGCTGAGTTTTGGCCAAACATTCGATAAAAACAGGTGTTTCAATCGATTCCACGAAAAAATTAGAGCATTTTAATGATAAATAAGGTCAAATTGTGGATTCTAATTTAGTCAGACATTTTTTACTAAAAAAAAAAAAAAAAACTGATTTTAATAAATAACCCCCTAGGTCTGCTAAAAAAAAATTCAAAGAATAAATAAGCACAATAAGATTGTTTTTTTATTATTATATCTTAGTTTCTATCAAGTACAATGTACTGTGTTATTATTACGGAAAAAAAAGGATATCATGTTTAAATTTTTTAACTATTTGATTCAAATTAAGTCTATGGAAGATGGCTTTCCCATAATTTGGAGCTTTCTGGATAATGGGTTTCCAGAAAACAGATCCCATACCTGTACCAGAAAACTGATAGTACCTTCAAGGGTGCAAAATAGTGATTAGCCCTTCTTTCTTGAGCTCTTTTCTTTGTTAAAATTGATAATGAGTATATATAAAGTTATGATGAATATCCTTATATTCAAATGTTGTTATACTCTAATAACAATAATCTGCTAATTCTTTTCCTAACAGAGACTGGACTATGAGAAAAAAAGGCTGTACACGTTGAAAGTCGAAGCTGCGAACACTCATGTAGATCCGCATTTCTATTATCTTGGACCTTTCAAGGATACCTGCTCTGTGAAAATTTCTGTGGAAGATGTGGATGAGCCTCCAGTGTTTAGTCGACCAAGTTATATGTTTAAAGTCCATGAGGATATTGAATTGGAAACAATTATAGGGACTGTGATGGCACGAGATCCAGATGCCATTTCTAGTTCTGTCAGGTATGTATCATCATTTTTTTTAAATCATCCACACAGAGTGCAATTTGTTGGCTTCTATAATCTGTAACAGTGAAAAAATGTAACTCTGAGAATTTCCATTTCTCCTTGTTCTTTTATTGTCTGCAGAATTCCAAGTTATTGTTTTAGTTCTCTAAATTACCTGTAATATACAAATATTAAAACTGAATTTGGGTAAATTAATTTGGACAGTTTATTTCAGAAGTTTGCCTTGATATTCTGATAGCCACAGGCACATTCGTGGTCTAATGTGTATTACACAATAACTCCAAATGCTTCATTATTTGCAACCTGTCCTCCTATACTGTAATGTCAGATTTGCTTTAAACACTTTCATAGTCAAAGACAACATGCTGTTTTTCACCCATGTTGTTTTTTAAGTAAAGCATATTATAGACAGTTTCCATTACTTCTTATACTTCAACAGTGTAGAATCAAAACTTACAGTATAATTAGGAGAAGTAAAGCTATTTGAATATGAATTTAAATGCACATGTTTCCATTTCCTCTGCAATAATAAAACAGTACCTTGTACTTGATGCCAGCTCAAAGACCATGTATCCATATTCCAGGCAATGCAATCTTACAGGGTTTATTTAACATTTAAATGATTTTTAGTAGATGTGGAGACCTTTATTAGAGGTCTAGTCTTAGTGGTTTTAGAGGTTTTTGAAACCATGACTAAACTCACTTTCTCTAAAACCATGAACATTATGAAATTTATTTAAAAATCAGAATAAAAAAAGTATAAAGAGGAAAGTTTGACCACAAGTTTTTTGAGTTGTCTCACAATAACTGTGACTTTTTCATACTGACGCACAAAAGTCAGCATCAAAAACACTGAAAATATCAAATCTTAATATGTTTTTCTTCAAAGTGTTATGTTTATGTAAAAGACATAAATTGGATACATGTATATTTGTTCTTATCTATTTACAGTGCAAAACTAGCTAAGTGAGGATTCACTCACAGTATATGTACTTTTATAAGCCTTGGTCAAAGTACCAATAGACTATACAAATGATATTTCAAGTTTTCCATTTTTATTACCAATTTCCCCAGAGTATTATCTAGACTGGGAACATAAAACATAATCAGGGCCTTCTTTTCCCTCCATATTTAATAAAAGGCTTTAAGTTTGCCCAGGTGCAATAACCTATAGAGGGCATGCACAATTATCTTCTATGGCCACTGTACATACTATATACAAAACCCCCGGGTCCTTTATAAGGCACCAATTTATTATTTTTTGCTGAGGATATATATTACTTCATTAACTGAACCACACTTGTTATATTCACCACCTACACACTAATGGGCATATTCATAAGAATTCGGTTTGGAGTGTAGGAAATACAAGTGAGTTTTTCAACTTGAAATCAATCAATTTTTTTCTTTATGTGGGATTTTTTGCACAGGTTTTGTTGCATCATGTTTTTTTTTAAAACTATCAATTACAGAAACCAAGTTAATGTGACCAAGTTAAAGAACTCACTTTACTTTCTGTTATTGATTATTCCAAAGCAGACGGGTCAGCTGGTAAAAAATATGCCCCTAACTGGCTGTTAGTAAGTAGAAAAAAGAGATACACAAATTAATAATATGTATAAGTAATAATATGTATTCCACCTTTTCTCTGAATAAATAGTTTGAAGTAAAGTATTATTTACACTTGTGTAATACTTTTTACCACTGTTTTCATCTTAGGTTCTCCCTTGATCGCCACACAGACCTTGATAGAATTTTTCATATATACTCAGGAAATGGATCAATTTATACTGCAAAACCTCTGGACCGTGAAATATCTCAATGGCATAATCTTACAATCATTGCAACGGAAATTAGTAAGCTGTTTTATAATCATTCTTGTTTACTGTGAATGCTACATAGCAATGCCATCAGTTGCTTTAATGACTAAAAACCTGTGACCGTGAGATATTTATTCTAAAATGATATGCTTCTGACACTGGTTTAATTTATCCAACCATTCTTTGTATGAAAAGAAAACATTTCCCTCAAGTCACCCGTTGACTCTGTCTTTATTACCGTGACTATATTGCTCCTTCCATGCTTCTGCATCAAAATTGAAAACCTCCCCATATAAATATGTAACATTTTCAATCATAAACATCAGCCATATTATATTCTTTTTTTCTGTCGGTACAAACAGGCTTTAGAAATTGCATTTCTTACAGAACTGTAATCACAATTAAAAGTATCAGATTTCTGAAAGTGTATTAAGAGTTGAATGGCTTAAAGAAACTGTAATAGGGTTGTTTTCTCTTCTTTAAAGCATTAAATTGAATGACACTGCTGCTAAAGAACCTCTCTGTCGAGGAAAAAAGCATCAGCCTTTTTGATTATATTATACTGACATGGTATTCCTTCTACAGAATATGCATCTTTGTGGGACATCATGTTGAATATGAACATTGGCCAAGTAGCCATTTTGTCTATTACATAACTATTTATCATTTATCAAAATCTGAATGTATCTCATTATTTTCTGAAAACTACTCAGACCAAATCTGCACTGCTTTTCCTCCCCTTATTTATCGATACATTTGCCCAAAAATTTCCTGTGCAGGAAAAATTCAGATCATACAAATTTTTTGGATTTTCTGCACGAAAACTCTAGCTTTTATTGATTTTTACCCAAGAAACACAAAATCTTTGGATTATTCCACTAAACTCAACGCAGATCAAGATATCTAGGTACTTCTCCCATTGACTTATATGCAACCTCGGCAAGTTTGCGATGCCGGATTTTCAGATTTAGACTTTTTCCATCCTCTGGTAATAATGAATCCCGAAAAATTCAATTCTTCCCCCCTAAAAATTAAAATTTTATAGTAAAAAAACCTACATTGTTTTGGGTTTCTGGCATTTGGACTAACCCCCTATGGAGCACATTTACTAAGTTCGAGTGAAGGATTAGAATAAAAAATACTTTGAATTTCGATTTTTTTTTTTTGGCTACTTCGACCTTCGACTACGACTTTGAGATGAATGATTCGAAGTAGAAATCGTTCGACTATTCGACCATTTGATAGTCGAAGTACTGTCTCTTTAAAAAAAACTTCGACCACCTACTTCGCCACCTAAAACCTACCGAGCACTAATCAGCATTCTCCAGCCCTTTGCTCTTTCTGACTGTGTAAAACAACATAAAACTTCTCTAGAATGGCGAAGAGTAGTGAATTGCAGACCTACATGTCGAGTACAATGTAGTAGTATACTACAAATGCTCTGTCTTTCTTAATTTTTGTTTCACACACTATGTACTATGTACATATTCTACTATGTACATATTTTACTATGTAGAAACAGGCACATTCACTTACCCTGGTTCAGTGCATTTTCTGATGCAATTGTCATGTTTTTTACCACAATACACCATTTTTTCCCCAGAATGCGGGTATTATTGTTATTCAAAATGGATGCAATTGCATGAGTGATTTGCCATAAATCAGGAGCTGTCTGTCTGAAACCTGGCATGCAAATGAAGTCTGTGCCCAATTATTTAGCTTCCAGTGTGCGGTATCTATTGACACAGGGCACTGTAGGAACCCTGGACCTACCCCCGGTCAAGATACATAAGATAGCTTTAAGAAGGGGTTGGATGGCTTTTTAGCTAGTGTGGGAATGCAGGGTTATGGAAGATAGCTCATAGTTCAAGTTGTTTTAGGGATGTGTAGGTTATATATAGACTTAAAGGTTGAAACTGATGTTCATGTGTCGTTTACTATGTTACTATGTAAGAGTTAACAATAGCTCCAGGGTTTGCACAGTGCCGTGGGTCAAAAGGCACAGAAGTGCTAAATTTGGAACAGAGGGCAGGAAGAACTGCAAAATTTTAATAGGAAAAACATTTGACCTTGGATAAATATCCATCACCTTTGTTTGTAATGTTTCCATCAATTTCGAGACTAAATGCAGCTCTTGTGCCACATTTTGCATTGTGACACATTCTTCATGGTATGGCAATTATGATAATCACACACACCATTATTTAATACATGTTTGGATTAAAAGGCAGGACAAATTTGCTAGTGTTCTTTTATAATTCAAAGCCCATACATTTATATTAAAATCCTTTAACAATAAGCAACAATTTTCACAGTGTTCAGTAAATAACAGTTACTTATAATGTGCTGAATAAGCAAAGCTAAATTATATATGTTTCTCTATCAACTAGATATTTATGTGATGTTTACAGAATAATTCTGTAAGAGGGAACAATAAGCAACTGCATTGTGCTAAAAATAAGGCCTTCAATCTTAACCGCAATGTCTTGAATTAATAACTTTGCTTACAAAAAGCAGGAAATTGTAATTGCACACTTCAAAATATACAGTATGATGATAAACAACACTTTGCTTTTCTTATTTTCCTGCTGATGTGTTTCGGCTAGGAGGTTCAAAGATAAAGGCAAGACCATACATCCCCTGCACACTTTTGATAGCATATAAACATAAATACACTACAAAATAAAACATCCAGACTAGTATAGAGGGAATGCAGAAAAAATAATGTAAAGGAATGCTTGCTATCTTTACAGAACTATTATATTGTGATAATGTTCCATCATTGATACATTACAACAGCATGAGATTATACACAGTTGTAGAAATATTGGAAGCAAACCTGGGTTTATTTTAAATCTGCTATATCTAAATCTAAATCTAGTAAATGTATATATTAAATAAATAGGGATGGGCGAATTTGACCCATTTTGCTTCGCCAAAAGTTTGCCGCCGGCGAAATGTCACCGACGCCCATTAAAGTCTATGGGCGTCATTTTTGCAGCAAAACAAGGCAATAAAATTCACCCATCCCTATTTATTTAATATATACATTTAGTAGATTTATAGTATGAGCATAATCTAAATAGTGAAAGAATCAGGCTGAGCTGAAATTAAATACTGTCATAGAGCTAACTCTTCTCTTGGAATTATACCCATCCTTACACAAACCCACACTCCGAAGTATTCTCAATTATAATAATAAATTACACGAAAGCACACAAAAAAATTACCACTCTAACTTACATCAGTAGCACACATCTTGGGCCCACAAGTCATATGGCAAACCCTTCTTCTAGCTATATGTCCATATCAGTAATTCCTCTACCACAGCAACCTTCCTCCTTCCTTCACTCTGGCAGCCTAAGACCTCTGCCATTAGCCACTCCCTCACAGCAACATCCTTTCAATTGTAAGAAAATTAACTAGCTACTGCAATTTACTTCAATTATATTATTAAAAAAAGACTTCAGAAATGCAAATTCTTGCAGTGCAAATTGTACATTGTTATATTTATTTTAAACACTGTGGAGCATATTTTTAAAGGTGTGTGTAATATTTTACACCAAAAAAGTAGAATGTGGTGTAAAATAAATTACATTTCAAAAAACACTGCTGTGATCCTTACAGGAGAACAGGAGCCTGCATTGCCATGCGATCACTATAATAATTCATTATATACAACCAATAACACTATTTATAAAAGTGTGTGTTTTTATACCAGATCAACCCCTAAAATAATAGCATTATTTTAGAACCAGTGAAGTCAACACTTTTACATTCAGAGGGCAAAATAACTTGGGTAAGATCATTGGTCAGCACCTTGACTTCTTTTCAAGATACTGTTTTTTTTATAATTTTACACCAATGTTTGTTGTATTTCAAAAAGTTTTTAAAATTTGAGAGTATAACCACCTCCTTCTAATATATTTTTCTATATCTTAGTCAACATTATTGCACTGCTATACTAGTTTATGATCTTTTTTAGTTCTTTTTTCATAAAATGCTGTATTTTCATCTTGTAAAAAAGAACACATAACTGTGTTTTTTTTATCTAACAAAAGAGATGCTCAATAGCCAAAAGATTTTGGACAGATCTTTTAATTCAAGAACCACATTTACAACTAAGACAATCAATGCATCAAACACCAGATACATGTTTAACTTTTATTCAACTAAACTACATAATGGTGTAATTGAAATTACTATCCTATTTTGGTAGATCAATATATACACAACATAGACAATTGATAATTCATTAATTACCTTAGTCAATATAAGATGGTTCATAGGAGAATATATGTATATAGTATATAATACATCTATATAATATATGTTGTCAGCACAACAAACAGGTCAAAATTGAAGCCTTAAGAAAATAAATATATATTTATATTGTGGTGAGGTCACTACTAGGATACCGGGGAAAGTCCACGACGGAGTTTATTTATGCCCCAGGTTCCCAACAGAGTGGTTCCGAGACTGCTAGTCCAGCCCAGGTGTTTTGATTTGTCCTGATGCATCTCAGGTGGTTAATTAAAAAGGCAGCTCAAGCCAGGGGGGGAGAGCTGCAGTCTGAGAAAGAAAGACACAGGGAAGCTGTTTGTGTGAGCACAGAGAGATTTTGGATTCCCTACGAACTTTGTTTGTACTACCTTTTCATTTGGTTTGAGGAGACAGGCGGTAGGCCTACTCCTGGTTAGTTAGGAGAACTGACCTGTATTAGTTAGAAGCTAGACATGTAATGGGGGGACATTTAGGTGTTCAAAAGACTACAGAGAGAGTGTTGCAGAGTTTTTTTTGCCCAGGAGTGTATCAGCAGGTAAAGGATTACTGTGGGTCCTGTCCTGTTTGCTAGATTTCTGCTCCAAGACCACACTTTCAGAGTCCCTTAATCCCATTACCAATTATTGAAATACCCTTTGAGCGAATAGCCATGGATCTGGTGGGCCCTTTGTTAAAATCTGCCCGGGGTCAGCAATATATCTTATTGATCATGGACTATGCCGCTCGCTACCCGGAAGCTATTCCTTTGTACAACACTTCTGCTAAAACAATTGCCAAAGAATTACTTCATGTGTTCAGTAGGGTTGGTATCCCTAAAGAAATCCTCACCGATCAGGGTACCCCTTTTATGTCCAGAGTAACTAAGGAACTCTGTAAATTGTTTAAAATTGAGAACCTCTGTCTACCACCCTCAGATAGATGGTCTTGTAGAACAGTTCAACAGGACCCTAAAAAGTATGTTAAAAAAGGTAGTGGAAAAAGATGGGAAAAACTGGGACTGCCTTTTACCCTATCTTATGTTTGCTATTAGGGAAGTTCCCCAATTTTCCACAGGCTATTCCCCATTTGAGTTACTTTACGGAAGACATCCTAGGGAGGTCTTAGACATAGCCAAGGAAACCTGGGAAGGGGAAGTGACATCCCACAGGAGTGTAATTGAACACATATCACAAATGCAAGACAGAATTGCTTCAATTATGCCCATTGTAAGAGAAAACTTGGCCCAAGCCCAGGCTGCCCAACAAAGTATATACAACCGTAATGCTAAAATACGTGTCTTTTCAACCTGGAGACAGAGTACTAGTTTTGGTCCCCATGGTGGAAAGTAAGTTACTTGCAAAATGGCAGGGACCCTTTGAAGTAATTGAGAGAGTTGGGGAATTAAATTCAAAGGTACACCAACCTGGCAAGAGGAAGCCACAACAAAAGTATTAAGTTAATTGACTTAAACCCTGGAAAGACAGGACATCATTGATTTCAGTACCAACCTATGCTGTTCCTAAGGTAACTCATGAGACCCCTCTGGTCCCTGAGGTTACCATTGCAGAAACTTTGTCCACCTTCCAAAAACAGGAGGTAAAAGAATTCTTAATGAGGAATAGGGATACTTTCTCTGACCTCCCAGGAAAGACTCCCGTTGTTGAGCATGATATTGTCACTGAGCCAGGGGTTCGTGTTAAACTCAAACCCTATTGGATTCCCGAAGCTAGACGGAAAGCTGTGGCTGATGAAGTGGCAAAAATGCTTGAGTTAGGGGTAATTGAAGAGTCCAATAGTGACTGGTCTAGCCCGATTGTTCTTGTTCCCAAGCCAGATGGTAGCTGGCCGTTCTGTAATGATTTTCCAAGCTTAATTCGGTATCCAAGTTTGACACTTACCCAATGCCAAGGGTAGACAAGCTCATAGACAGGCTGGGTACCTCTCGTTATCTGACAACATTGGATTTAATATATTGGCAAATACCATTATCAGAACAGGCCAAGGAAAAAACTACTTTTATCACTTTCCAGTACAAAGTAATGCACTTTGGCCTACAAAATGCCCCTGCCACGTTTCAAAGAGCTATGGATAGAATATTAAGACCTCATCAACAGTATGCAGCTGCATATTTAGATGATGTGTGATACACAGTACAGAGTGGGAGTCTCACCTGCACAGAGTTCAAGCTGTGTTGGATTCCCTCCATAAAGCAGGCCTTACTGCCAACCCCAAGAAATGTGCCATTGGTTTGGAGGAGGCCATGTATTTAGGTTACACCATTGGCAGAGGTGTGGTAAAACCTCAGGTAAATAAAACAGCAGCCATTCAAGAGTGGCCACACCCTCTTAATAAGAAGCAGGTTCGAGCTTTTCTGGGTATCACTGGCTACTACAGGAGGTTTATTCCTCATTTTGCCATCTTGGCCGCTCCCTTAACAGACTTAACAAAGGGAAAAAACTCTGTCATGGTCAAGTGGTCACCTGAGGCAGAAAAATCTTTTCAGGCCCTCAAAGATGCGTTATGTTCACAACCAGTCTTATATTCCCCAGATTTTTCCCAGGACTTTGTGGTCCAGACAGACACATCAGATGTGGGTTTAGGGGCAGTATTATCCCAGCTTTATAATGGAGAAGAGCATCCAGTGGTGTACTTAAGCAGAAAGCTAAATGATTGTGAGAGGAAGCATGCCACAATTGAAAAGGAGTGTTTGGCCATAAAGTGGGCCTTAGACACCTTAAGGTATTACCTCTTAGGCAGAAAATTTGACCTTATAGACGAGTGAATCATTGGTTCCTTACGCTGCAGGACTACTGTTTCACAGTGAAACATAGGGCTGGGTCTGAAATGGGCAATGTTGATGCCCTGTCCTGGATTCATTCCTGCTGGGCCTCAGTTGTTCCAGTAATCGAGTCGCACTCGAACACCCTGGCCTTCAATTAGGATAATCCCTGGCGCACAGCAATGGAGAAAATGCTGCAAATTATTTAATAAATCAGCAAGGGTTTACCCTGCTAGCAGTACCTGTGTGCCAGTGAATTTCTTCTGATTCCTCAGTTGTTCCAACCATAGGGTTGAAACAAGGAGGGGGGGGGGTATGTGGTGAGGTCACTATTAGGATACCGGGGAAAGTCCACGACGGAGTTTATTTATGCCCCAGGTTCCTAACAGAGTGGTTCCGGGACTGCTAGTCCAGCCTGGGTGTTTTGAGTTGTCCTGAGGCATCTCAGGTGGTTAATTAAAAAGGCAGCTCAAGCCAGGGGGTGTACATAATGGTGTAATTGAAATTACTATCCTATTTTGGTAGATCAATATATACACAACATAGACAATTGATAATTCATTAATTACCTTAGTCAATATAAGATGGTTCATAGGAGAATATATGTATATAGTATATAATACATCTATATAATATATGTTGTCAGCACAACAAACAGGTCAAAATTTAAGCCTTAAGAAAATAAATATATATTTATATTGTGGTGAGGTCACTACTAGGATACCGGGGAAAGTCCACGACGGAGTTTATTTATGCCCCAGGTTCCTAACAGAGTGGTTCCGAGACTGCTAGTCCAGCCTGGGTGTTTTGAGTTGTCCTGAGGCATCTCAGGTGGTTAATTAAAAAGGCAGCTCAAGCCAGGGGGGGAGAGCTGCAGTCTGAGAAAGAAAGACACAGGGAAGCTGTTTGTGTGAGCACAGAGAGATTTTGGAATCCCTACAAGGTTGGAACTTTGTTTGTACTATCTTTTCATTTGGTTTGAGGAGACAGGCGGTAGGCCTACTCCTGGTTAGTTAGGAGAACTGACCTGTATTAGTTAGAAGCCCATTAAGTGGCAAGGATTGTATTTTGAATTGGTTGTTTTGTTTATTCTGCTGCAAGTGATAATAAACTGCCAAAAAGAGACTATACACGAGTTGTGCTTGTGCCATGGGCTGTGCTATCCCCAGGAAACTGATCCCAGCTACCTAAACCCTTACATAATATATATATATATATATATATATATATATATATATATATATATATATATATATATAGACAAAATGCAGGGATTGACAGCACTCCAAGGAAATACATCAAGTCAATAATTCAAATGAAAGTGGAGATTTATTGGTGATCCAACGTTTCAGCTCCGCACAGAATTGACTTGATGTATTTCCTTGGAGTGCTGTCAATCCCTGCATTTTGTCTACATACTTCTCAGACTAGCACCCAGGTTTCTGCATACTAATGGTTGTGCATTCCATTCTGTTTGATTATATATATATATATATATATATATATATATATATATATATATATATATATATATATATATATATATATATATATATCTAGTGTGTAAATTAGGAGACCTACAAACAGTTTCCAGAAATATCATAAACAAACAACAAAGTCATATTTACCATAAATCACAGTGTAAATAAGTTTCAATTAAAATAATAATAATAGTCTGTTTTATTATAATTACACAAGAAAAAGTTACAGATACCCATAGGCTTTCCAAGCCTTTTTTGATCGAAGGAAAATCGTTCGATCGATGGATTAATGTCCTTCATATCGTTCGATTCGAAGGATTTAATCGTTTTTCATTCGAACGAAGGAAATGCGTTAAATCCTTTGACTTCGATATTCAAAGTCAAAGGATTTTACTTCGATGGTCGAATATCGAGGGTTAATTAACCCTCGATATTCGACCAATAGTAAATGTGCCCTACATATTAATATTTTATGAAAGTTGTGTTTTCATGCATAATATTAACAAAAATATGTATGATATCAAATAAAAGCAGTATAAGTTTAAAAGAAAATGTCACTAGAGGTATAAAAATAAAACCTAGAACTCGATGATATTTGATACTGGATGATACATTTATATAATTTAAAAGTTATGTAAGTCTTGAGAGCAAAGGTGGTTGAGGTGTGACAATGATAATATGAATGGTTGAATCTCAGAGGACCTTAAATGCAATTAAATTGTAATAGCAACTGGATAAATGTAATGGGTCTAAATGTATAAATAAATGTATAAAATGTATAAATTCCTGGGTAAATGATTTTATTAATTCGAATAAATGTGTGTCACGACCGGCACCCGATACCAGAACAAATGCCAAGCACCCTGGTCTCGGCTCGGCTTCACCAGTAGTGTGACTACCGTTGGGCTTCGGGAGGAGCCCTCAGCTTACTTGGGTGCCACCTGGACTTAACGAGGGGTGCAAGGCAAGATGTTCTGGCTGGCGAAGGGGCACGGCTGTTAGCAGAGTCTTTTGGGCCGAAGGTCACGGTACAAATGGAGCAGGCTAGAGAATCGTCAGACAGGCTGGGTCGAGGCAGGCAGATATCAAGAATCGTCAGGCAGGCAAGGGTCAAACCGGGTTGTCAATCAAGGGGTTAAGCAGGAAGAGTTGTCGTAGGCAGGCAAGGGTCAGGATACAGAATGCAGAATAGTCAGGAACAGGCTGGGTCAAACACATATAGTTACATAGTTACATAGTTACATAGTTAGTTACATAGTTAAATTGGGTTGAAAAAAGACAAAGTCCATCAAGTTCAACCCCTCCAAATGAAAACCCAGCATCCATACACACACCCCTCCCTACTTTTAATTAAAATTCTATATACCCATACCTATATTAACTATAGAGTTTAGTATCACAATAGCCTTTAATATTATGTCTGTCCAAAAAATCATCCAAGCCATTCTTAAAGGCATTAACTGAATCAGCCATCACAACATCACCCGGCAGTGCATTCCACAACCTCACTGTCCTGACTGTGAAGAATCCTCTACGTTGCTTCAAATGAAAGTTCTTTTCTTCTAGTCTAAAGGGGTGGCCTCTGGTACGGTGATCCACTTTATGGGTAAAAAGGTCCCCTGCCATTTGTCTATAATGTCCTCTAATGTACTTGTAAAGTGTAATCATGTCCCCTCGCAAGCGCCTTTTTTCCAGAGAAAACAACCCCAACCTTGACAGTCTACCCTCATAATTTAAGTCTTCCGTCCCTCTAACCAATTTAGTTGCACGTCTCTGCACTCTCTCCAGCTCATTTATATCCCTCTTAAGGACTGGAGTCCAAAACTGAACTGCATACTCCAGATGAGGCCTTACCAGGGACCTATAAAGAGGCATAATTATGTTTTCATCCCTTGAGTTAATGCCCTTTTTTATGCAAGACAGAACTTTATTTGCTTTAGTAGCCACAGAATGACACTGCCCAGAATTAGACAACGTGTTATCTACAAAGACCCCTAGATCCTTTTCATTTAAGGAAACTCCCAACACATTGCCATTTAGTGTATAACACGGGTAATCAAAGACAAGATTCAGAACAGATCAAACGCACAAGGCTCAGGAACCACAAGAAACAAGTTCTATCACGGGCACTGGCTGGGAGTAAGAATGGGCCTTAAATACCTCCAAATTTCGCGCCAAAACGTGCGGCAATGCGCGCTGGCGTAATCGCGCCAGCGCGCCTGTACCTTTAAGAGGCGCGCAGGCGCGCCGCGCGCGCCCTAGAGAACTAAGATGGCGCCAGCGCTGGAGGCCGGAACCGGAGCGCGGCGGCGTGGCGGCCGTCCACGCCGCCGCACCACTAGACCACCAGGTGATTTTATTACATTACCCCCCTCTCCAGGGGGGGCCACTGGACCCCCAGGCTTCCCAGGAAACCTTTGGTGAAATTGCTTCCTAAGACGGTCAGCTCTGATGTCATCAACTGAGACCCAGGAGTTCTCTTCAGGGCCAAAGCCCTTCCATATGGTAAGATATTGTACTTTACCACGCATGGGGGTATGGGGTATGGACCAATGAATCTAGGCCCCAATTTGAGAGAGGGAACCTTCAGTTTAATATTCCTAGTAGAGAGCCATACAGAGTCTCCCACTTTATATTGGGGTGCTTCTCTACGGGTTCTGTCAGCAGCTTTTTTCTGAGCTGAGGAAGCTGCTGACAGAGAGTCGTGAACCTGCGACCAAACCCTAGAAAAACGGTCAATACAAGAATTAGCAGAGGGAACAGGGGAACCAGACCCAGAAAATGAAAATGCCCTGGGGTGCAACCCATTAACCACAAAAAAAGGGGACTCCCCTGAGGAGGAATGGGTAGCATTATTGTATGCGAATTCTGCCCAGGGTAAAAGTTCTGCCCATGTGGACTGGTTATCTGAAACATAACACCTGAGGTATTGCTCAAGGGACTGGTTTACCCTTCCAGTTTGACCGTTGGTTTGGGGGTGATAAGCAGAAGAAAAGGATAATTCAACCCCAACCAAAGAACAAAAAGCACGCCAAAACTTAACCCCCCTGTCAGAAACAATATTTTCAGGAAAACCATGTAACTTAAAAATGTGAGTGACACACAGATCAGCCAAGGTTTTAGCAGAAGGGAGGTGTGGAAGGGGTACAAAATGGCTCATCTTGCTAAACCTATCCACCACCACCCAAATCACAGTTTTCCCCTGTGAAGGAGGTAAATCAACAATAAAATCCATCGAAAGATGGGTCCATGGCTTTTTTGGAATAGGTAAAGAAATTAACAGACCCTGGGGAGAATTTCGAGAAGTCTTGGATCTCTGGCAGACTGGACAGGAATTAACAAAGGCCTTAGCATCCTGTTTGAATGATGGCCACCAAACATGACGGGATAACAGGGATACTGTTTTAGCAATACCTGCATGTCCTGCCATTTTAGAATCATGAACCTCCCTTAATACTTGCTCCCTTAACTCCTGTGGTAGAAACCATCTCCCCAAAGGGGTATCTGTAGGAGCAGATGATTGAAGAGGGAGCAACAAAGAAGAAAGGTCAGATTCAAGGGTTGCTATGATCATTTCTCTGGGAATAATGGGAGTACACTCACTAGAGTTAGAAGAAATGGATTCAAAACTCCTAGAGAGTGCATCCGCTTTGGTGTTTTTAGTCCCAGGCCTGAAAGTCAAAGAAAAATTAAACCTTGTGAAAAATAGAGCCCACCTAGCCTGCCTCGGATTAAGACGTTTAGCAGACTCTATATATAGAAGATTTTTGTGGTCAGTATAGACCAGGGATCCCCAACCTTTAGAACCCGTGAGCAACATTCATAAGTAAAACGAGTTGGGGAGCAACACTAGCATGAAAAATGTTCCTGGGTGCCAAATAAGGTCTGTGATTGGCCATTTAGTAGCCCCTATCTAGATTTTCAACCTACATTGACACTCTATTTGGCAGTGCACCTGGTTTTTTATACAACCAAAACTTACCTCCAAGCCTGGAATTCAAAAATAAGCACCTGCTTTGAGGCCACTCGGAGGAACATCCAAGGGGTTGGAGAGCAATATGTTGCTCACGAGCTACTGGTTGGGGATCACTGGTATAGACCGTCACTAGATGTTTAGCGCCCTCAAGGAGGTGCCGCCATTCCTCAAAGGCCCACTTAACTGCCAACAACTCCCTGTTACCTATATCGTAATTCACCTCAGCAGGTGAGAATTTTCTGGAGAAAAAGGCACAGGGATGTAATTTGTTGGTAGTGGGGTGCCTTTGAGAAAGGACTGCCCCAGCTCCTACCTCAGAGGCATCAACCTAAACAACAAAAGGTAGTGCAGTATCGGGGTGTCTGAGAATGGGGGCTGAACTGAACTCCTTTTTGAGGAATTCAAATGCTTGAACGGCCTCAGGGGGCCACATGCTGGGGTCAGCACCCTTTTTAGTCAGATTAGTGATGGGGGCCACAATGAGGGAAATTTTTTTGATAAACTGCCGATAATAATTAGCAAAACCAAGAAATCTTTGGGTTGCACGTAACGAAAGGGGTTGGGTCCAATCCAGGACTGCTCTCACTTTGCCTGGATCCATTTCTAGACCCTTGCTGGAAATGTTAAACCCCAAAAACTGAACAGAAGAAACCCCAAAAGTACATTTCTCTAGTTTTGCATAAAGATTATTCCCCCTTAGCCTTTGTAAGACTTCACAAACATGATTTTGATGTTCCTTCATGTTGGAGGAAAAAATAAGAATATCATCTAGGTAGACTACTACGAAGATCCCCAGCAGGTCCCAGAAGATGTCATTGACAAACTCCTGGAACACTGCGGGGGCGTTACAGAGACCAAAAGGCATAACAAGATACTCGTAGTGGCCATCCCTAGTGTTAAATGCAGTCTTCCACTCATCACCCTCCCTGATTCGAATCAAGTTATAAGCCCCCCTAAGATCAAGTTTGGAATTTTTTACTTGATCGAGAAATTAGAGGGAGAGGATAGCGATTCTTAATGGTAATCTTATTGAGCCCCCTATAATCAATACAGGGGCGAAGACCACCATCTTTTTTCCCAACGAAATAGAAGCACGCCCCCGCAGGGGAACTAGAAGGTCTGATGAAACCCCTTTCTAGGTTTTCCCTTATATACTCCTTCATTGCCTGGGCTTCGGGCAAAGAAAGAGGGTAGGTTCTACCATGAGGAGGAGTGGAACCAGGAGTAAGGTCAATTGGGCAGTCATACTGCCGGTGTGGGGGTAGAGTTTCAGCAGCTTATTTTGAAAAAACATCAGCATACTCAGCGTATGCGGCAGGTAACCCTTCAAGAGAAGTAGTTGCCACCACTGAAGGAAAGCAAACCCCACCACACTTGGGACCCCATTGTACAACTCCCTTTGAGACCCAATCAATTAGTGGGTTATGCCTCTGGAACCAGGGTAAACCTAAAATTAGGGGAGAGGAAGCACCCTCAATGAGGTATAAAGCTATCTCCTCACAGTGCAGATTGTCAGTACACATAGAAAGAAAAACAGTTTGTTTCGAATCCACACCTGACCCTAAAGGTCTTTTGTCCACTGCCCATATTCTCATGGGGGTAGTTAGAGAAACCAAGGGAATTTTGTATTTGGCTGCAAAAGCAGCATCTAGAAAGTTTCCCTCCGCCCCAGAATCCACAAATGCGGACACCTTGACATAGCCCGTAGGCCAGGTTAGTTTAACCGGAATCAAAACCTTGGAGGCAGATTGGGGAGAGGAAACTCCTGCACCCAAATGGAGCTCTCCTTCTCCATTTAGGCTTCGGAGTTTCCCGGCCTCTTAGAACATTGGTTCAGAAAATGTCCCTTTTCACCACAGTATATGCAAAGACCCAGGGAACGCCTGCGTGCCTTTTCCTCAGGAGTCAGGTGGGATATGCCTAATTGCATAGGCTCCTCCTGAGGTAGAGGCACAGAGGGGTTAGAAGATTTTACATTGGTTACCATATTAGATCTGAAATTAGTAACCCCCGAGAAGCTTGTACTCCTCTCACCCCTTCTCTCCCTTTGCCTTCTATCTACCTGGATGGCGAAGGACATGAGGTCATCCAGGTTAGAAGGTAGGGGATAATTAACCAAACTATCTTTTACAGAATCAGATAACCCCAAACGGAATTGACTCCGTAGAGCTAAATCGTTCCACCCAGTTTCTACTGCCCACCGGCGGAATTCGGTGCAGTACACCTCCGCATCCCTTTTCCCTTGGCGCAATTTACGAATTGCAGAATCGGCAGAAGATGCACGATCCGGGTCATCGTAAAGAATTGCCATGTTGTTAAAGAAAGTATCAAGGGAATAACGAGCAGGGTCAGAGGAAGGCAGCCTTAGGGCCCAAATTTGGGGGTCACCCGAAAGCAGGGTCATAACGAATCTTACTTTCTCCTCACCAGATTGGAAAGAGTGAGGAAAGAAACTTAGGTACAACTTGCATGCCTCTTTAAAGATGAAAAACTTGGTGCGATCCCCACTGAACTTTTCAGGGAACACAATTTTAGGTTCATTGAGTTTGGTTGAACCCACAGGAGGAGGAAGAGGAGCAGAAACAGGAACAGATTGCTGCTGGGAAGCTTGCGTGGTCTCCAGCTGTCGGGTTAGGTTGTGGAAACCCTGCAGGAGATAATTTTGCTTCTGTTCATGGTCCTCCAAGCGCTGTAACAGGGTGGTAAGAAGCGCTTCGGTGGAATTCGGAGGAGCAGCAGCAGCTTCATCGTGACTTTCGTCCTCCATGGCCCGTGATAATGTCACGACCGGCACCCGATACCAGAACAAATGCCAAGCACCCTGGTCTCGGCTCGGCTTCACCAGTAGTGTGACCACCGTTGGGCTTCGGGAGGAGCCCTCAGCTTACTTGGGTGCCACCTGGACTTAACGAGGGGTGCAAGGCAAGATGTTCTGGCTGGCGAAGGGGCATGGCTGTTAGCAGAGTCTTTTGGGCCGAAGTTCACGGTACAAATGGAGCAGGCTAGAGAATCGTCAGACAGGCTGGGTCGAGGCAGGCAGATATCAAGAATCGTCAGGCAGGCAAGGGTCAAACCGGGTTGTCAATCAAGGGGTTAAGCAGGAAGAGTTAGGCAGGCAAGGGTCAGGATACAGAATGCAGAATAGTCAGGAACAGGCTGGGTCAAACACGGTAATCAAAGACTAGATTCAGAACAGATCAAACGCACAAGGCTCAGGAACCACAAGAAACAAGTTCTATCACGGGCACTGAATAAGAATGGGCCTTAAATACCTCCAAATTTCGCGCCAAAACGTGCGCCAATGCGCGCCGGCGTAATCGCGCCAGCGCGCCTGTACATTTAAGAGGCGCGCAGGCGCGCCGTGCGCGCCCTAGCGAACTAAGATGGTGCTGGAGGCCGCAACCGGAGCGCGGCGGCGTGGCGGCCGTCCAGAAAATTTTGTGAAATGGCAGAATTTCTCCAAATGTATTGAGAAAGTTTCATAAGTCAGTGGGCAATTTTTCTGAAGTTTTTTTCTCACTCTAAATTCATTGAAGTAAATGTGCGCTTTTTCTCACACCAACTGCACTAAAATAAACCTTTTTACAGTTTTTTCTAAGCGCAACAAAATGCATCATGAAGCAGATTATTCACTTCGTTACTGGCAGCTTCTTGCCTGAATTTCTCATTACCAATTTATATAACTACTATCATTTCAAGTCATTTTCCAGACTGCTTCTACCTCTGTTTTAAGAACACCAGCTCATCTATGCTATTTTGAGAGCAGGCATTTACTGACATGGTGCTACAAGCTAAAGAACACTGATTGGTATCCCTGTGTGTATATATATATGTATGTTATCCTTATTTAACCTGAACTATAGGTAGAGATCTGATGAAGTCATATAAAATAACGAGTTAACAATTTTTTAAAGAGAAAGAAACCCCACCAAATAGTTAATACTGTATCTATACCAAGTTAACTCAAACCTTAAATTGCAAGACTCTTTAAAAAATTGTTATATGGTGCTACAAGCTGTCTACATAAACCCTCCTTACACAGCATCATGTTCAAGTCCAGCTAACTAAGTGTTGAAGTACACTTATCTTTTGAAAGGAACAAACATTACAGGCAATTTGTAAACAGCACAGGACAATAATCCTGTCATTAATTCTCTGAATTTTCAGCAATAATGATGATCCATTGCATGAGAAATGGGAATGTTATACATGGGCAATGTTAACACATGGGCAGCAGCAGGCTGAACTTTGATAGTTAATCTTCCAAGGATAGGTGTAATTTGTGCAAGAATCCGCAAAGAAATGAGGAACATTACTATTTGTCATAAACAAAAACAAGGTGTCTGCTCTAGTGAGAGCTGCCACTTATGTAGGGGAATGCTTCTGGATAGGATTCAAATATGTTCCTCACTACTTCATTTCTTTTTGGCACAAACCTGTGCAGACATCCAAAGCACTATACACTGCTGAGCTACAACAGCATTATTATTAAAGGAAATGTGTTTAGAAAAATCTTTTAACCCTTTCACTGCCAGCCAATTTGGCCAAGTTGGAACTTCTATTGCCAGACCGTTTTTGAACATTTTTTGCTCATTCATTTTAGGGGACTTTCCTGGGGGGGTCTTTTAGTTTACCCATGAAAACAAGATATTGTTTTTTTCAGGACAACCTAAGCTTTCAAAATATGCTAGAATTTAGTTGTCATTCCAGTCCTGTAAAAAGATATGGGCTTCTAAGTGTATAAAAAAACCAAAAAAAAACAGTTTCACATGATACAAACGCATATATCAGAAGCATAATTTATTTTATGCATGAGAACATGGCAGATTTGGAAAGTTCTGTGTCTCCAGAACGAACCAATACCAAATATATATAATTTTATGGAGATTTCTCACTTCGATAGTTGAAAACTCCGAAGCAGTAAACTACCAAATTTCCAAAGCACCGCTCCACAAAACAGCATACATCTGATTTCAAGGCCAAACATTCCACTAACAGTAGGTTTACCCTAAAAAACTACCCCTTATTGGAAAGAACAGATTCTAACGAGTTCAAAATGGGTAAATATATATTTGTACTCCAAACTACCAAGTTGCAATTCTTTCCTAAAGTTAGCAGTTTTTATAAAAATGTGTTACATTTTTGAAAAATTACCACAGTCCACAGCATTGTATCTCCCACATATCATTATATACCAAAATACAACACCCCAAATATGAAAGCCCAGGGTCCGCTGAACAGTTTGATGCCCAATATGCATAGGTGCACCTAAGTATGTGGCATATAGGGGCCCCAGAACGAAGACACCCCATATGAGTTATCAGTTCTGGAATTCCAAATAATTTTTCAAGGGGCAAAAGTACAAAAATGTATGTTCACCCCAGAAAACCATATACTTTTGGAAAGTACACATTCTGACGAATCTAATATGGGTATGCACGTCTTTCTACTCAAAAGTACCAAACCGCAAAGCTTTCCTACATTTCGCAATTTTTATGACATTACTGAAAATCACCTCAATATTGCAACTCTGAAGCATCGTATCTGCCACATATCATTATATACCAAGATAAAATACCCTAAATATGAAAGCCCAGGGTCCACTGAACAGTTTGATGCCCAATATGGATAGGTATTCCTTAAGTATGTGGCGTATAGCGGGCCCAGAACGAAGACACCCCATACGAGTTATCAGTTCTGGAATTCCAAATACTGCAGAAGCCACAAAAAAGAAAGCTCTCTGTTTGATTTCAAATTAAGCAGAGAAATCCCTGTTTAAGGCAGGATTTTTTGTTCTCATTTGGTGTGTGAAGGTGTTAGCTACTTGGTGTGTGAATTTTGGGAAGTTTTGAGTTGATTTACTTTATTTAAAATCGATTTTTATTTTGACCCAGAAGGTGAGTGATTGCTAGCCCAGTTCCCTTCACTTCCTGTGGGCTACAAACTCACTGACAGATCCCCTACCCCTCCCCCACACCTGGGTGTCAGTTTCACTTGTTTTTTTGTATTTAGTTTCAGCTGAAATTTATCACTATTTGCACAGATTGTGTGTGTGCTTTTACTTTTATCCTTGTTTTGTAAGGAGAGAAAGCTAAAGGGAGAAGGATTTAAGAAAATAAAACATTTTCTAGTAGCAGTGCAACTCCCAGGCACCTGCTCTCGTTAACCCTCTCCCTGCTAAAGCTTCTCATTGTTGCATTTACTTTTGCTGATTAATAGAATTAAGCTTACTTTTTTGTGGATTGTTTTGTAAAATAATGGGAGGGAATAAAAAACAAAATTATAAAAAAATACCTCAAGCTCCTAAAGGAAAAGGAGCTGAAAAACCTGGCTGTAGCTATGCTAAAAAGCACCAGTCACAGCCTCTGTCAAAAAGCTCCACTGCTTCTGTTTCTGCTGCTGCAGCCAATGTGACCCCTGCTAAAAGTTTTGCACAGGCAGTGGCTATTGGCAACAACCCAAGCCAAGTCACTGCTGGGGTAGAGCAGCTTACAAGGAAGCATGGGGTTAGATGTCTAATGACAGGAGCTCATGGCATAGAGGCTTACATAAAAGCTGCAGCTGAAGTGGTGGGCCCATCTGTAATAGTGGCAGCAAGTAAAATGTATGGGAAAGCCATAATATTTGCCCGTACACTAACTGCAGTGCATACTCTAGTGCAGAGAGGCATCACAGTAGGGGGTGGTTATATCCCTGTAGAACCCCTAGAAGGATTAGGCATAAAGATAGTCTTATCTAATGTGCCCCCCTTCCTGCAAGACCACTTATTGCTACCCCACCTGCAAGCCCTCGGTGAAATAAAGTCAACTATTTCTAAACTTCCCTTGGGTTGCAAGGAGAGCAGATTGAGACATATCCTCTCTTTTAAAAGGCAGGTGCAATTACTTTTGCCTCGGGGTCAAGATACTATTGAGGGGTCCTTTGGTGTTCCATTTGAGGGGGTGCTCTATAAAATTTTTTACTGCACTGAAGAAGTGAGGTGCTTTCTTTGCAAGAACCTGGGGCACACTCGCCAGAGTTGCCCCAAAGGGCATATTAAGACCACAGTCCCTGTTCCTGCCCCCAGTACCTCTAATGCAACAGCATACCCTGCCACATCTATTGCTGCAGGCTCCTCAAAGGAGAAATCCCCTTCAGTAAAGAACCTCAAGGGGGTTGTTACACAACCCACCTCTGAAACCTCCAAACCTCCTCCTTCTTCACTCAAGTTATCTAAGGCTACAGCCTGCATTTCAAGTTCAGCAAAAGAGAAGGGGGGGAGGAATGTCAATGCATCCCTTAGTGCTGCAGTTGTTCTTGCCAAAAACCAACGTAACCCTGTTATTAACACTCCTAAGGGTGTGGGGGTGCCGGTGGTTGTAACACCTGTCGTGGTGGGAGCAGAGAGTAGCATTTCCTCTTCAAATGACAAGAAAAAGAAGAGGAAATTTAAATCCAACAGGCTGATACCTGAGGAATGGGTTTCAGTGGTCAATGATGGAGCACCCCCATCCAAGGGCAAAAAGGGCAGCAAAACATCTGTTCCTCATGTGGTGATATTGTCTAGTCCAACTGTTGGATGCAATAAACTGGTGCCAGACCATGCACCTATAGACCCAGTTGGGGAAGAGGAGGGGATTATGGGTCTCCCCACAGAGTCAGGGGTGCTGCATCTGTCTCCAACAGGGGATCTTCCCCTGGAGTATAACGGGACAGCTAATGAAACCCCTGCAGAGTGGGCCGTAAGTGTCCCTGAGGTGCTGAGCTTTGGGAACTACAACCAGCCTCAGTGTTTAGTGCCTCAGGGTATTTCACTCCAAGAAATGGAGAACATTGGGACAACCCCCATACAGGATCCTGCAGACAATGCTGCGAGGGAGGATAATGAGGCTAGAGTTGTAAATATGGAGGATAGCCAGACAGACTCTGTAAGGTCTACTGTGCATGTTAAGATCTCTCCTCCTTTCTCTTCCACTGACCCCAATGTTATTGCCATTCAGGAGGCACAGGAGGCAGTGGAAAGGGCAGAGGTTGCCCATCGAGCCTCTAAAGCTCCTGTTGTTAAGGAGCCAATTCCATCTGCTACCCCTGAGCCAAACACCTCCAGTGGTGTTCCAAGCAAAATCCAAGTATTATCTGAGCCGTTGCTGGGTCTCCAGATAGCAGGTGCTTCTGATCCTTCTCCTGCGACTTCTTGTGTAGATATTATCAAAGCTCCAGTGGAGAGGGGAAATTATCAATCCCTTAGCCAAGAAGAGTTCATGGATGAGGGGGACATCGAAGAGGAGGTTGACACAGTTGTGACAAATCCTTCTACCCCAATCATCCCAGCTGAGGATCTCAAGATGTTTCTTGAGAGCACCCTTGGTGTTAAATTGGAGAAGAAGCTACATATGGCTCTAGAGAAGTGGCATGATTTGACTTTGGTGATCAGTTCTGTGAGACAATACATCAAGGTCATAAAAGAGGCCAAAAACTATGGAACTGCAGAATATCTCCGTAGTGTTAAGTTCCACAAAAAGTGTTTGTCTCACCAGGCCTCTGTGAGGGCTAAAGCATTTACTAACACACAATAATGGCTCTAAGTATAAGCACTCTTAATACAAATGGCTGTCGGGAGCCTTTTAGAATGTTTCAGGTACTCTCCTTTCTACGCCAAGGAGGGTACTCTGTGAGTTTCCTTCAAGAGACCCATATCACTCAGGAGCTTGAAGCGACCTGGCATCTGGAATGGAAGGGTAGAATCTTTTTTAATCACCTCACATGGACGTCATGTGGGGTGGTGACCTTGTTCTCAGAATCCTTCCAGCCAGAGGTACTGAGTGTTAATTCTGTCATCCCAGGCCGTCTGTTACATCTCCGGGTCCGGGAGTCTAGTGGAACATACAATCTGATAAATTTGTATGCCCCAACTACTGGACCAGAGAGAAAGTATTTTTTTGAAAGTTTATCAGCCTATATGGAGACAATTGACTCAGATGAAGCCGTGATTATAGGGGGTGATTTCAATTACACCCTTGAGGCTCGGGACCGGAATGTTCCCCAGAAAAGGGATTCATCTGAGTCAGCTTTGCGGGAACTCATTGCCCATTTCTCCTTGGTAGACATCTGGAGAGAACAACACCCAGAAACCGATGCTTTCACCTATGTTAGGGTGAGGGATGGCCGTGTGTCTCAGTCCCGGATTGATAGGCTTTATATATCTAGCCATATTATGTCACGAGTTCGGTCCAGTAATATTAGCTTGGCACCTTTCTCGGACCACAATTGTGCTTCTTTGATAGTGGCAGTTGCACCATCTCTGCCCAAAGCAGCCTATTGGCACTTTAATAACAGCTTATTAAAGGATGAAGGGTTTGCAAAGGCAGTCCGGGAAATGTGGACAGACTGGAAGGGTTATCAGGATGAATTTGCCACACTGAGTCAATGGTGGGATGTAGGCAAGGTTCACCTAAAGCTCTTGTGTCAAGAGTATACAAAATGTTTGAGCAGACAGAAAAATGCAGAGATTGAGGCTCTGAATAGGGAGGTGCTTGATCTTGAGCAAAGGCTGTCAGGCTCTGAAGACCAAGCCATACAGTGTGAATATGTAGAAAAGAAAGAGACTCTGCGTAACATGGAACATCGACAGGCTCGTGGTGCTTATGTACGAAGCCGCATGCAGTTACTCTGCGATATGGATCGTGGCTCACGATTCTTCTATGCTCTGGAGAAGAAGAAGGGGAATCGAAAACAAATAACATGCCTTCTTGCGGAGGATGGCACCCCCCTTGAAGATCCGGAGGCTATCCGGGACAGAGCCCGGTCCTTCTATCAGAACCTTTTTTCTCCTGATCCCATCTCTCCAGATGCCTGCAGGGAGCTATGGAATGGGCTTCCAGAGGTCAGCGAGGGGAGAAGAGAGAGGTTGGAAAAACCAATCACTCTGAATGAACTCTCTCAAGCACTCCACTTAATGCCCCATAATAAATCTCCAGGGCTAGATGGATTGACTGTAGAGTTCTTCCAGTTCTTCTGGGATACTCTGGGACATGATTTCCATAGGGTTCTAAATGAGGCCCTCAAGACCGGTGAGATGCCACTTTCGTGTCGTCGAGCAGTGTTATCACTGCTACCTAAGAAGGGGGATCTCCGCCTTATTAAGAATTGGAGACCGGTCTCATTGCTCAGCACAGACTATAAAATTGTAGCCAAAGCTATATCACTCAGGCTCAAGTCTGTGCTGGCAGAGGTGGTTCATCCTGACCAGTCCTATACAGTCCCCGGCCGGACAATTTTTGACAATGTCTTTCTGGTTCGGGATTTACTACATTTTGCCCGGAAGGCTGGTCTATCTCTCGTTTTTCTCTCCCTGGATCAAGAGAAGGCATTTGACAGAGTAGATCACCAATATCTTTTAGGCACTCTGCAAGCCTATAGCTTTGGCCCACAGTTTGTGAGCTATCTAAAAACACTGTACACCTCTGCAGAGTGTCTTGTTAAAATCAAGTGGTCTCTGACTGCACCTCTGGCCTTCAAACGAGGAGTTCGACAAGGATGCCCTTTGTCGGGACAGCTGTATGCACTGGCCATTGAGCCTTTCCTGTGTCTACTAAGGAAGAGGCTTACAGGACTGGTGCTCAGGGAACCTGACATGAGGGTAGTTCTTTCAGCATATGCTGATGATGTCATCCTTGTGGCCCAGGACCTAGTTGATCTTGAGCGAGCACAAGAATGCCAAGAGGTTTACGCTGCTGCCTCATCAGCTCGGATCAACTGGACCAAGAGCTCAGGCCTTCTGGAAGGTCCTCTACATGTAGATTCTTTGCCTTCTGCTTTTCGCGACATCTCGTGGGAGACTAAAGTCATCAAATATTTAGGTGTCTATCTGTCAGCTGAAGAGCGTCCTGTTCCACAGAATTTTATTGAACTTGAGGAGCATGTTCTTACCCGCCTGGGAAAGTGGAAGGGTCTTGCTAAAATGCTTTCTATGAGGGGGAGGGCTTTGGTGATTAACCAGCTGGTAGCCTCTCAACTCTGGTATAGGCTGACATGTCTTAGCCCAACCCAAGAATTCATTGCTAAAATCCAGAGAAGGTTGCTGGACTTTCTCTGGATGGGAAAGCACTGGGTCTCTGCAGGTGTTTCAAGCCTACCCTTGAGAGAGGGAGGACAGGGAGTTGTATGCATACGCTCTCAAGTACATACTTTCCATCTCCAGCAGATACAGAGATACTTGTATGCAGATCCTTCTCCACAGTGGTGTACCCTAGCATCCAGCTTTTATCATCAGGTACGCAACATGGGGTATGACCGGCAATTGTTTGTCATCGAACCTGAAGGATTCATAAGAAGCCTCTCACCATTGCCGGCTTATTACCAAGAGACTCTAAAGACCTGGAGCATGGTGACTGTGCTAAGGCAAGGAGGCATTCAGGGGGAGGACATTCTAACTGAGCCCATACTTTACAATCCATCTTTAAAGACTAGGATGTTGGAGTCCACCAGCATCCGTCACCGCCTTTGCAGGGCTCAGCTAACCAGAGTTAGGGATTTCCTGGATTTCGAGAGGTCAGATTGGGTGGAAGCTCGGGCAGTTATGCCACGCATGGGGTACCTTACCACTAGAGTTCCACATCGTCTGCTCCAGGAGATCAAGAATAACCTCTCTCCTGACTCTCACTCATTTATTGATGGGGTTTTACGTGGTGGAGAACCACATCCACCTTGGAACTCTCCACCTCCAGCCATAAAAATAGCACCCAAGACCCGTCAATCCCCTGACACACCTCCTTCTCCCAACTTGAGCCAGTTGGAGAATTTTACCTCGACGTGCTTTTATGACATGACAAGAAAGCTATTGTACTCCCTCATGCTCCACACTGTACACTTTCTTGCTCTTGTCTCCCGCTATGATACCATCTGGAGGCGGGTGTTTAATGAGGGTGAGAAACCCCAGTGGCGAGCCCTTTATTCCAGCCTGGTGCCTAGACCCACTGGAGACTTGAGTTGGAGAGTGCTCCATGGTGCTTTGAGCACAGGAGAGTACCTGGTCCATTTTACAGACTCCACAGCTGCTTGCCCATTCTGTGGCAAAAGGGAGTCTGTGTTTCATGCTTATTTTTCGTGTGCTAGACTGCAACCTCTTTTGGCTCTTTTGAGGAAACTTCATCTGCAGTTCTGGTTACATTTTTCCCCTCACGTTTTTATTTTTGGACGCCCAGTATCCCGGGACAATCGAGAGAAAGACCTTCTCTTCAACTTGCTCCTAGCTTTAGCCAAACTAGCCATTCATAAGTCTAGAATGCAATGTTTGGAGGGTGGGAATCCTCTACCGGTAGAGGCTTTGTTCCGGGTGCAGGTGCGTTCCCGCATCCGAGCAGAGTACACCCAGGCAGTGTTCACTGGCCGGTTGAGTGAATTTGCTGACCAGTGGGCAATAGATGGGTTGCTTTGCTCAGTATCCCCAGATTTGGTTTCTGTTAAGACAACTCTCACACTTCATATTTAAGTGCACTTTAATTTAAGTGACAGATCTATTATATTCATCATCAACATCTCCTTTGAGGTGTAATTCATTTTGGTGAGCAATCACTCACCTGCAATTTGAATAATATTCCAAATACTGCAACATAAGAATATTTACAGCATTTTTCAAGGGGCAAAAGTACAAAAATGTATGTTCACCCCAGAAAACCATATGTTTTTGGAAAGTACACATTCCGACGAATCTAATATGTGTATGCACATCTTTCTACTCCAAAGTACCAAGCCGTAAAGCTTTCCTACATTTGGCAATTTTTATGACATTACAGAAAATCACCTCAATATTGCAATTCTGAAGCATCGTATCTCCCACATATCATTATATACCAAGAAAAAGCACCCTAAACTTAAAAGCCCAGGGTCCACTGAACAGTTTGATGCCCAATATGCATAGGTACACATAAGTATATGGCGTATAGGGGCCATAGAACGAAGACAGTTCTGTAATTCCAAATACTGCAAAATCAGCACATTTACAGCATTTTTCAAGGGGCAAAAGTACAAAAATTTATGTTCACCCCAGAAAAGCATATATTTTTGGAAATTACACATTCTGAAGAATCTAAAATGGGTATGCGTGATTTTCTACTCCAAAGTACCAAGCCGCAAAGCTTTCCTACATTTTGCAATTTTTATGACATATACAAAAATCTCCTCAATACTCCAACTCTAAAGCATTGTATCTCCTACATATCATTATATACCAAGATAAAACTCCCTAAACATAAAAGTCTTGGGTACGCTGAACAGTTTGATACCCAATATGCATAGGTACCCCTAAGTATGTGGTGTATAGGGGCCCCAGAAAAAAGACACCCTATACGAGTTCTGTAATTCCAGATACTGCATAATCAGCACATATACAGCATTTTGCAACAGGCAAAGGTACAAAAAACTAGGTTCACCCCAGAAAACCGTATATTTTTGGAAAGTACACCTTCTGCCGAATAAAAATTTGCTAAAACTGCCTTTCTACTCCAAACGTACATACTGCAAAGCAACGCTAAAAGCAGTGGTTTTTATGATATTTATGAAAATCTCCTAAAAATATTGCAGTTGGTCGCATTTATCTCACCCAATTTCTTACATACAATTGGAAAACACCCTAAATATTGACGCCAAGGGTCTACTGAACAGTTTGATGCCCAATATGCATAAATATACCAAAGCAGGTGGGCATGTGCAGACCCCAAATGAAAACAGTGCATAAGAATTTTCTCAGCTGTCAATTCGCCTTCTGTGAACATAGCGCCCTGACTGCATATAATGTGCCGTAAGACCCCCAGGACAAAGACCCCCCAAAACCATATATTTTTGGAAAGTATACATTCTGCTGAATAAAAATTTGCTACAACTGTCTTTCTACTCCAAACTTACATACTGCAAAGCAACGCCAAAGGCAGCGGTTTTTATGATATTTCTGAAAATCGCCTAAAAATATTGCAGTTGGTCGCATTTATCTCACCCAATTTCTTATATACAATTAGAAAACACCATAAATATTGACGCTAAGGGTCTACTGAACAGTTTAATGCCCAATATGCATAGATATACCAAAGCAGGTGGGCACGTGCGAACCCCAAATGAAAATAATGCTTAAGAATTTTCTCGGCTGTCAATTCGCCTTCTGTGAAGATAGCACTCTGACTCCATATAATGTGCCGTAAGACCCCCTAACAGTACGAAGACCCCCCAAAACCGTATATTTTTGGAAAGTACACATTCTGCTGAATAAAAATTTGCTATAACTGTCTTTCTACTCCAAACTTACATACTGCAATACTATGCTAAAGGCAGCAGTTTTTATGATATTTCTGAAAATCGCCTAAAAATATTGCAGTTGGTCGCATTTATCTCACCCAATTTCTTACATACAATTAGAAAACACCATAAATATTGACACTAAGGGTCTACTGAACAGTTTGATGCCCAATATGCATAGATAAACCAAAGCAGGTGGGCACGTGCGGACCCCAAATAAAAACAGTGCATAAGAATTTTCTCAGCTGTCAATTCGACTCCTGTGAACATAGCACTCTGACTTCATATAATGTGCTGTAAGACCCCCTAACAGTACAAAGACCCCCAAAACCATATATTTTTGGAAAGTACACCTTGTGCCGAATAAAAATTTGCTAAAACTATCTTTCTGCTCCAAATGTACATACTGCAAAGCAACGCTAAAGGCAGTGGTTTTTATGATATTTCTGAAAATCGCCTAAAAATATTGCAGTTGGTCGCATTTATCTCACCCAATTTCTAACATACAATTAGAAAACACCATAAATATTGACACTAAGGGTCTACTGAACAGTTTGATGCCCAATATGCATAGATAAACCAAAGCAGGTGGGCACGTGCGGACCCCAAATGAAAATAGTGCTTAAGAATTTTCTCGGCTGTCAATTCGCCTTCTGTGAAGATAGCACTCTGACTCCATATAATGTGCCGTAAGACCCCCTAACAGTACGAAGACCCCCCAAAACCGTATATTTTTGGAAAGTACACATTCTGCTGAATAAAAATTTGCTATAACTGTCTTTCTACTCCAAACTTACATACTGCAATACTATGCTAAAGGCAGCAGTTTTTATGATATTTCTGAAAATCGCCTAAAAATATTGCAGTTGGTCGCATTTATCTCACCCAATTTCTTACATACAATTAGAAAACACCATATATATTGACACTAAGGGTCTACTGAACAGTTTGATGCCCAATATGCATAGATAAACCAAAGCAGGTGGGCACGTGCGGACCCCAAATAAAAACAGTGCATAAGAATTTTCTCAGCTGTCAATTCGACTTCTGTGAACATAGCACTCTGACTTCATATAATGTGCTGTAAGACCCCCTAACAGTACAAAGACCCCCAAAACCATATATTTTTGGAAAGTACACCTTGTGCCGAATAAAAATTTGCTAAAACTATCTTTCTGCTCCAAATGTACATACTGCAAAGCAACGCTAAAGGCAGTGGTTTTTATGATATTTCTGAAAATCGCCTAAAAATATTGCAGTTGGTCGCATTTATCTCACCCAATTTCTAACATACAATTAGAAAACACCATAAATATTGACACTAAGGGTCTACTGAACAGTTTGATGCCCAATATGCATAGATAAACCAAAGCAGGTGGGCACGTGCGAACCCCAAATAAAAATAGTGCATAAGAATTTTCTCGGCTGTCAATTCGCCTCCTGTGAACATAGCACTCTGACTGCATATAATGTGCCGTAAGACCCCCTAACAGTACAAAGACCCCCCAAAACCATATATTTTTGGAAAGTACGCCTTGTGCCGAATAAAAATTTGCTAAAACTATCTTTCTGCTCCAAATGTACATACTGCAAAGCAACGCTAAAGGCAGTGGTTTTTATGATATTTCTGAAAATCGCCTAAAAATATTGCAGTTGGTCGCATTTATCTCACCCAATTTCTTACATACAATTAGAAAACACCCTAAATATTGACGCCAAGGGTCTACTGAACAGTTTGATGCCCAATATGCATAAATATACCAAAGCAGGTGGGCACGTACGGACCCCAAATAAAAACAGTGCATAAGAATTTTCTCAGCTGTCAATTCGCCTTCTGTGAACATAGCACTCTGACTGCATATAATGTGCCGTAAGACCACCTAACAGTACAAAGACCCCTCAAAACCATATATTTTTGGAAAGTACACATTCTGACGAACACAGAGTTGCTAAAAATGTGTTTCTATCCCAAATTATCGAAGTGTAAATGAGGCTAAAAAATTACATAAGGAAAAACAATGCAAGCATAAAACTGCAATAAGAATCACAAAAAAGCAAATACAATTAGGAAAATCAACTAAATAACAAAATAACTGATCCGACAGCGTGGTTAGAGGTCAGAATGCTTGATCCAGTAGTCATGCTTTGAAATCTAAAGATTTTAGGGAAATAACATAAGGTAAACTTAGAAAATGAAAAAAAAACCCTATAAGTGTGTGTTTGTGTATGCATGGATGTACAGCTCTAAAAAGTGTATAAATATGTGCATATATCTATTTGAGTATGTAAATATGTGCAAAAGTTTGAAAAATCAAAAAAATCAGAAAATCAAAAAAAAAAAAAAAAATACTTTTACTAGTATGTGTACTGTGTATATGTAAATGCCTGTAAATGCCTGTAAATACCTGTAAATACCTGTAAATAAGTAAAAAAAAGGGGCACTTACCAAATCTAGATGAAGAGGAGTCCTTTTCAGAGCTGTAGGGTTGAGACACGCTGAGTCACTGCACCAGGAAGTGCGTGGGCGGAGCACGAGCATGTGCTCTGCTGGTGCTTGCGACATGGAAGCTGCTGAATCTGTTGCTGCTGTTGCTGTGTCTCTCTGCGACCCTGGAGTGGAGGTTCGCCGATCTTTTTCAGGTAAGCTCATTGCCTAGGGGGTTCTGCTGCTAGCTGCTCCTCTCTGCACGCTGATTTTGCAGTGTGTGCAGAGAGAGAGCTGTTTTAGTAAAGAACGTAGCTCCTACGTTCTTGGCACTTAAAGCCTTTTTTCAAAAGAACGTAGGAGCCACGTTCTTGGCACTTAAAGGGTTAATTTGCTACATTACATACAGTCTACATTAGGGGGCAGACTTATCAAAGGTCAAAGTGAATTTTTGATTTAAAAAACTTTACATAGTTACATAGTTAGTTACATAGTTAAATTGGGTTGAAAAAAACGACAAAGTCCATCAAGTTCAACCCCTCCAAATGAAAACCCAGCATCCATACACACACCCATCCCTACTTTTAATTAAATTCTATATACCCATACCTATACTAACTATAGAGCTTAGTATCACAATAGCCTTTGATATTATGTCGGTCCAAAAAATCATCCAAGCCATTCTTAAAGGCATTAACTGAATCAGCCATCACAACATCACCCGGCAGTGCATCCCACAACCTCACTGTCCTAACTGTGAAGAACCCCCTACGTTGCTTCAAATTAAAGTTCTTTTCTTCTAGTCTAAAGGGGTGGCCTCTGGTACGGTGATCCAATTTATGGGTAAAAAGGTCCCCTGCTATTTGTCTATAATGTCCTCTAATTTACTTGTAAAGTGTAATCATGTCCCCTCGCAAGCGCCTTTTTTTTTTGTAAATTCTCTGTTTATTAATTTTCAAACAAGGGGGAGGAAGGTAGGGGTACAGAAAGAAGAGGGGAGGGGAGGAGGGAAATGCAAGCATATATGGTCATATCACATACAGAAACATCAAGCAAGCAAAGAAAACGAGTCATATCTAGAACCATAATACCCTGTACGTGAGTTGTCTATGGAACAGAAATAAAGGCATGGTCAGTCCTTCATCATGGATGTGAGAGTTCGTAAACCGTGAACCGTGAACCAGGATCAGGAGCATTGTCTAGTAGAGTGTAGCAATAGAAAGGGAACCAAACTGTAAATGCAAGGTTACAGAGGAACGGGAAAGCGGAACTAACTTGACTTGACTAGTTGGTTGAGATCTATTATCCAGGGCGACCAGACTTTCCAATATTTAGAGCTATTATTCTGTATAATATATGTCAGTTCCTCTAACTTCCTAATCTCCTCAACCCTAGAGACCCATTCTTTAAAAGTGGGGGGAGTGACGTCCTTCCATTTCACTGGTATGAGGGCTTTTGCCGCTTGAAGAAGGTGCAATGTTAGAGGGCTGAGAGGTTTATCCACCTGATTCTCTGGTAGATTCAGGAGGATCAGTGAGCGATTTTCCAGTAAAATTTTCTCTCCCGTTACCCTATTAACAGCTTCCAATATAGCCTTCCAGAACCTTTCCAAAATAGGGCAAGATAGCCAAATGTGAGAGTGTGACCCTACTTCGGAGTTACATCTCCAGCACAAATCCGAGCTTGATGGAAACATTTTTTTAAGACGTACTGGTGTATAATGCCTCCGGGTTATCAATTTGTACAAAGCTTCGGTAGCTTTTGAGGCTCTTGACGAATTATGTACGGTTTTAAAAATTTGAGTCCATTGTTGTTCTGAAATTTTCACCTGTAATTCTTTTTCCCAGCCAGAGTGGAAGGCTTGGGCAGTTCTAGGAAATGCATTAAGTAGAAGCTTATAAGTTAAGGAGATCATTCTGGGTTTATCCAAATTGGTTGTAAGTACCTTTTCCCAGGGAGTAAACTGTCTAGTCCAGTCCCCCGAGAGTAAAGGTTTCATGAACCCATACAGTTGATTATAGTTCCATAGATCCCTAGGGTGAGATCCCCAGCACTTTTGTATGTCAGCCAGTGAAATTAATTTGTTCCTTTTGATGAAGTCACTTAACCTTGTTTCCCTGCCATCTTTATGACCCCACCTGCTAAAAGCGCCTTTTTCCATCCCAGGAGTAAACATAGGGTTGTTTTGTAGGGGGGCCAACAGATAAGGAGATGCAGTTAAGCAGTATTTCTCTCTATTCCGGTGCCACGTTTTAAGAGTGGCTGAAATCAAGGGATGATTGAGGATATCTCTAGGGATTTCCCTATCAGCTAACCAGAGGAGATTTACTAGGGGGATAGGGGTCGTGGATTGTTCCAAAGTGCACCAGGCCTTCTTGTTCTTATCCCTGGTCCAAGAATATATACGAGTTAGGTGTGTTGCTAAGTAATAAAGATAAGGGTCTGGTAAATTCAGTCCACCTTTATCTTTGGGTAAGATAAGAAGATTATATTTGAGCCTTGGATTTTTCCCTTTCCATACAAATTTTATGATCAATGATCTGAGTGAGGTGAAGAAGGATCTAGGGAGGTGTATAGGGAGTACCTGGAATAGGTAAAGAAGTTTAGGGAGAAAAATCATTTTTACGGCCTGTATCCTTCCCAACATTGAAAGTTGAAGCTTACCCCAATTATCCAGCAAAGTTTTGAGAGATCTCATCAAAGGTAAATAGTTATCCTCATATGCTTTGCCTAAATTGGCTTGAATATTCACACCGAGGTATTTAATATAAGGATTGGCCCACTTGAAAGGAAAACTGTCCTTTAGTCCTTTGATTAAGGGGGTTCTAATATTTATTTTAAGAATCTCCGACTTATTAAGGTTAACTTTAAAGTTTGAAAGTTCACCAAAATTGTTCATTAGGCTAAGGATGTTAGGGAGAGATATGGTAGGTTTAGTCACACATAAAAGCAAATCGTCAGCGAATGCCACACATTTATATTCAGTCCCAGAAATTAATGGGCCTGATATATCTGGGCATAGTCTTATGTGTGCCAAAAGAGTCTCCATTACTAATACAAACAGAATCGGGGAAAGTGGGCAGCCCTGTCGTGTACCATTGAGGATTTGTACCTTAGGAGAGAGGGTTCCATTAATCTTTATTCTGGCAGAAGGACAATTGTAAAGTGCCATGATTCTATACCTTATTTTGCAAGCGCCTTTTTTCCAGAGAAAACAACCCCAACCTTGACCCTCATAATTTAAGTCTTCCGTCCCTCTAACCAATTTAGTTGCACGTCTCTGCACTCTCTCCAGCTCATTTATATCCCTCTTAAGGACTGGAGTCCAAAACTGCACTGCATACTCCAGGGACCTATAAAGAGGCATAATTGTGTTTTCATCCCTTGAGTTAATGCCCTTTTTTATGCAAGACAGAACTTTATTTGCTTTAGTAGCTACAGAATGACACTGCCCAGAATTAGACAACGTGTTATCTACCAAGATCCCTAGATCCTTCTCATTTAAGGAAACTCCCAACACACTGCCATTTAGTGTATAACTTGCATTTATCAACATTGAACCTCATTTTCCAGTTTGCTGCCCAGTTTTCCAGTTTAGACAAATCACTCTGCAAAGTGGCAGCATCCTGCATGGAACTTATAGTTCTGCACAATTTAGTATCATCTGCAAAAATAGAAACAGTACTTTCAATGCCCACCTCCAGGTCATTTATAAACAAGTTGAAAAGCAAGGGACCTAGTACAGAGCCCTGCAGAATTCCACTAACAACACTGGTCCAATTAGAAAATGTTCCATTTACCACAACTCTTTGTAGTCTATATTTTAGCCAGTTCTCTATCCAGGTACAAATACTATGTTCCAACATAGTTCCAACATTCCTTAATTTAACCAGTAACCTTTTGTGTGGCACTGTATCAAATGCTTTAGCAAAGTCTAAGTAAATCACATCCACTGCCATCCCAGAATCGAGGCAGTAAAAAAGTAATTTGTGGGTACTTTGACCATCGAATGGGCCAAATTCGACTTTGACTCTGATTCATATTGAAAAACCTTCAAAAATTTGACCACTCGAAAATCGAAGTACTGTCTCTTTAAAAAACTTCGACTTCGACACTTCGCCACCTTTTTTTAAAAAATCCTTCGAATCGGTTGATTCGAAAGGGTTGAATCGTTCGATCATACGATTTTACTTTAATCGTACTTCGATGGTATACAGTACGTCAATTTTCGCTGGAAGAAATACTTTGATGATCGAAGTACTTAAATTCGATGGTCGAATCTCGAAGTTTTTTTACTTCAAATTTGATCCTTGATAAATATGCCCCTAAGTGAATATTGTAAGATGTTTTCATGATCATTTATTTCACGTTTAAATTATTTTTACAAGGTATAAAAACCTCACAGAATGTTTCCTTATTGCTTTTATAAACAACAAAAACAGTGAGAAAAATAAGTGAATGAATACTCTCCTCCCTCCTCCCTCATCATAACAAATTCTCCTGGATTTAGACAATGTATAAATACATATCTGCACAGGGAAAAACACTGTAACTCTGTAAATTCTAAAGTGTTGATTATAACGTGCACCTTTATAAGCACAGATTGGTCAGTAATGCCAACCATCTGTCTTGGAAAATCCAACTAGCAGAAAAATTACAAGGGCAACAGGTCATTCTTCATGCATATAAAAAAACATAATACCATATGAGTGAGATTGAGCTGGTAATTGTATAAAAGATAACGAATAGTGATGGGCGAATTTGCGAAACGGCACCGGCGTCTCGTGTTTTTGACGCCAGCGTCCGTTTTTTTTACGCCGACGACCGTATTTTGACACTGATGCCCGTTTTTGACGCCAACGCCCGTTTTTTTGGACGCCGGCGACAATTTTTTTTGCTGCTGGTGGCGAATCGTGCAAATTCACAGCGAATTCGCGCCTGGCGAATAAATTCGCCCATCACTAATAACGAAGTGCAGTAAGATTTTTTTTGTTAAATAAATACATCTATGAAATCTATTTTTTTATGAAACAAAAATATTGACATCTGTTTTTAACAACCCTGGGTTGTTTTATTAATGAAATACCTACATAAGTATATGTATTGTGGCACAGAACATATTATCAGTTATCTCAGCAACTATACTCTGAGGGGGTTATTTACTAAACCTCAAATTTATATGGTCGGCTTTTTGGGCCAAAAAAGAAAAAATTATGCAAAAAGCACGAATTCAAAAATCCACCATCTCAGACCTGTCAAAGTAATGTATAAGAGAAAATTGTTTCATACTTACCGTAATTTTCTTTTCCTGGCCATTCCCCGTAGTAGCATCTCAAAACTTCTGGGTATTCCCTCTCAGCGATGATAAGACAGAAGGAAGAAAAAATACCGACACTATAAATGCCTCCTCCCCCTATGCTCCATGTCTAAGTACAAAGCTTCTGGAATACATAGATAAAAACATTAATGGGTGGGGAGATGCTACTACGGGGAATGGCCAGGAAAAGAAAATTACGGTAAGTATGAAACAATTTTCTCTTTTCCTGGCCATTCCCTCCGTAGCATCTCAAAACTTCTGAGTTAGTACCCGAGCAATAATTCACTAGGGAGGGGAAAGGAAGAAACAACACTCAAAATAATGCTACACACAAATTTAATGATTCAAGAAGAAGAAGCGGCCTGCAGAACCTTGAGGCCGAAAATAGACTCTTTCTGAGAAGAAACATCAAGCTTATAATGTCTAAGAAAAGTATTAGAGGATCTCCATGTAGCCGCCTTGCAGATCAAGTCAGGAGTCACCTGTGCCTCTGCCGCCCAGGATGCTGCCATCCCTCTGGTTGAATGAGCTCTCACCCCACTTGGTAACTGTTGACCTTGTTCTCTGTAGGCCGTAGTAATTGCCAGTACTATCCATCTTCCGATTGTTTTAACAGAAGCAGCATTACCCTTATAGATTCCTGCTGGGATAATGAAAAGATTATCTGACTTTCTGATAGCTTGAGTTCTCAGAATATATTCCTCCAGACAATTTCTCACATCCAGGTTTGACCATAGAGCCTCATCCTGAGAAGGAAAGTCAAGATTAAATGATGGAAGGACAATGGGCTCATTTAAATGAAAACTCGACACTACTTTCGGTAAGAAATCTGGCATTGTTCTAAGAACTACCTTCTCCGGATAAAAAATAGTATAAGGGGCCTCATATGAGAGAGCCCTCAGTTCGCAAATTCTTCTGGCTGAAGTTAAGGCAGTCAGTAAAACAGTTTTTAGAGTAAGGTGCCATAACGAAATTTCTTCCATTGGTGCAAAGGGTTTTGCTGCTAAAGCCTTCAGGACAAGTGGAAGGTCCCACGGAGGAGAGCGAGACTTAATTGGAGGATGAATACGCTTTACCGCTGCTAAGAAACGAATTACCAAAGGCTCTTCTGCATATTGGACGTTCAGGATAGCCGACAAAGCTGATACCTGCACCTTCAGTGAATTCCAAGAAAGGCCTCTATCTATCGTTGTAGATGGCATAAAAGGCGTAGAACTGTCTCTCTGAGCCCAATCCTGAAAACAATCCCAAATCTTGTAATATTGTGAGGAGGTAGTGCTCTTCCTGGCTCTGAGAAGCGTAGAAACAACTTTGTCAGATATTCCAAAACCTAGAAGTCCTCCCCTCTCAACCTCCAGGCCTTGAGATTTAGATATTGAGGAAAGGGGTGATACACTGGCCCCTGGACTAGAATGTCGGGTCTCTTGGGAAACTGTATTGGTTTCTCGATACTCAACCTCCCCAAAAGAGGGTACCATGGCCGACGCGGCCAGTCTGGCAGGACTGCTATTACATTTGCTCTGGATCTCATTATCTTTCGGAGAACCAGGAAGATGAGTGGTAGCGGGGGAAAGATGTAGAGAAGATCCTGACCCCAATCCTGGGCTAGGGCATCCACTGCTTCTGCTTCGAGACAGGGCCTTCTTGAAAAGAACCGTGTCACCTTTGCATTCTGGGAGGTCGCCATGAGATCCAGAGTGGGAGTTCCCCACTTGCGAGTTACTTGAATGAACATCTCCTGATTTAGTTCCCATTCGGTATAATCCAATGGTCTTCAGGGGGGAAGATCGGCTGTTAGATTTTCCTTTCCTGGTATGTAAACTGCGGTAAAATCTGACAAATGCATTTCTGCCCAGCATATAACTGGTTCCACCTCCTGAAACAGGGAAAAACTTCTGGTGCCCCCTTGTTTTCTTATATAAGCAACTGTGGATACATTGTCGGATCTTATCTTTACACAAGTTCCCCTTATAAGATCTGCGAAGGCCTTTAATGATTTGGCAACTGCTCTTATCTCTAAGATATTTGAAGGAACGTCTCTCCAATTTCCAGGCCAGAGGCCCTGTGCTGAATGGCCTAACAGTGAGCTCCCCAACCTTCTGCTGAGGCGTCGGTATATATCTCGATCCAGGATGGATCCTTTAGAGGAAAGCCTTTTAACAGATTTCCGTCTTCCAACCACCACTGCAGACTTAGCTTGATAGAGGGTGGTATTGGAATGAGTTGAGTCCAGTCCTTGCGATATCTGTTCCACTGGGAGAGAAAAAGATGTTGAAGAGGCCTCATTCTCCACTTGGCCCACTTCACTAGACCTATACACGAAGCCATGAGACCTAAGATCTTCATTATACATCTTGCTGAAGCTTGAGTCTCCCGACAAAGTTTGGAAATTTCCCACTGAATCTTTGCCTTCCTTTCCTGAGTCAACCTGACTATATTGTTTGTTGTGTTTATTTCTGCTCCCAGAAATATAAGGGATTGAGCCGGTGACAACTGACTCTTGTTCTCGTTCACCAACCAGCCCATCTCCTTGAGCTTGGTCAGAGCAAGATCTCTGTTCTTCAGCGATTGCTCTCTGGATCTTGAAACTAGCAACAGGTCGTCCAGATAATGGAAAATCTCCAAGCCTGCTTGTCTTAGCCATGCAATAACCACTACGAGCACCTTCGAGAAGGTCCTGGGAGAAGTAGATAGACCGAAGGGAAGACAAGTAAACTGTAGATGAAGATCCCTCCAAGCAAATCTCAGGTACTGCTGATGCTCTACTGCTACTGGCACATGAAGATATGCATCTTTCAGATCGATCGTTATTAACCAGTCGCCACAATTGATTATTGGCCTGATGGTAGCCAAGGTTTCGATCTTGAAGGATTGGATCTTTATAAACCTGTTTAACCTCCTTAAATCCAGAATAGGTCTGAGGTCCCCCGAACTTTTCATAACAAGAAAAAGAGTAGAGTAGAAACCTCTTGTTCTTTGATGCTGCGGAACAAGTACCACCGCTCCTTTCAGCATTAACTGTTGCACATACTCCTCCATTGCTAGAATGGCTTTTGGGTCTCTTGACACTTGAGTTTGACAGAAAAAATCTTGGTATGGTTTTGAAAGAAATTCTATTCTGTATCCTCTGTAAATAATTTCTAGTACCCAGGAATCCTGAGTTATTCCTGCCCAGGCCTCCCTGAATTGTAGGAGTCTTGCACCCACTCCTAGAGTCTGGGCAGGCCTCATCTCATGCTGACTTATTCTGTAGTTTAGGAGAGCCACTGATTCTTGGCTTACGGTTCTGAAAAAAGCCGGAGTTATTTGAACGCCAGGAATGGCCACGAAAGGAATCTCTTCTTGATCTATAAGATTTAGACTCCTCCTTGCGTCGACTGAAAAATCTCTCAGATTGAGATCTCCTAAAGGTTTCCCTGAAGCGTTTATTCTGTGGCAAAAAAGAGGACTTTCCACCGGAAGACTTGGAAATAATGTCGTCCAGGGATTTACCAAAGAGGCGCCCTGCTTCATACGGGAGCTTACATAACGTATTCTTAGACGCCGTGTCTGCCTGCCAATTCCTCAGCCAAAGGGCCCTTCTGGTTGAGATAGACAAGGCTGTAGTACGGGCAACCAACTTTGTTGCATCTATAGCTGCCTCTAAAGAGAAACTAGCAGCCATCTTCAGTTCAGCTAAACTCTCTCTAAATGAGTCTCTAGAAGCTCTAGACTCCATTGCATCTTCCAAATTCTCTATCCAAATAGTCATGGCTTTAGCAACAGAAATCTGAGCTACTGCAGGTCTGTAAAGTGCTCCAATGGCAAGAAAAAGCCTTCTCAAATCTGTTTCCATCCGACGATCCATCGGATGCTTAAGAGAGGACACATCGTCAAAGTGCGGTTCTTTTGGAAAGACGTGCCACTGGGGCATCCACCACTGGTAAAGCATCCCAATCTTTTACCACTTTCTCTGGGAAGGGATGGATCTTAGAAAATTTAGATTCAGTAGGAACCCTCTTAGCTGTCTTCAGCCATTCAGCTTCAATCAGGTTCTTAATCTCCTGATGTAACGGAAAAGCAGCCTTCTTCCTCTTGTTAATAAGAACTGCTGAGGTAGAAGGAACAGAGTCCTGTATGGATAAGACTTGTTTAATTGATTTAATCAAAGGAGATATTAACTTATGATCAAACCCATAAGAATCGCCCTCCTCATCATCATCGGAAGATGAATAAATCTCCCTTTCATCTGCAATTGAGGAAGTAGAACTATAGTTATCTCCATCTCTACTGGTAGAAGGCTTGTCCCTTTTAGAACCTGTCGCTTGCTTAACACCCTCTGTCACTGCATGCTTAATCCATGCTAAAATGTCCTTAGAAGATGATTCCTCTCTCACTGAGTCCTGTAACTCCACAACAGGAAAAGGAGGCGCATCCCCTTTCGTACAGGGTGTCTCAGAAAAAGTAGGAGCAAGAAACTGCACAATACAGCTTTTACAAAACTTTTTCTCCTTAAGAGCAGGCTCATAGCAAGTGAGACAAGATCTCTGAGGTGTTAGGGGATCAGAATCTTCAGGGGTCTGTGACATACTACGGAAAAAACACAAGCAAAATACACATAAGTACCAACCACAAGACTCGATGCCTGATAAACTGCTCTCTTTCCTTTTTTTTTTTTTTTTTACCTTGCAGAGGATGGCCGTGAACACGACTGGCGCAGGCAGGCCGGACAGAAGACTCGCCAGCAAGCAACGTTTGAAATTTTAAAACAAACGCCGGCGCATGAATGACATCACAGAATGCGTCGTTGCAAACGAGTCGCTAGGTAGCGAATAGCCTAGAAACCAATCGGGCCGAAAAGGCAGGGAAATTCCCTCAGGCAGCCCGATATGAAGAACTTCCACCAAGGGACCTACACCGAGACACTCCTCAGGAGGCTGAGCGGTGTGGCATCGGGTGAGGAGAGAAAGAGAGCGAAGAACTCCCCAGCCGGTAAGAACACTTGCTTCACGCTGACAGAAGGAAAAAGACATGGAGCATAGGGGGAGGAGGCATTTATAGTGTCGGTATTTTTTCTTCCTTCTGTCTTATCATCGCTGAGAGGGAATACCCAGAAGTTTTGAGATGCTACGGAGGGAATGGCCAGGAAAGTAAGTCAAAGGGAGATGCCCTTATCCCAATTGGAAATTATTATTGTTTGAGCTCGATTAAGCTTGATAATCAGATAAATTTGGGGTTTTCTGGCAAAACCCACAAAAAATCTATCAATTTGTAAAAATAGTAAAAAAAAAAGTACTATTCGGGTTTTCACTCAATTTATAGTTTGTTTGCCCTATCTGATTTATTAGATATATTAATATTATTCTATTATTATAATAAATAAAGCAAAATCAGAGATGGGAGTTTTGTCAAGCTTTTTTGATTTATTGGGAGTTTAGTAAATAACCCCCTAAGAAACATAATTTTTTAAATTTTATTTGGATTGGATTCAGGACTGGTTTTAGGTTTTAGTAGTTTATTCTTTATTTTTGCTTCAATCGGGAATATAGGTATTTGGTTCTACTAGGATTCCAACCACTACACAAGGAAAGCAGCTAGCAAGTTCTCTCATTATCTTTCACCTGCATTTTCCCTCTCATCTTATCAGTCTTATTGATCAGCCTACCACAGCCAACTACGTCCCTGCATCGCTTCCTGGCCTGAGCATTAATGTAGTTTTGCTTGAGTACTGTGGCTTGTCCCTAGCTCTAGCTTTTCCATTCCATTAACTTTGCCAAGTTCCTGCTCCAGTCCTGTTCCTGCTCCTGTCTGTTCCTGGCTCTACACCCACTCTGTCCTACATCTGACTTTCAGTTATGCCTTGGTTCAGTTCTGCCCGCACTCCAGTCTGTTCAGCTTGCTCCCAAACAGTCCTGTTTCTTAAGTAACCACCCACCAGATCCATGCATTTGGATTTTCTCTTAAATCCCTGACAATAGGTTCTTCATATCACAGGTGCCTTGCCTAAAGAATACTAACCATTATATTTTAACTACAACAAGAATACAATACAAAGTAAATTTACTGCCTTTTTTTTAAAAAAAATGTACCTCCGTAGTTTAATATACAGTGTGCTGTGCTAAGATGTTATAGCAGTACTTGAAAAAAGATGATCATTGAGTTAGAATTTAGGCCAATTAAAGTTAGCAAGTAATATTAATTATTTATAAACCAGCTGATTAATGAGAGAGGGTCTATTTTTATGTTTTAGTGAATTTAGCACATCCTGTTCTTTCTAGTGCAGGTCTGTATTGGTTAAACCACAGTTGTTCAGCCTGAAAATAAAATGTAATCTGTGTAGTGAGATGTAAAACTTTTTAAACAAATGTGTAGTGTGACATACACTCTTAATTAGACAACCAAAATATTTAATCAAGGTGCACCTGCATGGAAGCAAAGTAATGATTAGCAAGACAGCATGCATTACTTTCCCCAATTACTTCTGCACACCTATACATGCCCCCATTCTGTTCATACACAGAGACATAATTCAGCATAAAAGCTTTATAACAACACAAAAAAAAAGCCTATAGGCTTTTCCAAATAATAAACAGGGTAAAGTTGTGTTCACTACTAATTTTTAAAAACATTAAACCAGGGTGCAATGAGGTTGTGACCAGACAATTCATACAGACAAATACAAGAAGTCTTCTGCACTCAACCCATTAACAATATATTGTATTGGGATTGTTTGTCCATATATTGCAATATATTTAAGCTGGCTAACTTAGCCAAAGTCATCCCTGGTATGGCCAGTCCTACACCAACTTGCATCTGATTTATTAAGAATTCTGTTGCTTCATTACATATTTTACACAGGGACTAAGTTTTACCTGCAACTTACTTGCCGATTTCAAGGTTAAAACTCCCAAACTTGGTTGCCATTTTATTGACCACCAGTGGGATCACCAGACTATAGCTGGAAAGGGTGGTAGCTACAACATGGAGCTGGCCACGGCTGCTGTATAAACTAACAATGTTAGGTTTTGCTCACCACTAATTTTTAAAAACATGAGACGGGAGTGCAATGAGATTGTGACCACAAAATGAATACAGACAAATACAAGATGTCCTCTGCACTCAATCCATTAACAATATTAATATTGACAATTATGATAGACATTGAGATATTTTGTGCCTTAAGCTACCAAAAATGCCTTACCCTTTAAACAAACAGGGATTGTTTGTTTATATATTGCAATATATTTACGCTGGCCAACTACGTCAAAGTCATCGAAAATGTCTCAATGCCTTAAATATATTGTTAATGGGTTGAGTGCAGAAGACTATTTGTATTTTTCCAAATAAAGCCCACTTAACCTGCATTTAGACTTAATAAAGATTTTTAATAAAGAAAAATATTTTATTTTAAAATACTTGTACCGCTACTTATAGGAGGATGCTGACTGGTCAAAGTCATAACCAGGAAATTAGATACTTGAAGGAAACTGACTGGAGGGAGCAGATAAAATTACTGCAAACTATAGTCATCAACAAATAAGCTGCACAATGCTGAAATGTCAGTACTAGCAACATTATTTATTTTTACTGCTTGAAACATGTGTAAATAAATATTATAAAGTTTACCAGCAAACATTCAAATGAAGATAGCCCATTATATCTAACTTTTTTTTTTAAATAAAATTTGTTATTGTTTTCACACGATCTGTACTACAGAAATAAAAAGGAGAATAATTGTATGTCAGCATTTCACAATAATATACAGCATAACATTATAATATGTCCACATGTAAAACCACTTTTGGATGCCCTGCTATTCCACAACATCTATCTGGATGGAAGGGAGAGGTGGTTATGATTGAATACATTGCCATGTCTTACACATTCCTCTGATATAGCTAACAACCCTCCAAATGGGATGCATCTGGTCAGTCACGTAGGAAAGCAATTTTAACAGTGCTGACATTAGTTGGCAATAGTGAAACCAGTGAATATCGCTAGATTTCAATAGCTAATATCCAGTGAAAATATAACAGAAAGGATAGAGAAGATTAGAAAAGGAGAAGAAGGTTAGAAGGGAGAGAATGGGGAATGGGAGAAGAGAAGAACTGTCTAGGATTCTTCTCATGAGATTCAGTACACATCCGCTAACGAAAGCATACCATTTACCCGAGCAAGTACAGCCGAAGTCCGGGAGAGAAAGCTAATGGGCAGGAATAGGCTGGCTCTCAATATATCAGTAAAGTGACTTACAAAGGGTCACGACATGGCATGCTCACCTTTGCTGAATCTGGCATCAGGTTTGGCTGAGCTGCAGGTAGTGGTCAGAAATTAGATATTGGGTCCAATAGAACCATTTTTTAATTTAATTCCTCGTTTCCTTCTCTGATTTGGAATACAAACAATTCTCCGATTCAGCGCTTCTAATAAAATTTACGCAGTCAATCAATTACAAGGCACAGGGATTTTAACTCTCTCAGGGAACTTGTAAACACCCTTGGCGTTGCTCACCATTTAAGGCTAGTGGCCCGGGTGCTAATAGCCCCGGACCCTTCACTGAAGTTCTACAGAAACGTACGTCCCATCAGACTCCCCATCAAAAAACATCAAGTTACTAGTAGGTAAAGTATATTTGCAGAGTCTTACCCTGTCCACGTGGTGACCCAGGTGCAGCCGCCCGAGTCTGTCACAGAGGAGACGTTTTCACAGCACACTAGATTTTGTGGCAGCGCACACCAGCATCAGAAGGAATTGCCCACACAAGGTTATGGTTAAAAAGGTATAACTTTATTTTCACATCCGATCAAACTTCACATGCTTCTCTGATTTGGGTCTCAATTGCTCAAATCTATAGACCTCCACCACTTTATTACACCAGTCTTTGATTTCTGGAGGATCGATTTGTTTCCACTTTAGTGGGATTAATGCCTTAGCATTGTCCAATAATATAGGTGTTAATGATTTTTTGTATGTAGAACATGAGAGTTGCGTATTATGGAGTAAGGCTACCAGGGGATCCTTTTTGATATCCGTCCCGGTGATCTCTAATATGACGTTTCGTATAGCGTCCCAAAAGGGTTTTAAGATGGGGCAACTCCAAAATATATGTAACAGAGTTCCCTGGTTGACCTTACATCTCCAACATAGAGGCAAGACCTCATGTAAATTTTCACTAGTTTAGTGGGGTATTTATACCATTTTGTGTATAATTTATAATTAAGTTCCTGCAGTTTGGTACAGGGAGATGAAGTGTGCATTAGCTGAGTGATTTTGTCCCAAGTGTCCATTGGTATTGTGGTGGCTAAATCATTTCCCCATTTTGATTTAAAATAGAGAGCTGGGCGTGGAGAAAGCTCTGTGATAGTCCTATAAAGGAGGGAGATCGCTTTCGGTGGAGCCTTCTCTTTTGCCCAAACCTGCTGTATTGCTGTAGGTTCTTGTCGTTGCATGTGCACTGGGAATATTGAGGTGATAAAGTGCCTGATCTGGCGGTATTTTAACCTATCCAGGTCTGAAATGTCTTGATTAGGAATTAGTTCTTCTATCTGTTTTAGTTGGTTCCCGGTGTAGAAAAAGCTGGCCCCTGAGTGTAGCTGTCTCTTCCATCCTTAATAATTATCTAAATTTAGACCGGGAGTGAATGTGGGATTGCCAAAAACTGGGGTGTGTAACGGAGGTGCAATAGCCCATTTACCCAATTTGACCAGTCCATCCCAAGTTTCTAACGTATATCTTAGCTTGTGGTCTGTTTTATCCTTGTATACTCTGTGAGAGTGCGGTATCCATAAGCTTGGCCATAGTTGTGTTACCATGGAATCTTGCTCTATCCTGGTCCAGAGTTTAGTCCGTCTATGGAAGGACCAGTCCAAACACCTGGTCAGGGCAGCAGCTTTATGATATTTAACCCAATTGGGGAGTCCTAGGCCTCCGTGTTTTTTATCTGCTGAGAGCTTTTTAGGGCAATTCTAGGGTTTTTATTCATCCAAACGTATTTACTAGTGATACTATTCAGAGTTCTAAACAGTGATTTGGGGGGGAGGATATGGAATTGTTTGGGATAGGTTTAAAAAGCGAGGGAGGATATTCATCTTCAGGACGCTTATTCTACCTATCCAAGAGAAAGCAGGCTTAGACCATTTTTGTAAATCTCGGGAGATAGCTTGTAGTAGGTCCTTATAGTTGTGTTCCGTTGTTTGTTTGGGATCAGGGAAAATCTTTATTCTTAAGTATGTGAAGTGAGAACTAGTGGGTTTAATTGGGAAATTTCATAGGATAGCCGTGTAATCAGCGTGCTGGTGGGAAATGTTAAAAGCCACGGATTTTGATAGGTTAATCTTAAAATTCCTAAATTTGTTTTAAGTTTGGAACTCTGTTAGTAAGTTAAGCAGGGAGATCCTAGGATTTTTGACAAAGAATAAGAATTGTCTGCGTATGCAGCTATTTTATGCTACCTGGAGCCGATTTGAAATCCGTTTATGTCTGGGTTCGCCCTAACTTTATTGAGAAGAGTTTCTAAGGTAAGTATAAAGAGTAGGGGTGAGAGCGGGCAGCCCTGTCGTGTGCCATTTCACCTCCAGCCTGGCTTCTATTTTGCTGGTCGCCTCTCCTATAGCACGCAGCTCTGTTTTAATGTACGCTATATCTGCTCTTTGCGATTCTGTGAGTGTCTTCGACATTGCACGTAGGTCTTCTTTAGTTGGGAGAGAGGAAAGAATCGCCCGCAGATCAGAGGGGACTGAGGCCGAGCTGAAGCCGGAGCATGCTGATCCGGTAGGACTGGGGCTTCTGTTGGCTGCCCACACCATCTTGGAACTACGTGCTTCTGCACGGTTGCTAGATCTCCTACCCAGAAAGGGAGACATTGTGCTTTGAGCACTGTGAGTGCTGGTTTGGGAGGATTGCTCACCCTTCTTGTGATGTTTCCCCATTTCTTGGGAGTTTCCGCAGGCTATGAGGTGCTGTGTCAGGCTTTGCAGATGGCTGGGGTTGGGAGCACAGACAAAGTGCGTCCTCTCAGCACACCATTACGCCACGCCCCCCATTATATCTAACTTTTAAATCTAATTATGGAAAACACTAAATCTATTACTTAGCAAATGCAACCTATTCAACTAAATGGTTTATTGTGAGATCAAAAAAGCAGATTAATATACACACAAGCTGTCCATTGATACTACAGGAAATTCAAACAGAGCAAAACTGGGGAAACATGTAAAAAATATTTATAATCAGTCACAAACCCAGTGGAGACTTTGCAATATCTTGAAAAACACCAAATAAATTAGAACATAAAACATACATCTTGCAAACTATTTTAGCTATGTATTATACATCAAATCCAAGCGACAAGCAATACTATTGTTCATCAGATGAGTCTAGAAAAAATCTGAATGCAAAAAACTTGATTGAGTTGAAAACAAACTGCAATTTATCTAGTTTATAGGCTAAAAAACCTTGAATTTATGAAGTTTTTGAGGGCAAACCAGTCTAAAACACTCGAAAATCATAAAGGCAAAAAACATCTTCAAATGGTTAAAGGGAACTCTGCCATTGACTTTTAGATTAATTTGACAGGTTTTAGCTTGAGTATTTTTGGATTTGGACTATTACCAGCTTCAGGTCATAATATGTCTCGGAAAAAAAAAAAAATTATGAAAAATTGAGATTTTTTGTGAAACTAACCTTGAAAAACTAACATTTTTTGAGAAAACACAACTGGACCTTTTAAATCTAAGTTAAATATCTGTGTGCTGTTCATTCTACAGTATCACTAAATGTAAGAAGGATTATCCATGTCTATCACAAACAAAAGATTACTGTTAATATTCTTTAATCACATGCAACTTACCATCTGTTATCTGGCTGTATGACATACATGTCTCAGCTTTAGGATGCTGTATGATTAGATACTAGCCTGAAATCCTACAATAAAGGTAGGGTATTCGTTTGTAGATTATTATCTACAGCCTAGCCATAACAGTAGCATACTAACCCTAGATATAGTGACTGATAAATTGCTAAAGCTGAATCATCAGTTTAGGAGAATTTAAGTAATATACGTTCCTTTTCTCTGCCTCTTCCTCCCACACTTTCTTATTTTCGCTCTAGAAATCCTCTCTATTTTTACATTAGTTCCCTCATTTAAGATATTGAAAAGTAAATACTTCTGTACAGCAAGAACGTAATTGCAGTATATAAGTTTCACCATTAACTACACTCCATTCCTGTGAGTTATTACAATTATTACCGTATATACTCGTGTATAAGCCGACCCGCGTATAAGCCGAGGTACCTAATTTTACCTATGAAAACCAGAAAAACTTATTGACTCGCGTATAAGCCTAGACACAACTATGTTATATATGTTGCTCTTTCTTCACGGCTGGGATGCCTCACTACAACATGCAGGAGCCGTGAATGAGCTGGTGGAAGTCATAGCTGGACAACAGATGGAGGGCTGCAGGTTTGACATCCCTGATTTATATCAATGCACCTTCCACCATTAAGATGGGAGCCCAATGCATAGTTCTAGGGTCCCTCTAACTGTGGTCCTTACACTACTGGGGGTTTGCTGAGGTGACCTTTGATCCCAGCCTGCAGAAGCCAAGTGGGTTTGCCTTATTATACGGAACACATTTTAGGACATCATGCGCCTACCGTAATTGACGCATGCGTTGTCCTATGCCTTCTCCATAGCGCATCGTTGGCCTTTGTAGTCACGCCTGCTCCAAATGCGCAGTCACACCAGATGACACTTGCGCTGTTGCTCTTCGCGGCTGGGAGGGGGATTCATCGCTACAAGGCAGCTGACCCGCGTATAAGCCGAGGTAGGATTTTCAAGCACATTTTGGGTGCTGAAAATCTCGGCTTATACGCGAGTATATACGGTATTGAAATAAATTGTTCAGAGGTCTTAAAGCATAAGTTATGTTATATGTGTTTGTGTACTGTATGTGTACGAACATTCACCAGTCATTTTCTAATGGGCTTGTTTACATGTTTACGTATACATTGGTAGGTAGACATATGTTCTATAAAAATAAACTTTTCATTTAGAGTGTAGGGTCAACTTATAAGTAGACAAAATGCTTTTCCAATCATCTTTAAAATATCACACTACTCATTTTTTTAAAGGGGTTCTAGATGCAAAAAATTACACTCACTGTGTATATTATTTATGTAATAATAAAAAATGTTTGCACAATGTAACCTAAAAAAATCAGTACCATTTTCAAGTACTAAAGGTTCATATTTCTCTGCATTTCCTGCAATTCTACTAACCCTAAGGCTAGGGCCGGAACTAGGGGTAGGCAGAGTAGGCACGTGCCTAGGGCGCAAAGCTTAATTTTATTAGATAAAGGCAATCATATAGGCTAAAGGCTATTTAAATAAATAAGGGGACTGAGTCAAAAGAGTTAATCTAAATAAATTCCCTTTTAAAGTAGAAATAAGCATGTATAGTCAGCAGAAGCTGAGCTACAACTTTGTTGTTCAATATGGTAAAATGTCACAGGGATAAATCAATAGCATACACCACTGCGTTTCTGGAATCTGTTCTATTGATTTAATAACATGGACCACCAAAAGGCTTTTATAAAGCTACTAATAGCAGACTGTAAGTTAAAGATTTTTTTTAAAAAAAATAATTACTTGCATATACATTGATAATACATGTTTAGGCACAGTCTGCATAAAACTAATCTATCTTGTTGATATGTACGTAGGTAAACTAAACTTTTCCATGATTTGATTCTGTTTGGAATTAAAACAGTATGGTTCAGATTATGTTATTTTGCAATGCTGACTTTCCAACCTCTCTGACTTTGCATCAATGGAATTGAAAATATATGAGAGATTATAAAATATCACTCCATTGTTGAGCACAACTAAGTACAGGAAGCTGTAAATTACTTTGTCGCAGATTTAGCACAAAGCCAAGACTGCTGGATAATTGAGTACACTTCCGTACAAGTGCAATGCATATCCAGCTAAATGATACCATCAGAATTGCATTTTCAAATAAGCACAGTGTATATCTTTGGGCAGTAAGTAAGTAAGCATTTTAATCATTATTGAAAATGAAGCTTGCCAAGATGGCTCTATATCTGATTTAGGATTCAAAGCCATTTTCCCATCTTAATGGTAATTTTCATACTTGGATTTCACCAGCATCCATCCATAAACTTCACTTTCTAAAATTAAATGTAAATGCATTTGAATTTGCATGGTTGTCATGTGAGATGTTTTTTTTCCAGTATGAAAAGATATATAGTCATTTTGATTGCTCTGTCTATGAATTAGTTCTTCATTTCTGGAAATATAAGCTACAACTCCATTCACATTCTACACACTGTATGGATTACAACACAGAATTAATTTTCAGATATGTATTTGAAATCCTTAAATAGTTCAGACTATGTGAGGCTCAAGTAGATCAACGATAAAAGGCTGCATGGCCTGAAACGTTGCTGTGATACCCTAAAGCACTAATAAAGGCTTTTTAATAAGAAAAATATTGTGTGGTTCCAGACGGTTCCCATTTGTGATATCAGTGGAAATTGGCCTCTAAATAACTACCCCTATAAAGAAGCGAAAATCATTGTGCTGACTGCTTGTTTACTAGACTCAACTAGATCAATGAGATACACAAAGAGTGTTTCCTGTTATCAGAGTTACTTTATGAAGGCCTTACAACCTATAGCTGTTGTGTCATTATTGCAGGTTGAAAAGCAAGCTCTCTACTACTACAGTTACGCACAATTAAATAATTATAAAATAAATGTAGTTGCTGTAATTAAATATGTGGCAGGATGGCTTAGTGGTTAAAGCTGGTGCCTTACAGTGCTCGGGTTCTGAATTTGATTTGGACATGGTCATTATCTGCTTTCAGGTATATGCAATTATTTTTATCCATGGCTTGTTAAACCTCCCTCACTTCATGCGTGAGGGAGGTACAACAGACAGGAGAGAGCAGAGGTGATAGTAATTGGATGGATGGAGGAGAGCGAGCTTGAATGGATGGATAGGTAGAGGCAGAAGAGGTGAGATGGGCAGACAGGAGCAGAGGTGAACTCACAGGCTACAAAATAAGGGATTAAATGGGTGGCAGAGACCAAAAGTAAACATATGGGCCAAAGGGAGAAGATGGAATGGATGAGTGGGTGGGATAAAGGAGGAAGAGTTTCTCTGGGGGGAAGCACTGGTGGAATGTTGGGCTGCAGAAAGTAGAGGGAAACCAATACTAGAAGATGACAAGAGGGAACTCGGGGATGTTAATGTTGATAACTTGTACTTAACCTTAATGTAGAGTTATAAATTATACTGTATAATGTACCCCCACAAACATTTTCAAAACTATTAGTAGTCAATTCAAAGGCATGTGACCTATATACACCCATCCAACATTTGGCCTCTTTGTTTTTATATGTTCATGTAACTCCTCTGCGACTTTAAATATCTTTATGAATGGCTATAAATACATGTATTTAGTACTAGAGAAATGCGTACATTGTACATTCTATGCATTTGTACATTGTTAGTACTCTATATTGAGTAATTTTTTTAATTTCTTAAAATTACTAATTTTCATTGAATGCAGACATACATGTCAGTTTAAATGAATAGTTGCGCAGATTACCAGAAACAACCAAATATATCATCATCATGACCCTACTATTGTTTTCTTTTTCAGATAACCCGAAGCAAACAACTCGGGCTACTGTTTTCATAGAGATCTTGGATATCAATGACAATGCCCCAGAATTTGCAATGTTCTATGACACATTTGTGTGTGAAAATGCAAGAGCTGGACAGGTATAAATTAATTCATGAAAAATTAAGAAAAAAAAATGTAATTGTCAAAGTAAAACAATTGCCTTAACCCTCATTAATATGTCATCATGAGCAGGGTTAGTGATATCCTTCTAACAATGTAGTACTTATGGTTTTGGGTTTAGGGTCATAAGGTTATGCTACAGAAAAAACAGGTAGCAACCCAGTTTCCCCATAGCACAATTAAACTCACTCATGGGAAATTCATGTTTAAATTAGATTTAATATGATATAGAGTGGCATATTTTAAGCAACTTTTTGCTTGGTTTTCATTGTTTATTTTGCATTATTTTTCACATTATTAGCTTTTCCGTTCTGCTTTTTTCTAACCTTTCTAAAAAAATTATTTACCCTGGCAACTAAAAAAGCATATAGATGGTAGGGGATTGGTGTGGTCTTTTAGGTCCTCTCCTATTCACTTCCATTCTTATTTACTGCTGTTTGTTACTATGGATAATTAATCTTAACCAGATAGCAGTAGAAAATCCCAAACCTGAGAGCTGCACAGTAATATATGTAAACAAACATGCACTTGTTTGTCCTTGAAAGCAACAGGCTGAATGATGGCATAATAGCCTTATACTATACACGAGCCATACATTCATTGTAGCTAAGAACAGTTATTAGTTGGTTGCTAACACCTGTTTTAAAATAAAATTACAAAACCACGTCTATGATCTTTTCTGAAGCTGCCACACTATTCTACCTTTAAAGGACATGTAAACCCCACACAAAAAATTAATCAGTGAACAACCTCTTTGAAATCTTTAAAAACTATAGTTAAAAGGTCAATAGTAAGGTTGCAGCATCCACTTATTCACTTAGGATTCCTTCTCATCCTCAAACCCACTTGGTCAATACAAGCAGGACTTTTAATCAAAGTAAGTTGTGCCTGTGTAAGCCTGCATTCTTGATTGCATTAACTTTGCACATGTGCTGCATGCAGATGTACATCACTGATGTTGTGTCAAAGGGAAAATGGCTGCCAGGTGAAAGCTGCTATTTGTTTTAGGAAAATGTGATACTGGCAAACAGACAGGATTTATGAAGTAGAAATTATGTAGTTTACATGGGGAGATGTCCCCATCTAATATACATGGTAGGAAAATGTAGGTTTTACATATCCTTCAAAGAACTAGCACTAACAATTTATAAGGGGCTATTTACAAAGTGTTACTGCAGCTAATGTTGCACAAAGATGGCTCCATCATTGCTTGAAAAAATGTTAGTTCCTTATTTCATGTAAAGCTTCTCCTTGCACTTTTACATAGTTGCTCTTATTGTGCTGGTTCCATGCCACCTCCTCTTGAGAATCACAAGCAGAGCATTTATTGACACATGGGAAACCCTGGAGCTACTGCGCCACAGTGACTTTCTTCAATTGATGCAGCAAGCTTTAAGAGTTGATCCCAGGAAAGTTATTGAGATATAATGTACAAGATGGTAGCATGCAGACACTTAAAGGAGGAAAGCCATCCTGCCTAACATTTTGCACCCCCAAGTGCAGGATGACTTTCCTTCTCCTTTAAGAAAATATATTTTTTTATTTTATTTTAAAACTTGTATTTAAATCTGGACATTATTATTATTTCTTTATGTTTCCTGATGATTGAAAGTTTCCAGTCCAGAAGCTCTGCTTTCTGGCTCTAGTCACTGCTTATTCACTATTAACCATGTTCACAATCTATACACAATCATAATCTTGTCTGTCTGTTTTCTATGAAATGACAGGCTTTTAGCTATGATACTGTGGTCCTCTGCTGCTAAATTCCTTGTGTTGGACAGAATGCAGACTGTGTTACTATATATTTCCCCTTCATATAAACACAATGTGAAGTTGGTTAAAACATTGCAGTACTGTAGAATTTACAAGGGCTTTCTACAGTACGGTTTTGGTTATCCTAACTTTTGGGGTTAGGATGTTACATTTTGCACTTGTGCTCTTAAATATTTCTATTACAAATGAAACATTAAGGGGCACTTTTACTTTGCTCGAGTGAAGGAATGGAATAAAAAAAATGTGTTTCTTTTGGCTACTTCGACCTTCGACTACGACTTTGATTCAAACTTAAAATCATTTGAATATTCAACCATTCGATAGTCGAAGTACTGTCTCTTTAAAAAAAACTTTGACCCCCTACTTCGCCACCTAAAACCTACCGAGGTGCAATTTTAGCCTATGGGGAAGGTCCCCATAGGCTTTCCTATGTTTTTTTGGTCGTAGAAAAATCGTTCGATCGATGGATTAAAATCTTTAAACGTTCGATTTTTCGTTTGATCGTTCGATCGAACTAATTGTGGTAATCCTTCGGCTTCGATATTCGAAGTTGAAGGATTTACATTCGGCAGTCGAATATCGAGGGTTAGTTAACCCTCGATATTCTACCATATGTAAATCTGCCCCTAAAACAGTCAATAATTTTTCAGTTGTATAAAAAGCTTTAGCTAGTTATAGATGAGGGAAATAATATTAGCTTCTTCAGCAAAATGTTATCTTATTACTAGGGATGCACCAAATCAACTATGTTGGATTCGGCCGAACCCCCGAATCCTTTGAGAAAGATTTGGCCAAATACCGAACCGAATCTAAAACTTAATTTGCATATGAAAATTAGGGTTTGGGAAGGGAAAAACATTTTTTACTTCCTTGTTTTGTGGCAAAAAGTCACGCGATTTCCCTCCCCTTCCCTAATTTGCATATGTAAATTAGGATTCGGATTAGGTTCGGGCCGGCAGAAGGATTCTGCCAAATCTTGCTGAGAAAGGCCGAATCCTGGCCGAATCCCAAACCGAATCATGGATTCGGTGCATCCCTACTTATTACTCATGTAGGCATGCTACTGCATGTAGCTGCATTTTCTTTAGATGTATTGTTGCAGTTCCAGTGTACTTTAATAAAAGGGATTTATTGTGCCCCATCACATGCACAGAAAACATAATTTTAGGAATAGTATACACATTATTAGCACAATCTTTTTTAATAAATGATATAATGTTATAACAATAAAGAGTGAAAAATATAAGCATAAAAATAATAGAATCCAATTAAGTTGACATTGCTAGGAGAAAAATATATGAACTGTATTATTGTATAAAATTGCATTATGGCGGTCTTCCATCTGCAGTATATTATAACAACTGGTTGCATATTACATCCTATATTTTCATATTAAATCTAGTGGTCATCTTAATGTCTTGGTTCAAGGTTGAGTTACCTTTAAGCAGTATTTGTCAAAAAAATATTTTCAAGGTCCCTGTCCCTCTAACTGTCAATCATATTAATAGTCTGACTGAGCAAAGTCTTTACTAAATAATTCATTAGTAATTATATTTTGAGATCCACTTTTAATTATATACTGTATATTTACACATGTATGTATGCATGTATATATACAGTGTATACAGTATGCATGTATATACTGTATATATACAATACACACAGTTCCTTTTCAAACAGGCTTTTATGTTCCTCTCTATGCCTAGAATTAAAATCTGTGTCTTTGTTGCCTGCACATCCCTATGAATGAAACCTTACTGAACAAGTTCAAACGCTGATGTGATAGCACAGTGTGGTTTTTTTCCTTCTCATTTAGGTTGCTAGTACACCATTACCTAAATTATCCTGTGTATGCACAACAAATCTTTGTATTGATGTAATATCATGGGCATGGTTATTATGTTTTTGGCTACAGAAAATTATATTATTGATAGGTTGTGTATTAAATACAGTAGAATCTGTAATTTGTGTCTGTGCAGGGATAGGCCTAAGTCTTTAGAAATGCAACTTATGTTTACCAAAAGTATTGGTTAACAAACTGCAAAGCATGTCCTGATTTTACCCTCTTTAGCTGAAAAGTTGCAAAACACATTCATTACACAATAAGCTTCTATTGTTGATACATAAGGGAGTGGCATGGAATATTGGGAATTAATTCTTCACACTAAATAGATCTTGTCATCCAAAAGTGAGGAAAAAGTTGAAAATAAATAAACTATTAACTACTGTGAGTTTGCAGCCTACCCTAGCCACCTCCAGCAACACCTAAAATGTATGACCATTTAGAATAGCAACTATTCCTTCATTTATGTAACCTGTTAGAACTTTTAAAATAACTACATGAATCATAAAAAATACATTTTATTTTATAGAATATTCTCTCTTTTTTTATTTATTTGTTATCTATTTCTGATCTAATATGATATCCATTTATTTTTAAGTGATACATAAAAAAAACAAAGGAAAAAAATCAGTAATGACATTATATACAGTATTTAAATTTAAAATATCCTGTAATTCTAGCTCTACAGATTTAAAAATGTTGTACTACCTGATAAATTTACTATTATTTTAATTTATTCTTGTAATTTTGAGCCTTAACGTTGACCTTGTATTGTCATGTTATTTTGGCTTCATGGTATTACTGTCATAGATTTTGCTTCAATGAGATACAGTACTGAAAGTTTTGCAGTTCATTTAAAATAAGCAAAAAAAATGTATGTGTATTGCTTTCACCATTTTATTTGATGCAGATATACCTGAGCCTTGCTGCCAGTTAACATAGATCACTCTTGTTTACATTCTTCTAACATGGACTGACTCTTTTATGTTAGATTATGACCCTAAAGAAGACTACATATAATAACATTAAGGGGCGGATTTATTAAGGTTCAAGTTGTTTTTCCCATGAAAATTTGAGTATTCGGATTGCATTTTGTGGTGAAAACTCACATTTTCAGGTTTAAAAACAACAACTCAAATATTAGAGAATTATTTTACCTTGACCCTGGAAATAGCTTGAATATGAAAATACTGTATACCACCTAAAACCTGTCGAGGTTCTGTAAAAGTCAGTGGCAGTTGTCCCTGGAACCATTTGAAAAGGCTAACAGCCTGCTTGATGTTCAAGTTTTTTTCAGAGGGTTTTGCCTGAAAACGCAAATCAAGAACTCAATTTAAGTTTTTTTCCACCAAAAAATACTCAATTTGAGTTTTTGGGTTACAAGACTCGAACTTGCAGAATCAGGTTTTTGACATTCAAGTTTTTTCTTAAATAAGATCCACGCAATGATGGAGTGCTTGACCACTGTGCTTTATCCACTTGGATCAGGTGCTAAACAGTATAATAACCCACCTGCCAGGGGTCCAAAATCATACATGAAGTCCAATTAACTGCAGCACACTCGATTGTTGATTTAAATTTGTGTCATTGTGTTTTTATTTGGCTCACACCAAAGTAGTTCAGTGAAGCAAAATTTTTGCCACGTAGGGCCCTTTATCAAGCTTGATAAAGGGCCCTGTACTTCCCGAAACATTGCTTCACTGATCTACTTTGGTGTAAGTCAAATAAAAACACAATGACTCAATGATTTCAATCAACAATCGAGTGTGCTGCAGTTCATTGGACTTCATTTTCTTAGATAAGAAACCATTCGAGTTTCAAAGTATTTTAATGTGTATTTCTATTTGATGCAGACATGCCTGGGTAGTAGCCTTGCGGCCTGTTATTGTAGTATTTAGATCACTCTTGTTTACATTCTTCTGCCATGGACTGATTAATTTATGTTAGATTTTGACCCTAAAGAAGACTACATATAATAACATTAAGGGGCACATATATAAAGGTTTGAATTGTTTTTTATATGAAAATTCGAGCATGTGATTTGTATTTTGTGGTCAAAACTCACATTTTCAGGTTAAAAAAAAATCAATCAAGTCTTTTAAAAAACAACAACAAAAAAACCCCTCATATATTAGAGAATTATTTTACCTGAACCTTGAAATAGCTTGAATATGAAAATATATCCTGAACAGCTTTCCAATTCTAATTGATTGCAAAGTTATTTCTACATGTGATTTCTATCTATATACATGAATTTTTTCAAAGAAAAAGAGAAATTAATTCACTGTATAAATTCTATGTAAATAACTTATGTATTTAAAGAGAATATCATTGTTTTACTATTTTTATCTATATTTAATGTTGTGAAATTACCCATATTTCAGAATACATATCATTATAGCATTGTGGTTTTCTAATTTAGCTTAAGGATCAGGCAACTTGCTCCCAGTCTTTTCCATGTTTTTTTTTATCTATGCTTTATTGCATTTAACACTTTGGGGCCGATTCACTAAATTCGAGTGAAGGATTCGAAGTAAAAAAACTTCAAATTTCGAAGTATTTTTTGGGCTACTTCGACCATCAAATGGGCTACTTCGACCTTCGAATACGACTACGACTTCGAATCGAAAGATTCGAAGTAAAAATTGTTTGACTATTCGACCATTCGATAGTCGAAGTACTGTCTCTTTAAAAAAAAACCTCGACCCCCTAGTTCGGCAGATAAAAGCTACCGAAGTCAATGTTAGCCTATGGGGAAGGTCCCCATAGGCTTGCCTAAGTTTTTTTGATCGAAGGATATTCCTTCGATCGTTGGATTAAAATCCTTCGAATCGTTCGATTCGAAGGATTTAATCGTTCGATCGAAGGAATAATCCTTCGATCGTACGATCGAATTTTCTGCGCTAAATCCTTCGACTTCGATATTCGAAGTCGAAGGATTTCAATTCCTAGTCGAATATCGAGGGTTAATTAACCCTCGATATTCGACCCATAGTGAATCAGCCCCTTAGGGTCAGATTTATCAAGGGTCGAATTTCGAGGGTTAATAGACGCTGATATCGAATTCGAAGGATTTTATCGCAAATGCTTCAAACGAACGATCGAATGATAAAATCCTTCGAATCCAACGTTTTGAGCGATTTTAATCGATCGATCGAAGGATTTTTATTCAATCAAAAAAAGCTTAGAAAAGTGCTGGGGAAGGTCCGCATAGGCTAACATTGCAGCTCGGTAGGTTTAAAGTGTTTAAGGTTTAAGTATAAAGTCAAAGTATTTTTTAAAGAGACAGTACTTTGACTATCGAATGGTCGAATAGTCAATAGAATTTTACTTTGAATCGTTCAAATCATTCGATTTGATTGAATTCGATTGAATATGACCAATTCGATGGTCAAAGTACCCAAAAAAATACTTTGAAATTCGAATTTTTTTCCATTTGAATTCTTCACTCGAGCTTAGTAAATCTGCCCCTTACAGTTCATTGTTTCTTTCTTCTATGAACACCAGACATTTTAACTGCTGCAGACTTCTCATATGAGGTCAGGTGATCAAACCATTTTTAACAACTGGGAACTACTTTCATTTTTAGTGTCTCAGAATGAAGGATTTCCAGCTGGATTTTACCACATTAATTAAAACTTTTCTGGTCAAATCTTTAATTTCTGCAATTGTGTTTTAATTAGCACTAGCTTAATGAAGAAAATTTATAGAGAATATTATTTTTTTTTTAATTTCTGCAATTGCGTTTTAATTAGCACTAGCCTAATGAAGAAAATTTATAGAAAATATAAAATTTTTTCAAGGAACAAAAGTTGCACACAAGCAAAAATCGAGTCCTGGCCTCCTGTCCAATGAGTTTGAAAATCATAAATGTTTATATAAACTGGGATAAAATAAAGTTCAGACAACACCCACTGAATGCCATAGAAACCCACTGAGTGCCAGGGAATTATTTATCAATGATCAGGGTTTTTTCCTGCAATTCAATTTATACAATAAAAATCATGAATTTAAAAAGGGTGCACACAATTTTGATATTTATTAAGCAAAAACATGTGACAAACTCAAGTCAAAGTCAATGAGAGCTGTCCTAGGCAAATTTAAATGTTTAAATTTTAAATTTGAGTTTTTTAAGGTTTTTTTTTTACATTTTTTGTTTGTAGACCGATAAAGTTGATGAATGGAATACAAATACAAGGAATTTTTTTGATGGTTTTATTCTTTCATGTTTTTAATAAATAAGATAACATGTTTTTTTAAATTGGGAGTTTATTCAAAGAAGAGAAAAACTCTAAAATGCACAAATCAGCATTTTGATAAATGGGCCTTTCTGAATGTGTCATGGCATGAGGCTCAACCTCCTATGGGAGGTGTTTTTAAAGTCTTTTCAGTGTATTCATGGGAATTGGTTTGCAAATAGAAAAAGTAATATCAATCCAAGAAATGGTGGCATTACGCATATTACATGGTTCTTCTTCTGCTGCAACTTTTGTTTATTACATTTAACATAATCCAATGCATTTGTTTTCTTATATTCTTTGTGCCTGGCTAAGTCACTTTTATCATTTTCTACAAAGAAAAAAGAAACAGTGAAAAGTTCATAACTTTTTAATGTGTTCATAATGCAATTGTGTGGTGTTTTATTCCCTGTATACTCAGGGGCAGATTTATTAAGGGTCAAATTGAAATTTTCAATTTGTTTTATGGTCTAAACTGTCAAAATCGACTAGTGAATTATACAAACTTGATTAGAATTTTTAAAAAAAATTGAATTAGATTTTCAAAATTTATCAAACTCTGGCCCTTTAAGAATTTGAATTCAACTATTTGCCACCTAAAACCTGCCAGATTAATGTATAAATCAATGGTAGAGGTTCAGGGACCCATTTGAACATCTTAGTAGTCTTCCTGATATTCGATTCTTATAGGGGCAAATTTACTTTGCTCAAGTGAAGGATTCAAAGTAAAAAAACATCAAATTTCAAAGTTTTTTTTGGGTACTTCGACCATTGAATAGGCTACTTCGACCTTCGACTACAACTTCGAATTGAACAATTCAAACTAAAAATTGTTTGACTATTCGACCATTCGATGTAGTCAAAGTACTGTCTCTTTAAAAAAAAAAATTCGACTACATACTTCGGCACTATAAACCTGCCGAGCATCAATGTTAGCCTATGGGGACCTTCCCCATAAGCTTTTTTTGATCAAAGAAAATCCTTCGATCGGTGGATTAAAATCCTTCGAATCATTCGATTTGAAGGATTTAATCGTTCAATTGAACAATTTTTCCTTAGATCGTTTGATCAAAGTATATGCGGTAAATCCTTCGACTTCGATATTCGAAGTCGAAGGATTTTACTTTGATGGTCGAATATCGAGGGTTAATTAACCCTCGATATTCGACCCTTAGTAAATGTGCCCCTTAGAGTTTGAATAAAATTTGAATTAGATTTGAGTTTTTGAGTCGGTAAAATTTGGCCGAGTTTAAGATATTGCATTTTTTTATAAATAACCCCCTAGTCGAATTTCGAGTATATTCAAATTTAATAGAGTTTTAAAAAAATTTACATGAATTTGAAGTTCGACCTTTAAAAAAGTCCCTCCTGTTACATGTTATAAAATGGTTATTTTCCATTTATGCCTTGTAGGTAATGTTTATAAAAATCTGTTTGGTGTGATAAAATATATGGTAAATCATAATTCGTATTTAAATGACACTTGAAAATAAACATTGCATTGAATAATGTCTATCATATTTAGATACAAGTATTTACCAGAGGCTTGATCCATACATGTTTTCCTCTTGCAGTTAATACAAACAATAACTGCTGTTGACAAGGATGAACCCCCTGGAGGTCAAAAATTTTTCTTCAGTTTAGCATCAGTTAATCCAAATTTCACTGTTCAGGATAATGAAGGTAACCACAAATGATATGTGTTAACAAGAATATATATATATATATATATATATATATATATATATATATATATATATATATATATATATATATATATATATATATATATATATATATATTACAAAAAAATCATGAATATCTTGTATAAATGGTGAGTTCTGATGTCATCAGTTATGAACGGTGAGTTCTGATGTCATTTCTGTCACATGACTCACTGAAACTTGTGTATTATAATAAATAAATTACCCCTAGTTGCAAAATATTTGGATATTTTACCTCAGAGTTCCATGACCTGTATAAAAACATTTGTTACCCGGCCTCCTGTTTTTATATGGTCATAAAACTCCTCGGTAACTTGTAATATCCTTATAATTTACAAGAGGGTGTACTTTATTCACTATATATATATATATATATATATATATATATATATATATATATATATATATATATATATATATATATATAATATGATAATAATTATATATTGTGTCAATAATATATAAGCAACAGGCGGTGGTTTCCCCTGGTTAATCACACTTGCAATCCAGAATAGAAAGTCAGAATTTTCTGGATAAAATGTTGCACTTAGGGGGAGATTTATCAAGGGTCGAATTTCGAGTTCATGGGAGTTTTTAAAAACCCCCATCTACTCATATAAACTCGAAATGTAATAAAAAAAATCTAATTTTTTAAAAATGGGTGAATAGGATCGAGCTGCAAATTCAGATCTAATTCGTATCTAATTAAATTTTTTTCACCACATTTTTTTTTAAATGTAAACAATTTCTTTTTTTTAAAAAAAGTTGACCAAATGACTCCAAATGTATTGTAGGAGGTCCCCCTATAGGCTAAAACAGCAATTTGCCAGGTTTAAGATGGTGAATAGTCAAATTTAAATTCTTAAAGGGACAGTACATGATACATTTCAAAATTTGAATTTGAATTTTGTTTTTTAATTTGAATAAAATTTCCCTAGTCAAATTACACTAAAATAAACTCTTAAAATTTTCAATTTGACCCTTGATAAATCTGCCCCTTATTGTTCAAGTGTACAGTTAGATGGAACCACTCATTTACAGAGCCTGCTATTACATGATACTTATTTGGTGTAGAGCTTGATATGATTCAAAATGTCGTCATGTACTAAACATTGTTATTATTTCTACTATATATTTATGGAAGATAGCTCAAGTTGATCCAGGGACTGGTCCGATTGCCATTTTGTAGTCAGTAAGAAATTTTCCCCTCTGAGGCAAATTTGAGATGCTTCAAGTGGGTTTTGACTTCCTCTGGATCAACTAGTAGTTAGGCAGGTTAAAATTGAGTTTAAAGGTTGAACTTGATGGACATGTCTTTTTCAACCTAACTTACTAGGTTACTTATTTCCATTCATTTTCTTTGCAAAAAAAGTTATATTTCTTTAAGTTGGGGGATACTGTCACTCCCATACCAAAAGTTCTATTTTATGTCTAGCTACCACTGAGATGAAAGTTACATTTAGAAATATTAACTGTGTTTTGTTCCTCTATATATAGATAATACTGCAAGAATATTGACAAGAAGAAATGGATTTAACAGGCATGAAATAAATACATACATTCTTCCAGTAGTAATATCTGATAATGATTATCCAATCCAAAGTAGCACTGGAACACTGACTATCAAAGTTTGCACATGTGACAGCCAAGGAAACATGCAATCCTGCAATGCAGAGGCTTTGCTCCTTCCTGCTGGACTAAGCACTGGTGCTTTAATTGCAATTCTTCTCTGCATCATTATACTGCTCTGTGAGTAAAACTTGGTGGCAATGTTAGCATGGATAATTGTATACAAATAATCTTGGAAGGAATTTCTAGTATCTCAAAAAACTAATAATAGTTCATAGCCCAAAAGTGTGTCTTTAAAATAATGAAAATATTCCAACAGTAATTGTGTTAAATTACTGTAAGTATGGGTGTGTCTGTGTTTTCATTGTTCATAATAGAGATTGAAAATTAATCCAGATTATCATTCTATTTATTTTACTGAATAGAAATTCTATATAAAAAAATTTAAATAAGCCATTCCTTTCGTATTCCTTATTTATAAAATAGTTTTCTGTGACCTCCTAAGCTTTCAAATATTTTGTCAATTGCATCTCCAGATATAATATCCCCAGACCATATATTTACGTTGTTAAGTTTTGGAGCCAGTGAGGATCAAGATTATATTAATCTTTTTTTATTTTATTTTTAATAGTGTTCAAGCAAACACATTTCTAGTGACACGCAAACACATTTCTAGTGACAAATGAGAAATTTATTTGAAAAAGAAGAATCAGCAATATATAGCTATTACAACATTTCTCTACTAATGTGTTTGCTTATCTAAAACCACACACTGGTATTAAAATGAATCATACATATTTTACACTTACAGTCCATATGTGCAATTTTATGGAAGAAAAACTAAAAATATAGTGTTGCATGGCTGATAATCCATTTCAAATGCATCAGAAACAAATACATTAATCAGTTTACATTCATGACTCAGCATATATTTCTTGTAGATAAACTTATAAATAAATTTTGTTTCACAGCCAGTGTGCTAATTAAGTTACTTTTTTTATGCAGTTTCAATATTGCAACTGCATGATTATGAAAATATTATAAAACACTTCACAGCAAATTTCATGTAAAAAAGAGCAAAAATAAATTCAAGAATATTATCCTGATTAGATCAGTATGACAGTTCCCTCATTAGTAGCAAATGGACTAAGTTTTCCCAGAAGCAGTAACCCATAGCAACCAATAGAATATCCACTTTTGAACAGGGGACCTGTAGATGCTACCTGCTATGGTGTGCCTTTTATTACTTAGTATAGGATGAAACATGTTGGCATAGTTCCAAAGGGGTAAAGTGTATCTAAAGAGAAAAAGACTGTTTGTGGTGTAGACTATTCCAGCTATTCCACAATCTCAGGTTAACCTCATCACCATAATTTTGGGCCAAGTAGCATTGAAGATATATTAATCACACACCCATACACACTAAAATACACCACACACTTGAACTTAATTTTATTATGGATGAAGTAAAGTTATTGTTGTAGATTATATTTTGCGTCACTGCATTGTGTTTCTTTGTTTAGTTATATTTTTCTTACTAGGGGTATAATTATAATATCATTGCATGCAGAAATGCTTTCCTTTTAGAATGGATACAAGTGCATTAATTCTAAATTTGAAGTTTATTAACACTGTTCATCTGTGGTGACTGATCCAGCTGTATTTTGGTTAATCAAAACAAATCCAAATTTTGTGAATCAGCCAAACATCTGATTTGCAGGGGGAATGCAATTCAAGTCGCAAAGAGAAAAACAATTTGCATTGATCAGATTAAAATTCCACCTCTCGCAATGTAATATTGTTCTTTAAACTGTTATTGCATTGCAAATTTTAATTGTACATTGCGAATTTTAATTGCCTAATCTTTAGAAGTGCTTGAAGGTGTCGTAATCTTTTGGAGCAAACATAATGACTTTTTCAGTAATAAGTTTTATTACTGTACATTGACTGCGCAATGGCGCAAACGATAAAATTCGCAAACGGTTTTCCACTGTCAGAAGTGGTCGCTAAACAGTTTCCGGGTTTACAAAAGCTATATTAAATTTGTGTAAAGCAAAGTTTGTTCACGCAAAGGCATAACTTTTCGCATTGCGAATAGTTTTTCCGTTACCGACTTTTATTACATTCCTCCGAGAATATTTTATTTTCCAATGACAGAGCTGAACATGATATAGTGGTAATTAGATATCACTTAGCTATTACAGATTAATAAATAGTCAACTCGTTTTCTGTAAGAGATATGCCACTTCCAGCGTGTCCTATGTCACGTCTGCAGCCACAAAAATTACAAGTTCAAACTATCAATTTCATAAATAAAAACAGTGCATTTTTAAGGTAAGAAAACCAAGATTGTAGTAAAAATACAGGCTTAAAGAATTGCACTTGGATATGGCTTTACATTAGAAAAAGAACAGCAGTTTGATAATCTTTATATTTACTGTAATAGGTGTATTTAAGTGGTTTATTAAAATATCAATACAAATTAAAAAATATGTTTATTGAGATATATAGAGATTTAAAAAAAAAATTAAATCTATTTTTAATGTGTTCAATTTTGATTATTCTAGGAAACATTCCTTACTTGCAAAATACAGCAAGTCTTTTCCTATTCTAGTTTGAGTATTCTGAGCAAAAATTCCATCTGTAGACTACCAAAATGGAATGTATTAATACAATTATACTTCCATCAAAACAACATTTTAGTAGTAATTCGGTCCCTGAATTGTGCAGATTCATCTACTGTTATATATTGCAATACTAATCAGTAACAGTCATACACATTGAAAATTAGAAATACTTCAAAATAAAAAAATATATAAATGGAATAACAAACAAATGCTAAAATAGAAATAGGGGAAAAATGAAATAGTGACATGACAAAAGTGACATCTTTCATTATGAACTTTAGTGAAAAAAAGCTTGTTTACTTCTATTCTGTTAACATTGATATGAAGTAAATAGAAGCTTAATAATGATTAAACTCTATATTAAAGAGATCCTGTCATCGGAAAACATGTTTTTTTCAAAACGCATCAGTTAATAGTGCTACTTCAGCAGAATTCTGCACTGAAATCCATTTTTTAAAAGAGCAAACAGATTATTTTTTATATTCAATTTTGAAATCTGACATGGGACTAGACATTTTGTCAATTTCCCAGCTGCCCCTGGTCATGTGACTTATGCCTGCACTTTAGGAGAGAAATGCTTTCTGGCAGGCTGCTGTTTTTCCTTCTCAATGTAACTGAATGTGTCTCAGTGAGACATGGGTTTTTACTATTGAGTGTTGTTCTTAGATCTACCAGGCAGCTGTTATCTGCTATCTGGTTTACTTCCCATTGTTCTTTTGTTTGGCTGCTGGAGGGGAAAAGGGAGGGGTGATATCAATCCAACTTGCAGTACAGCAGTAAAGAGTGATTGAAGTTTATCAGAGCACAAATCGCATGACTTGGGGCAGCTGGGAAATTGACAATATGTCTAGAACCATGTTGCCACTAGGTGCCAGGGGCGGCAAAAATGCTGCTCCTGGTACTTTAAGAGCGAATTACTGGGGGAGGGGGGGCAGCAGCAACTGCTGCTGCCTCAGGCGGCGGAAGGGCCAAGATCGCCCCTGAGCACTATTAACTGATTCATTTTGAAAAAAAATGTTTTTCCCATGACAGTATCCCTTTAAATATGTCACAGATTCCTGATATAATAACCTTCATAATGATAAAACACTAATTTGCATCTACCTTTCTCATTTGTGCAGTGATAGTAGTGCTGTTTGCAGCATTAAAAAGACAGCGGAAGAAGGAACCTTTGGTCTTGTCTAAAGAGGATATCAGAGACAATATTGTAAGTTACAATGATGAAGGAGGTGGAGAAGAAGACACTCAAGCCTTTGATATTGGTACACTTAGAAATCCTGGTGCCATTGATGATAAGAAACAGAGAAGAGATATTATTCCTGAAAGTCTTCTATTACCACGGAGAACTGCTGCTGTTCCCGACAATACAGATGTTAGAGATTTTATTAACCAAAGGCTAAAAGAACATGATAGTGATCCTACTGCACCACCTTATGATTCGCTAGCAACTTATGCATATGAAGGCAATGGTTCTATAGCAGAATCACTAAGTTCTTTAGAGTCTAGTACTACAGATGGAGACCAAAACTATGAATACCTCAAGGAGTGGGGTCCACGATTCAACAAACTTGCTGAAATGTATGGCAGCGGAGAAAGCGACAAGGATTCCTAATTATGACACGTCTCATCACTCTTTTCTAGCTCTTGTGAAGAGGAACCAATCTGCAGGCTCCTGGAAAAACAAATTAACATTTTAAAAAGATCTTCTCTGACACTGAGCACAGTGTTAAAATAATAATACATTAAAAAAACAACCTTTTTACAATGTTCATTTCTTCCATTTGTTTATATTCAATGTAGAAAATCACCTTAGAGTATGGCTTAAGTTGATCACAAACCATGGATTTATCTCCATGGAAATGTTATTGTCTGTCAAAAGAAGCATTATTAAAAATAAAATAAAACACAAAAGGAAAAAAAAACTTTAAAAGAAACTACTTGCTCATGCAAACTCACGCACACATTGCTTCTGTTGGATACATTGGCTGCCTCTCTATTTGCAGCATTTTGCAATATTTCAAGAAGGAACAGGAAATGGTATTATGATACATTATGTACATTAAATTCAATGAAATGTACAAGTTATGTTAGTGTGATATGCAGCTGGTGAAGCTACAGTTATATGTTAGTAGAATTCATTTCATCCAATAGTATCTTGCCAATGTTTTATATTTATATTTTTGTATTTATTTTTAAGAAATAAACCTGTTTTTACAACTTGCTTAGTGCCTTATCAATCTAGACATTATTTAAAGGAAATCCTAAATTAATATAGCAGTACCTGTACAAGTGGAGCTTACAATTGAATTTCCCTATGCCAGTTGCAGAAATATACTAAGGCCAGTTAGCCACACTTTATTTTTTGTTTACCTAGTCTTTGAGTGCCCTCACAATTCCCTTATTTATCTGTACATTTTGGGAACCCCAGGTCCCAAGCATTCTCGATAATTGATCCCATACCTTTATTTACCACATTGCATCCACCCTTTTCATTCCCCAGAGGATCCTTGGGACCATCCCCTAAGGATTAAAGCAGGTAGGTGCAAATGGGCTGGATACATGTTATATATTCACATAATTAGATAATGTAATATAGAAAAAGGGGCTAATACATAACTTAAAATCAATTATTTTGTTATTTCATTGATTTACATAATTTTGTGGTTTTACTGCAATTGTATCCCTGCATTATTGTTCCTTGTGTATCTTTAGTATAGTTTTGCTGTTTGGTGCTTCGGTAGAGAAAGATGTATTTCACTTTTGACCCGCCAGAATATGTGCTTTCCAAAAATAAATGGTTTTCTGGGGGTCTTTTTATTGTTTGGTAATCTTACGGCACATAACGCATAGTTGGGGCTCTCTTTTCAGTAGCTGAGTTGGCCAGCGTGAAAATTCCTATGCACGTTTTTCATTTGGGGTCCGTACATACCACATACTTTGGTAAATCTATGCATATTGGGTATCAAACTATTTAGAAGACCTCTGACATCCATATTTAGGGTGATTTTTCTTTGTACGTGTAACATTGTATGAGATACTGCAAACTGCAAAATTTTTAGGTGATTTTCAGAAATGTAAAAATCTCTACGTTTAGAAAAGCTTTGCAGTTTGGTAGTTTGGTGTAAAAAAAACATCTTTATTTTTGTTGGATTCATCAGAATGTGTACTTATGTACCAAAAATATATGGTTTTGGGGGGTCTTTGCTGTTAGGAGGGTCTTGTGGTACATAATATGAAGTCAGAGGTCTATGTTCACAGAAGGCGAATTCATATGCACTATTTTTATTTGGGGTCCTCACATGCCAGCTGTCTTGGTATATCTCTGCATATTGAGCATCAAACTGTTCAGTAGACCCTTGGTGTCAATATTTGGGGTATTTTCCAGTTGTATGTAAAAAATTGGGTGAGATAAATGTGGCTAATTGCAATATTTTTAGGTGATTTTCAGAAATGTCAGAAAAAACTATGCCTTTAGCGCAGCTTTGCTGTATGATAATTTGGAGTAGAAAGACCTAAGTACCCATTTTTAATTAATCAGAATGTGTATTTCCCAAAAATATGGTTTTGGGGGAGTCTTTGTGCTGTTGGAGGGAATTGTGACACATAATACAAAGTAGGGGGCTTTGTTCAGAGGAGGCGAATAGACAGCAGAGAAAACTCATATGCACAATTTTCATTGGGGCTCCTCACGTTCCAGCTGCCTTTGTATATATATGCATATTGGGCATTAAACTGTTCAGTAGACTCTTGGCGTCAATATTTAGAGTGTTTTCCAATTTTATGTAAGAAATTGGGATTTCTTTTTTAGGGGATCTTCAGAAATGTAAAAAACCTTTATAGCCAAATTTAAGCTTTGCGGCTTGGTCCTTTGGAGTAGAAAGATATGTATACCCAATTTGTAATTTGGGGAATGTGTACTGTCTGAAAATATATGGTTTTCTGGGGTTGAACATAGTTTTTTCTACCTTTGCGCCCCCCAAAACTATGTAAATGTGTTGATTTTGCAGTACCTTAAATGACAGACCATTTGGGGGTCTTAATTTTGGGGCCCCAATATGCCACATGCTTATGTAAACCTATACATATTAGGCATCAAACTGTTCAGAGAACCCCAGGCTTTCATATTTGGGGTGATTTGTCTTGATACATAAAAGTATGTGGGAAATACAATGCTGCAAGTTGGAAATTTTGAGGTGATTTTTGGAAATGTCACCAAAATCACCAAATTTAGGAATGGTTTGCGGCTTGGTGCTTTGGAGTAGTAAGACATGCATACTCAATTTGGATTAGGGGGAATATGTAGTTTCCGAAAATATATGGTTTTCTGGGGTGAACTTACTTTTTTCTACCTTTACCCCCCCCCAAATGATGTAAATGTGTTGAGTTTGCAGTACCTGAAATAACAGACCATTTGGGGGGGTTCTTAATTTAGGGCCCTTATATGCCACTTGCTTATGTAAACCTATACATATTAGGCATAAAACTGTTCAGAGGACCCCAGGCTTTCATATTTGGGGTGATTTGTCTGATAACTAAAAGTATGTGGGAAATACAATACTGCAGGATGGAAATTGTGAGGTGATTTTTGGAAATTTCACCAAAATCACGAAATGTACGAAAGGTTTGCAGCTTTGTGCATTAGAGTAGAAAGACATGCATACCCAATTTGGATACGGGGAATGTCTACTTTCTGAAAATATATAGTTTTCTGGGGTGAACGTACTTTTTCCTACCTTTGCTAACCCCCCTCAAAAAAAACTATGTAAATGTGTTGATTTTGCAGTTCCTGAAATGACAGACCATATGGGGGTCTTTATTTGGGGCCCCTATATGCCACGTGCTTAGGTAAACCTATACATATTGGGCATCAAACTTTTCAGAGGACCCCAGGCTTTCATATTTGGGGTGTTATGTCTTGATAACTAAAAGTATGTGGGAAATACGATGTTGCAGGTTGGAAGTTTTGAGGTGATTTTTGGAAATGTCACCAAAATTCCCAAATTTAGTAAAGGATTGCGGCTTGGTGCTTTGGAGTAGAAAGACATGCATACCCAATTTGGATTCGGGGGAATGTATATTTTCCAAAAATATATGGTTTTCTGGGGTAAACATACTATTTCTACCTTCCTCCCCCCCAAAAAAACTTTGTAAATGTGTTGATTTTGCAGTACTTTAAATGACAGACCATATATGTTTTTTTTTTTTTGGGGCCCCTATATGCCACATGCTTAAGTAAACCTATACATATTAGTCATAAAACTGTTCAGAGGACCCCAGGCTTTTATATTTGGCATGATTTGTTTTAATACCTAAAAGTATGTGGGACATATGATGCTGCAGGGTGGACATTTTGAGGTAATTTTTGGGAATGTTGCCAAAAATGCCAAATTTAGGAAAGGTTTGCGGCTTGGTGCTTTGGAGTAGAAAGACGTGCATATTCAGAGTGTTTTAAAATAATGTGTGGGCGATATGATGCTGTAGATTGGAAGCTTTGAGGTAATTTTTCAAAAAATTCACCAATTTTCTATAAAAAATTACAACTTTAGGAAAGAATTGCAACTTGGTAGTTTTGTGTACATAGATATATTTACCCATTTTTGATTTGCCAGAATCTTCTCTTTCTAATAATGCATAGTTTTCTAGGGTAAACATACTGTTAGTGGAGTGTTTGAACTTGAAATTTGAAGTATGCGTTTGTGGAGCGGTGCTTTGGAAATTTGGTTGTGTACTGCCTGGAGATTTTGAGCTGTACAAGTTGGAAATCTTCATAAAACCATATATATTTGGTATTGGTGAGTTCAGGAGACATAGAACTTTCCAAATCAGCTGTGTTCTCATACATAAAATAAATTGTGTTTCTGATGTATGTGATTGTACTATGTGAAACATGATTTTTTTCATTTTATTAGACACTTAGGGGATTTTCTCAAAGTCTGAATTTATCTGACCAAATCTGCATGGGTTTTTTGGGCTTATTTATTATAACACTTTCCCGAAAATTTTGTTTGCGAGTTTTCAAGTTTTTTTCTGATTTTTCATCCGATTTTCAAAATGTTTTCATATTTTTCACATAAAAAATCATTGGAACTTCTCCCATTGACTTATATGCAACCTCAACAGGTCTGAGATGCCGGATTTTCAGATTCTGACTTTTCCATCCTCGGGCTTGATAAATTCCGAAAAATTCATAATTTTAAAAGTCCGATTTTATAAAAAAAAATCATGAATTTTTGATTTTTGCATTCGAAGTTTAGTAAATATAAGCCTATATCTTTTTACAGAAGTGGACTTACACCAAAATTCTATCATATTTTGAAAGTTCATTTGGTCCTGAAAAAAACAATATATTGTTTTGTCTGGGTGAACTAAAAGACCCCACCAGGAAAAGCCCTTAAAGTGAAAGAGTACAAAAAGTCTAAAAACTGCTTGGCAGTAGATGTTCGCGTTTAGGACAAACCAGCTGCCTTTATGAGCAAATGCCAATGATGATAGTTTAGGCATCAAAGTCTATACTGTTTTAAGGCTTTGAATGTGTTGTAAATCCATAACTTTTTCTTAGTGTTTTGATTATATATTTCAGTTCATAAATTAGGTATTTTGCTAATATAGTCTGTCATGAATGGCAAGTTATTTATATGATAGCATACCACTGAGTTTGCAATGTTGCAAGAACACTTGGTTTATCTTGTAGCAAACATACCTGCAAGAAAAAAGAGACATGGTAAGTAACTGGTAAGTAACTGTAACACTCTTACACTTCCTGTTACTTCTGACAGTGTCACACTCTGTGGTGCACCACTGTACAGTAGCCTCTAGTGAACATAATAACTCACGTCACCAGTGCAAGCTGTCTCACTGACTAGATAAAGTATTTTAAGTGAATGATTTAAGCAATAAGTACAATAATTTAAGCAATAAATACAATCATTTAAGTACTAGTAGACTTCTGATCCAAACTAAACCTTCAGGCAGTCCAGCTCTTATAGGCACTTAGTGCAACTACCAGCCCCTTTAGTGTGAGCCCCCCTACAGTTGTATGTTCCTCCATGCAGGATTCCTCACTGTCTCTTCAGGCACAAGCAAGACCTTCAGTGTTCTAAAGAATATTTTCTTTTGTGACCTTCTAGCTTTCTGAGGCCTACATGCTTCTTGCCTATGGAAACATTTATTTCTTCCTCCTGACTTGCTCTGACAGACTTTCCAACTCCAGTTTTGTTTTTCAATCAGCTTTCAGGCTGCTTTATCACTTCACACAGCCTTAAGATTGTCAACAAACCAGTTGACACTCACAGCAAGACACAAGCTCAGAGCATTCTCTGAGGAAAATGCTGCAGGAGGGTGGAAAGTGCAGGGATCCACTTCTTATTTAAGCCATACAATACAATAATAAAATGTGAAAAATTAAGGATTTATTTTTTTGACCTTTAAAAAATCTGTCATGAATGCATGGTAGTGTGTTAGCCAGTCAATTGCTCATCTTAATAAAGAAAGCATTGGGGGGAGTCACCAATGTCGCAAGGCTACAACACTACTTAACAACAATTGACTTGTAGGTCTGTCATAATCACACTCTACATCAGTCCTATTTCTCCTGCAACCACAAGCTCAGAATGTGGATTACCATTTATACTGTGATTGTTAACCTATGACTCAGCAGTTCTTGTTTTACTAGAATGTCCAGCATCTGAGCTTCAAGTAAAAGAGAGGATATTACATGTGACATTTCAGCAACAGCTGCAAGGTTGCAGAATAAATATACAGTATACTTGTGAGTGGGCAAAGACTTGCAGTCATTGTAAATATTACACTCTTATGTGTTTAGTGGGAAGGAATACTTATGGCAGGTGCATGAAATTTAAAGCTTGTAATTAATTGTATTACTGACATACATTCATTTTGTATCTGTTTAGCTAAACAGAGTGCAATATTTTACACATTTCTACCACTATATTGAATTGCATTATGAAGCAACACTTTGCGCTAGATGAGATATACAGTATATTTCCTCAATAAAGCCTGTTTTACCTGAATGTTCAATTAATGTTTCAACCCATTTTATTATATACCTATTATATACCTTTTTTATATACCCATTTTATAATATAGCTATTATATACCTATATAATTATATATTATAATTACTGTATGTACTAAGAACATGATCACCCCACCAAGTTAATGAAATAATTGGATATGGTTTGGACAGAGAAATATACAGAAGAAAATTCCATGCAATTAGAATATATGTATGTATGTATATAGATACACTGTATGTCATCAACAGTATTTCCTATGTTTATAGGTGCCAAGAGAGAATTTAAGGTTTCAGTTCACATCGTTGTAGTTGTAGAACCATACTGGGGAATGGCTCTGGACATACAGATCACCTACTCCATTTATTCAGAGTGGGAGTCACTTTAAGAAGTAAAAAACTGTTTGTTTATGCATAGAAAGTATCCATAGGTTAAAGTACTTAGTTATGGTGTGGAGTTTATGTCAGCAAGGAAGAACCTGTTTAATTGTGACAATTGCACTGTCAAAAATGTTAAATATTTAACAATGGGGTAATGCACTGTACAATCAACAGATGCTAAAGCACTGTTGTATTTATCAACTGTTCCTACATATAACATGCATTTTTATGAATTAATAATGTGGTAAAGAACTTTATTATCAACAGATGCTGAAGCAATCATACAATTATCACCTGTTTCTAGATACAATATGCATTTTCATGAGTTAAAAAGATCTGTCTCATTGTAAATCTGAATTGCATTAAGAAAGTGTATTGATGGGTTTAAATTTGTTCTTTTTACATCCTTAATAGTTTCTTCCTTCAGGCACAAATTTCTTTTGAAGAAATAAACATATAATAGTTAAAGGGGTAGTTCACCTTTAAGTTAACTTTTATTATGTTATAGAACGGCCAATTCTAAGCAACTTTTCACTTGGTTTTCATTATTTATTTTTTATAGTTTTATAGTTATTTGCCTTTTTCTTCAGACTCTGCAGCTTTCAAATGGGTGTCGCTGACTCCCTTCTAAAAAACAAATGCTCTGTAAGGCTACAAATGTATTGTTATTGTTACTTTTTGTTACTGATCCTTCTATTCAGGCCCTCTTCTATTCATATTCCAGTATTCAAATCGATGCATGGTAGCTAGGGTAATGTAGACAATCGTTACTATACTGCTTATTATGCAAATTAAAGAGCTACTGAATAAAAAGCTAAATAACTCAAAAAACTTCAATAATAAAAAATGAAAACCAAGTGCAAATTGTCTCAGAATATCACACTCTACACTTAGGGGCACATTTACTAAGGGTCGAATATCGAGGATTAATAAACCCTCGAATTCGACCCTCGAAGTAAAATCCCACGAATTCGAATTCCAAGGATTTGCCGCAAATCTTACGATCAAACGATTGAAGGAAAAATCGTTTGATCGATTGGAACGATTCGAAGGATTTTAACCGATCGATTGAAGGATTTTCCTTCGATCAAAAAAAACTTAGAAAACTGATGGGGCAGGTCCCCATAGGCTAACATTGTACCTCGGTAAGTTTAAACTGCCGAAGTATGTAGTCAAAGTTTTTTTTAAAGAGACAGTACTTGATGATTTTTACTACAAATAGTTTGAATCAAAGTCGAAGGTCGTAGTAGCCTATTTGATGGTCGAAGGACCCAAAAAAATACTTCGAAATTCGAAGTTTTTTTACTTGGAATCCTTCACTCGAGCTTAGTAAATGTGCCCCAAAAAGTACTCATTCTCAAAGGTGAACAACCTTTAACCCCAGTAACAATAAATATTCAGAAGCTGAATAACTTTTAAAGGAAAGTCTAATATATGTTATACTTCTTGATTATTCAGTGTTGTTTCTAGTTTATTTTTTCTTTAATTCCTAAAAGTCCTTCAGTAGGACAAAAGTAAAACGCTAACATTTTACCAACAGCTTTATATCCAGCACTGAGAGGAAGATTTGTTGGATTTGTTTGAACAATCTATTCATTTTAAGAGAATCCATAAAACAAAATTCAGAAAATCCAGATTACTGTTTTAGAATAGTCCTTGTATTAAAGGTTAAAAATGATCACCTTAATTGCAGTTCAAGGGAAATAAATTCTCATCCGGGGAGGTTACTTCCATCACTTATGGTCTCTAAAATTTACATTACTTGGATTTCATAAACTAATATTAACCAAATATAAAGCATATAATGCATGAGTACATCGGTAATGGGCATTTGATGCTACATGTCCAAATCCCAAATGCATAGCTAAAACAATAATTTTGTACAAGTACCTAGCTGGCAATGGAGTTTAAATGAATGTTATTTTGTGGTTATTTATACTAATTCATATGGTCTGGAATAAAGGTAAGTCCACATGACTTTCTACACTTTTCTACCATTCACTATGTTTTTAAGACTAATTTATGTTTTGGGCCTTTTTATTGGTTTTAAAAAACAGAGTGTGGGCAGCCATTTTAGTTTAATATATAAAATCCTATGTTGGTATAAATAGCAAGCACAACATTATACAGTCATTTTAAGCAACTATTGCCTCAACTGTTCAATATTTATATCTCCTTTGTATGGCAGAGCTCTTCCTCCTAATCTCCTGTTGGTTTCTATTCTTACATTTACACTAGGTGGCACATGTTTGCATGTAGATGATGCTAAAACCTACTGTAGTCTTCTAATAACCTGCTTTTTGGAGTGTCACCCCCACTATCTCTTACTCTATAGAATGTATTGGGGCTAAATTCCCCACTGGCTCTCGCTATATTTAATGAATGTGGGGTGTCAGTATCCTCTTCCTCAAATTGTTTAATGCCTTTAGGATGTGGGGAATTTTTTATTGGAAGTAGCACGTGTGAATTTTTATGGACAATTTGAGAGTTGAAATCTATCAGTATATAAGGTGTTTTTTTGACTGTCTATTTTAGCTGGCAGAAAAAACACGCATGCCATTTTCGGTTGACAAAAATTGAAACAGTCACAAGCAGCAAGTACAGGTGATTTGCTACCCAAGAAAGCACATTACAGCATTTTAATAACCACCTGTACTACCAATGTTAGGTACTTTTCATTAGAGCTATGGCACACAGTTTTGTATGCCAGAGAGAGAAAAATGCCCCTATCACAAATATTGATATTATTAAATAAAAAGTATCCTGAGCAACCCTACTCACAGTAAATCACATTTCCAGTGTTGTTACATTGACATCATTGACCAAAAATGCATTTGCTTCTGTGATTTCATTACAGGATTATGTGTAAGGTACACTAATAGTTTATGTGTTTTGAAAACAGCATATTTCCCAATGCTGATTTTGGGGGAGCCTTTTTAATGTTTTAAGTCCTGCCCTTTAAAATATTTAAAGGCTGAATGCATCACAGAATCAGAAATAAAAATTCTAGGCTAAAAACGCCTAATGTACTGGTGGTAAAAAATAAGTTTCTGTAGAAAAGTTCATAAAAGTACAGTAAATTTAACAGGGAGAACAATGTGTCTGCTTTCTAACTGTATAATTAAAAAGTAGAAACCAGACTGAATAATCAATAGGAATTCAAAGTATATTTAAGCTTTGAAATAAAACTCACTTGGCAAGTGTATAACAGCTATTTTTATTCTTTTTCATATTATAAAGAAAAAAATGTAAAATCTGAATTCTTATTACATAAACCCATTCCTTAAGGCACAGATTTATATTGATATGATCACATTGGAGTAAAATGTATCCTATCAAAACGCAATGCAATTAAAATCTAAAATGTGAGCATTCATTTCTGCTTATATTAATTTGTAGTACAGGTATGAGACCTGTTATATAGAATGCTTGGGGCCTAGGGGTATCTGGATGAAGGATCTTTCCATAATTTGGATCTTCATACCTTAAGTCTAGTAGAAAATCCATGAAAACATTAAATAAACCCAATAAGCTGGTTTTGCTTCCAAAAAAGATTAATTATATTGTAGATTACTTCAAGTACACGCTACTGTTTTATAACAGAGAAAAGGGAAATTATTTGAAAAAAAATTAATTATTGGGATAACATAGAGTCTATGGGAGAAGACCTTAATTTTGGAGCTTTCTGGATAATGGGTTTTCAGATAACAGATCCCATACCTGTACAATGTACCTGGTCAAATATCCTTTGCCTGTTGGCCAGTGAATATATTTCTGGACTATGTTTTTGTTTATATTGGAAAACACACACAGGGATGAAATCTATTATTTAGAATGCTGTGCCTGGGGTGATCTAAATAATGGGCTTCCCAGAAATGTGGATGGCCCATTTTATATCTGCTTAAAACAGGCATGTCCAAACTATGGCCCGCGGGCCAATTGCGGCATCATCATATTTACACAGGCCCGCAGTCTCCATCAATGAAATGACATTGGTTAGTGCCAGCAGGTCCCGTATGTGTGCCGTATCACGTTACACAGTAGCATCCAACCAGACGGCACCGAGCTTTTCTTTTCTGCTCCCCGACTTTTTTTTTTCAGCTCCCCCGGTGCTCGCTCCTCCCTTGTCACATTCCTTGCAGCCGGATCAAATTACTCCGGTGTGACAAGGAGAGAGCTGTGGAGCATCGGATTCCCCAGCACTGAAAGTACCCGCCTCCTTCATTTCCCTGATTTCAGTGCGGAAGAAAGGGTAGCAAAAGAACGGGCTGCTTATACTAAAGCCCTGCAGCCTGCTCATACACAGTCAGTCAGTGCCTCTGCTTCTGTATTATTCAAAGTTGTCCTTGGGTGTTTGTGCTGGCTACTGGTCCACTTTCCAGACAGAGTAGTGCAGGCAGTAAATCATGTAAAATGATTGTGCCATCCAGCTATGAGTTCTGGGGGAATTTGTGTACTGTACATGGAATTGCCCCTGTGCCTTCTTTTTTTTTTCTGGGGGTATATATATACATGTAATTTCCACTGTGCCATCATTTATATTTAATAAAAAAAATGTTATTTAAAAAACCTATTTCAATGTGTTACTGGGGTGTGAATCATCCTGATCACAAGCTAACTACCTCAGTCCCCACACATTTTCACCTCACCAAATCTGGCCCTCGTTGCAAAAAGTTTGGACACCCCTGTCTTAAAACCTTTAAACATTAAATAAATCCAGTTTAGTCAGGATAAAGTACAAGGTACTTAGGTACTGTTTAATTATTACAGGAAAAAAAGAAAACATTTAAAAACTTAAGTTTATGAGTAGTGATGGGCGAATTTGCGTCTCGTTTTTGACGTCGGTGTCCTCTTTTTGACGCAGGCGACATTTTTTTTCGATGCCGGCTTGTTTTCGTCTGGCGAATTTTCGCTGACGTTTTGCGAATTTATTCGCCGACGGCGAATCGAGCAAATTCGCCGCAAATTCGCGCCTGCCTAATAAATTTGCCCATCACTATTTATAAGCTTAAAATTGATTTTATGGAAGATGGTCTTCCTGTACCAGGAAGTCAGGTTGTAGAATAAACAATTATTATTGAATAATTCAAATTTTACAAAATGACTTCCTTTTTCTATGCAATGATAAAATAGTACCTTGTACTTAACTAGGCTGCATGATTCCATTTTAGTGGCAAAACAACCATGTTAGGTCTATTTAAAGTTTAAATTATCTTTAATACATCCGTTATCTGGAAAAACCCATGTCCCAAGCATTCTGGATAACAAGTCCCATACCTGTATTAGTATATCTTGAACCAGTAGCATTAAGGGGGTTGTTTATCAAAGGTCAAGTTTGTGAGGTTAGTTATACCTCAAATAAACTCACAACTAGAATGTTTGCTTATTTATGAAAAAACTTGAATGTAAAAAACTGAAATCAGTGCAACCAGGGAAAAAACTTAAATACTCAAATTTATCAAGTTATCAAAAAAAAAACTCTAATTGCTCGAGTTTTTGAGTGAAAACCACCAAAAAAATCTGAATATCATGAAGGTTACAAACATTTTCAAATAGTTCAAAGGACCTCTGCCATTGACTTCTACATGATCTTGACAGGTTTTAGCTGGGGGTTTTTGGGATTCAAACTATTTACAGGTTCAGGGCATAATAAATCTCAAAAAATGTTTTTTTTTTAACCTGAAATATTTGTGTTTTTACTGAAACGTCTCTTGAAAATTTTTGGAAAAACACAATTAGACATTTGATAAATCTGCCCCTAATTAATAAATTGAACAATTGAGTTCATTAGTTTGATTACTGACATGTTGTGTCTAGTCTAAGCGAAATACTAAGGGGCAAATTTACTAAAATGCAAAGTGGCTAACTTGACCTCAATTTGCCACTTCGCAAATTTACTATCAGTGACCCTGGCGAAAATTCCCTGGCGAAGGGGGCGAAACTATGCAAATTTACTAAGATTTTTTTTTTTTTTGTGAAAGTTACCTCCTTCGCCAGAGTTCAGGTCAGAGCAGGTGAAGTTCAATAGAGTAGATAGGAGTTTGTAAAAAAAAAAGTTGAAAAAATTTCTAAGTCCCAAAAATGTTGACATTTTTTCTAAGTCCTAAAAAATCGCTGAAGTTTTTTTGGGTGATAGGCTGAAAAAAAGCAAAAATTTTTTTGAGGGTGCCCACCTTCCCCCCAAAATTTTTTAACATATGGCACCTTACATATACTGTGGGCACATGTGTAGGGCATAAGAACACCTATTAACACTTATTAAGTTTCCCTGGGCTTGTGTAGTGTTCTGTATGCGCTGCAGCATACACGTCCATTGGCAGCATATGCAAATTAGCCTTCACTAGCGCAACTTCGCTTAGCCTGATGAATTAACGCTAGCACAACTTCACTACCTTTCACCTCCTGAGCGTAACTTCGGATTTTAGTGAATTAGCGGCGGCCTGGTAGAAATTCGCCAGACGAAGTGCAGCGAAGGCTGCGCTAGTGCAACTCCACAGGTTAGTGAATTTGCCCCTAAGTGATTACTATGGATTACTGAAGGGGACATATTGTACCTTTATTATTACAGTGTACCAAATGATAAAAATACAAATACAAGCCTTCTAAAAATAATTTCTCTAAAATATATGACACACAGATGTAGAAATGGATAAAGTTCTTCAAGTGCTGGTAATGCAATATAATTGTATAAATTTTCATACAAAGTCAAGTGTCATTTTATTATTAACATGTTTTTTTCAGAGCACCAACATATTGTTCATCACTTTAAAATAAATGTGTTTATACAAAGAAAAATATGAATTACATGCATAGAACAAACATAGGTACATACATAATGACCAGTACCGGTACGAAAGGCAAGGAAGACCCTGTACAAAAGAACTTACAATCTAAAAGGGGAAGGGATTGAGACACAAGGTGTGGGAGTGGGCAAGTTCATAAATAAACCAGGTGAGAGATGTAGCATATGGTAATGCACAGAGTGAAGGTAGTCTTCTCTAAATAAGTGTGTTTTAAAACATCTTTTGAAAGCAGAAAGGTTGGGAGAAAGTTGACCAGACTGTGGAAGAGAATTGCAGAAGAGGGGTGCAGCCCTTACAAAGTCTTGAATGTAAACATGTGAGGAGGTAATGAGAGAAGAGTTGAGGAGCAGGTCAGCAGAGAAGCATAGTAAGAAGTTGGGTGAGAGATGTAGTTCAGGGATATAGGGTGGGGGAAGAGTTATGAAGTGCTTTGAATGTTAGGGTCATTAGTTTGAAATTTATTCTAAAAAGTAGTGGAAGCCAGTGCAGGATTTGGCAGAGTGGCATGACAGAAGAGGAGTGGTTGCTGAGGTTTTATAAGCCTGGTGACAATGTTCATTATGGAGAGATACAGTAGTTTAATTGTGATATGATGAGAGAGTGAAAAAGAATTTTGGATGATAAATGATCGTATTTTGGATATTTTCCTTAGGTGAAAGTGACATGATTTAATACGTGACTGGATATGAGGATTGAATGAAAGGTCAGAATCAACCGCAAGGCACCGGGCCTGGGGAGACAAGGTGAGAGTGGAATTGTTAATTCCTGTATGATAGATACTTCTGGGATGTTACAGGTCTACGTTGGGGGAAAGAGTACCATTTCTATTTTAGAGAGGTTTAATTTAAGGTAGCGTTGTGACATCCAAGTATAGATAGCAGACAGTAAGGAGGAGAACCGAGTTAAGAGCCCGGATAGAGTTGATTATTTTGCCGAGGCAGGAAGTATAGAGAGAAAATAATAAGGGGCCCAGGAAAGAGCTTTGAGGAAACCCAACAGAAAGAGGTAAGGGAGAAGATGATACTCCATACTAGGAAACACTGAAGGAACGATTAGTGAGGTAAGAAGTAAACCAGGACAGGTTTGTTTCGAGAAGGCCAAGTGAATGGTGGGATTGGAGGAGGTGAGGTTGATCCACAGTCTCAAATGCAGCGGAGAGATCAAGTAGTATTGGTATTGAGAAGTGGTCGTTGGCTTTTGCTGTTAAAAGGTCATTAGTTAATCAGGTTATGGCAGTTTCAGTGGAGTGTTGTTGTTTAAAACCAGATTGTAGGGGGTCCAGCAGGTTAATGTCACAGAGGAATAGTGTTAGTTGGTTGTAAATTAGGCACTCACGTAGTTTAAAGATGAAAGGTAGCAGAGAGATAGGTTGAGGTTATCAAGATTGGATAGAGATCAAAAGATGTTTTATTTCAGAATGGGGGTAACAAGAACATGTTTGGAAAAATTCCAGTTGAGAGCAAAAGATTAAATAGATGAGTTAAGGCTTTGATTAGATAGGGATTGGCATTGCAGAAAAGTTTGGAAGTATTGGAATCAAGTGAGCAGGAGTAAGCCAAATGTTTTGAGATGGAGAAGGGGAGAATGAGCACAGAAGAGTGGGGAGTGTGGAGGAAGGGTGGTGAATGTCTAGGGGAGTTAATAGAGTAATGTCACTTCTGTTGGTGTTAGTTTTGTTTTTAAAGTGCTCAGCAATATCTTGATCAGAGATAGGTGTGCATGGAGGAAGTGGGGAAGGGGAAGGAAGAGTAGAGAGAAGTTGTGCAGGTTTTTTAGAAAGGGAGTGTAGTAAAGCATGTTTGTTTGGCTAGGGAAAGGTTGGTGTTATAGGAGCACAGGGCAGATTTCTAAGCAGAATTTGTGCCAGCGACACTCAAGTACACATGAGAGTCTTTGAAGAGCTTTGTATGAGCAGTTTGCCAAGGTTGAAGCTATTTGGGTCTAGTGCACGTAGGGTTGGCAGGAGCAAGCTCATTAAGGGCAGTGGTGAGTGTGCTGTAGTAGACAGAGGTAACCAGATTAGGACAGTAGGTGGTTGATATATTATAGTGATGAGAGACTGTCAGGGCCCTAAGGCGCAGTTTGGAGTGCGGACCAAGGAGGAAGCAACTAGGCAAACACAGTTCGTGGTACAAAGGGTTTAGGCAGAAGAATCGTCAGTTCAGGCAAAGGTCGGTCCAGGCAGCAAGATAACGTGGTCGCTGGAGCGCCGGCGCGGTGACGTCACGCGCTGTTGCGCCAAATTCAAACATAAAAGGACGCCGGAGACCCGGGTTCGATGCCCAAGTATAGCTCAATATTATTGAGAGAGGATTATTATTGGAGAGGAGTACATCTTGAGGAAAAGCCAAAGGATGTTGCCCATAAATACAAAAAAAAGGAGATCTGTCAGAAGAGGCACGAAGAGAGTTGTTGTGAGCAAATTCGGCCCAAGGAAGTAAATCAGCCCAATCATCTTGGCATAAGGAAATATGGCATCTTAGAAACTGTTCAAGAGCTTGATTGACACGTTCAGAAGCTCCATTGGACTGAGGATGATAGGCAGAGGAAAAATGTAACGAAATATTGAGTGATTTGCATAAGGACCTCCAAAACTTGGAAATAAACTGTGAACCTCTGTCAGACACAATTTCTAAAGGAAAACCATGAAGGCGAAAAATGTGTTGAATGAATAAATTAGAAAGTTCCAAAGCAGAAGGTAATTTACGGAGAGGGATGAAGTGAGCCATCTTGCTGAACCTGTCAGTTCAGGCAAAGGTCGGTCCAGGCAGCAAGATAACGTGGTCGCTGGAGCGCCGGCGCGGTGACGTCACGCGCTGTTGCGCCAAATTCAAACATAAAAGGACGCCGGAGACCCGGGTTCGATGCCCAAGTATAGCTCAATATTATATTGTGTTCCTGGGTCTTCCTGCTTGCCTGTTATACCTGTTATTGATCATCTGCCTGTTTCCTGACCTTGAACCTTGCTGCCTGCCATCTTGAACCCTTGCCTGGACTTGACCTCTCTATTGGATTTCCCTTGAATTGTACTTTGCCTGGACTCACTGGAAAAGGACTTCCTCCTTGATCCTTACTACACCCCCTGTGGGTGCCGCAGGCCCCCGCTGACAATATTCCAGGCAGAGGTCGGTCCAGGCAGCAAGATATCAAAGTCGAGGTTTCAGGCAAAGATCAAAGATCAAGGAATCAATAATAGTAAGCACCCAGGAACTCAGGATAGAAGAACCTATACTCAGGCACTGAGAGAACCTTCTGGTGACTTTAAATAGGTGGCATCACAGGACGTGCGCCAGAATATGCACCAGCGTCTGCACGTTTTTGGACGCCTGCGTGAAAACGCCAGCGTCACACTGGCGTCTGATGGCCGCATGGCCTCTTCTGGGCGCCGCCATCTTGGACACGCCGAGGACGCCTTACAGTACCCCCTCCTCCACAGGGGGCCTCCGGACCACCAAGGCTGGGTTTCAGAGGAAATCTTCTATGGAATCTCCAAATTAGAAGAGGAGCATGAATGTCTGAATGTTTGACCCAGGAACATTCTTCAGGGCCGAACCCCCTCCATTCCACCAAATACTGAAGAGAGCCCCTGGACACCCGAGAATCCAAAAAATGTTCCACTTCAAACTCCCGATGACCATCAACAGATACAGGAACTGGCGGAGAAGAAACATGACCAACAGCAGCCGGCTTGAGAAGGGAAACATGAAAGACATTCGGAATCTTCATCTCTAAGGTTAACTGAAGACGAACGGCCACAGGGTTTATGAGTTCAATAATGGGGAAAGGGCCATTGAATCTGGGGCCTAGCTTAGCAGATGGAATCTTAAGATGAATGTTCTTAGTAGAGAGCCACACCTTATCACCAAGAGCATACTGTGAAGGAAGTGAACGCTTCTTATCGGCATAAAACTTTTGACTGGAGGAACTCTTCTCTAGGTTGATCTTCGTGGCTTTCCAAATGGCGGACATATGGGAAACTTGGTCGTTGGCAGCCGGAACATTGGAGAGGAGTACATCTTGAGGAAAAGCCAAAGGATGTTGCCCATAAATACAAAAAAAAGGAGATCTGTCAGAAGAGGCACGAAGAGAGTTGTTGTGAGCAAATTCGGCCCAAGGAAGTAAATCAGCCCAATCATCTTGGCATAAGGAAATATGGCATCTTAGAAACTGTTCAAGAGCTTGATTGACACGTTCAGAAGCTCCATTGGACTGAGGATGATAGGCAGAGGAAAAATGTAAAGAAATATTGAGTGATTTGCATAAGGACCTCCAAAACTTGGAAATAAACTGTGAACCTCTGTCAGACACAATTTCTAAAGGAAAACCATGAAGGCGAAAAATGTGTTGAATGAATAAATTAGAAAGTTCCAAAGCAGAAGGTAATTTACGGAGAGGGATGAAGTGAGCCATCTTGCTGAACCTGTCAATTACCACCCAAATGATTGTGCAACCACGGGAGGGAGGAAGGTCCACAATAAAGTCCATGGCCAAATGTGTCCAAGGCCGGGAAGGAATGGGTAGTGGTAAAAGTAATCCCTTTGGAGAGGTGTGGCAGGTTTTAGATGCGGCACAAATGGAACAAGAAGACACAAATTCTTTAACATCTTTCCGAAGAGATGGCCACCAAACAAGAAGGGATAATAGGATCCCAGGATGGCCAACTTGCTTGGAACTGTGTGATTGATGAAGAATAGATTGACGAAGATCCGGGGGAACAAAGGCCACACCTAGAGGAGTATCAGCTGGTGCAGAGGTTTGAGCAGACAAGATTTAAGACTCCATAGAAGGAAACAAAGCAGCCACGATCTTTGCCGACGGAAAAATCGGTTCTTCGTCCTTCAAAGAGGAGTCCACAGGAGAAAAACTTCTGGATAAGGCATCCACCTTCTTGTTTCTGGAGCCAGGTCGGAAAGTAATGACAAAATTAAAACGAGAAAAGAACAAGGACCAACGAGCCTGTCTGGGGTTCAGACGTTTAAGGGTTTGAATGTATTCCAAGTTCTTATGGTCCGTAAAGATGGTCACAGGAACTGCAGAACCTTCAAGAAGATCTCTCCATTCTTCTAATGCTAACTTGACAGCCAGAAGTTCACGATTGCACACGTCATAGTTGCGTTCTGGAGGAGAACATTTTTTAGATAAGAAGGCACATGGATGAAGTTTCCCATCACAGAGTTGTCTTTGGGAGAGTACGACTCCAGCACCTATATCAGAAGCATCCACTTCTATGAAGAAAGGTAGAAGGGGGTCAGGATGTCTTAGGACAGAAGCAGAAGAAAAGGACTTTTTCAAGGATTCAAAAGCTTCTTTGGCTTGAGACGTCCATACATCAGGTCTTCCACCTTTCCGGATGAGAGACAAAATCGGAGCGATCCTAGACGAAAATAATGAATTGTCTATAATAATTGGCAAAGCCAATGAACCTCTGTATAGCCTTGGTAGTAGTAGGTAAAGGCCACTCCTGAATGGCAGAAATCTTGGCTGGGTCCATCTCAAAGCCTTCAGAGGAAATTATATAGCCCAAAAATGGAATCTTAGAAGTCTCAAAGGAACATTTTTCCAGCTTGGCAAGTAAGGTATTCTTCCTTAGGCGAGAAAGAACTTCCCGAACATGGGTTCTATGTTCCTCAAGATGTTTTGAGAATATAAGAATATCGTCCAGGTAAACGACTACATACAGCCCCAGCAGATCCCTGAAAATATTGTTGACGAACTCCTGGAAGACTGTGGGCGCATTGCAGAGTCCAAAAGGCATGACCAGGTACTCGTAATGACCATCCCGAGTATTAAATGCAGTCTTCCATTCGTCGCCCTCCCGGATTCAGATTAAGTTGTATGCCCCTCTGAGATCCAACTTGGTGAAAATGCAAGCTCCTTTGAGTTGGTCAAAAAGTTCAGATATAAGGGGTTAAGGGTAACGATTTTTGGCAGTGATTTTATTAAGGCCCCGGTAATCAATACAAGGTCGAAGGCTACCATCTTTTTTCTCCACGAAGAAAAACCCAGCCCGAGCAGGAGAAGAAGAAGGGCGTATAAATCCATGCTGGAGGTTTTCTTGTATATATTCCTTCATGGCCTTAGTCTCCGAAGGGGAAAGAGGGTATGTTCTACCTCGAGAAGGCATGGTGCCGGGAAGAAGATCAATGGGGCAGTCGTAGGATTGGTGTGGAGGAAGGGTTTCTGCCGACTTTTTACAAAAAACATCACCAAAGTCCTGATATGCCAGGGGAAAAGAATGAAGGTTTATTGAAGAGCAAGATAATTTCAAAACTGCATTAGGGGGCAAACACTTTTGTCTGCAAAATGGACTCCACTGTGAAATCTGATTTGCAGACCAATCGATGAGGGGATTGTGGAGTTGGAGCCAGGGCAAGCCTAGGACTACTGGTGTAGAAGGGCAATTAATAATAAGAAAAGAAAGTCTCTCCACATGTAGTGCCCCAATCATAACAGAAAGTTCTGGAGTGGCATGGGAGATAAAGGCTGTAGATAACGGTCTGTCATCAATCGCCAGAACACGAAGAGGAGACGTCAAAGGAAGTAGAGGAATGTTATGCCGAGCAGCAAACGCCTTGTCCAGGAAGTTTCCTGCAGCCCCAGAGTCCAGAAATGCTTGTGTCGAGATTTGCTTAGCCGAGACTTGAAGCTGTAGTGGAAGCAGAAAACGACGAGAAGGTTGATGAGGGAAAGGATCAATTCCGCCCAGGTGAGTCTCCCCAAACTTACCTAGGCGCGAAAGTTTCCCTGCTTCATGGGACAATTAAAGGCAAAGTGAGCCTTGCCTCTGCAGTAGAGGCATAAGCCGGCAGTACATCTGCGTAACTTTTCCTCTTCGGATAAGCGAGCTCCCCCGATCTGCATGGGTTCTTCAGTAGAAGCAGAAGTCGGGGCAGTCGTAGTGGTAACAGGGGTAGTAGGAAGGAACGGTCTCTGGAATCGAGGAGCCAGGGGAGGAAGAAATTTCTTGCTTTTCTCTCTGTCGGACAGATGCTCGCGCATCCTGGTATCAACTTTGATGGCAAGAGTGATGAGGTCTTCCAATTGCTCCGGAAGATCCCGGGATACCAGGTCGTCCTTTAGGCGAGTAGAGAGACCCTGGTAAAAAAACCGCATGGTAGGAATCATTATTCCAATTTGTCTCTGCTGCTAAAGTGCGAAAGTCAATGGCATATTCGCTGACGCTGCGACTCCCATGGCGAATCTGCAGCAGGTGGGAAGCAGCAGTGGATACTCGGCCAGGTGCATCAAAAACCTTGCGAAAGTATTGGAGAAACAGCTCGACATCATGAGTAAGAGGAGAATTCTTCTCCCACAAGGGGGACGCCCACTCCAAAGCCTTCCCTTGGAGACGAGTTATTACGAACCCCACTTTAGCCCTCTCGGAAGGATATTGTGAAGGCTGGAGCTCGAACTGGATTTGGCATTGGTTTACAAATCCACGACAGGCCTGCGGATCTCCATGGTAGAGTAGAGGAGCTGGAACCTTAGGCTCTGAACCATGAGAAGGTGAAGCGCTGACCACCGGAAGAGGAGCAGCTGCGGCAGCTGGAGGAGTAATAGACAATTTTTCTAAGATAGCCTCCAGCGCCTGACCAAAATGGACCTGCTGAGCTTCATAGGATTCCATGCGCGTAGCCAGTCCACGGAATGCTCTTCCGAAGTCCGGAGGAGCCGGAGCTTCCTCAGAAGGGTCCATGGCCCGAGTATACTGTCAGGGCCTGAAGGCGCAGTTTGGAGTGCGGACCAAGGAGGAAGCAACTAGGCAAACACAGCTCGTGGTACAAAGGGTTTTGGCAGAAGAATCGTCAGTTCAGGCAAAGGTCGGTCCAGGCAGCAAGATAACGTGGTCGATATTCCAGACAGAGGTCGGTCCAGGCAGCAAGATATCAAAGTCAAGGTTTCAGGCAAAGGTCAAAGATCAAGGAATCAATAATAGTAAGCACCCAGGAACTCAGGATAGAAGAACCTATACTCGGGCACTGAGAGAACCTTCTGGCGACTTTAAATAGGTGGATTTTCGCGCCAAAACGCGCTAGATGACGTCACAGGACGTGCGCCAGAATATGCGCCAGCGTCTAAAGGATGCGCCAGCGTAAATACGCTGTGCGAAAACGCCAGCGTCACGCTGGCGTCTGACGGCCGCATGGCCTCTTCTGGGCGCCGCCATCTTGGACGCGCCGAGGACGCCTTACAGAGACAAATGAAGAAGAGAGATGCAACACATCTAGTGCTTGCAAGTCACGGTATGTATGTGTTTGGGGAATAGCAGGGGGTAAGGAAGAAGTTAGTGAGAGTTGAACATATGGTGAATATAAGAACCAGAGAGTTACCATTGGAGTGAGAGGGGAAGTCTGAGCACAGAGATAAGCCTGGGGAGGCTTAATATGACAGATAGGGTGTCAGGTGAAAGGAAATAAGGAAGCCAAGCAGCAAAATTGTCAAAAATTTGTGAGGTTGGTCCAGGAGATCAATATATCACAGCAATGTAAAGTGATACAGGAGAAAAATGCCTAATGCAGTGAATATGGTAGAGGAACTTTAAAAGTACAGTTAGGAGAAAGAAGTAATCCTACTCCACACCCAGCTCTGTTTCCAGGTCTCAGAATCCAGAAAAAAAGATTTTTTTAATATATCGATATCACAGTTTAATGCATTATTTATTTATTTTAAAGTATTAAGCTAGTGAAGCTTTATTTTACTAATCACGTGTAGTATAAATATATGTCTGGAGTATGATTCTATAAATTTGGAATGAGCTACTTATTATACTGATAATTTTGCATTAAGTTTTTTAAAGGGATTTTGTAGGAAATAACTATTTGCAGTAATGTCATTGACACAGGAAACATCAATACTACATTCAGTACACAAACAAATGCTTTGTATTTGTTTAAATTCAAAATGATTCATATGAGTAATTTTTGTATGTATTATATAAAGACAGTATTATACAAACATGGATACAAATGTCAAAAGTAATATGTAATCATTTTGTGCAAATTATTATTTCCCAATAGTATATTTTACAATTAGCAGGTACTAAACTGATATATATAAACATTGGAAAGTTCATTCTTGCTACTTGACCTGCTTCAGCAAATTTTCATTAAATTTACATGTTTTTGACATACATACTTTGGAATCAAAAATAAGGCTTCACAGAACATTTCCATATCCAGCACTCTATGTGCAGCCTATACTTCATCATACTGGAAATAAACAGTTTATTGAATGTATACATATTATCATCAATATCTCAATTTTGTTGCAGTCTATATTAATATGCAAAAATTGTTCCATAGTGGGGGATCCATAACAAAGCAAGGGTCAAGTATCAAATAATTTAAATATACAGTAAATGGCACCCAGGATCAAAAATCTTTACAGATGTTTTATTAAATATTTGTTGATAAAATTAGAAAGGAAATGTTTAAGATGCTAAAATTAGTAATTTCAAATACATCACTTCAACACTAGCTTCTAAAGGTTATATAATTTATAGGCATATTAATCTACATTTCAATTAAATTCAAGAGGTTTTTTTTTTCACAGATCAAAAACTCAAAATCTTACTATACTCTGTTTTCTTATTTAATGAAAAACATTAAACTATTGAGTATTCTACTCATCATTTTCAATGGGTCTATAAACTATAAAAAATCCTTAAATTTTGCCTAGGATAACTCTCACTGATGTCTATATGAACTCTCAAGATTTTAGATGCCAAGTTTTACAGTAGAGATTTTTACATTTTTATTTGCACTTAATAAATATAGAACATTTGAGATTTTGAAAAGCCAATTCGAATTTGTGAGTTTTAGCCCAAAAAATTTAAATTTCAGTAAAAATTTTAGTTCAATTAATCAGCCCCTTAAAGTTTAAAAACATATTATAACAAATATTAAAGTATTGAATACATTGCACAGTTAGTATATTAATTAATATTGCAATTATGGAACTTTTCTTAACTGTTCCACAGGATGTTTCTCACTTAACACAGTTACATACTGTATTTTTTCAATGTTTGGAGAATGTCATACTACAAGTGCAGTTGTGTTTGGCGACAGTCAGCTGCAAGTAAATTCCCATTCACTAAAGGTGCTTGCATAAACATGCGCTCCTTGCACATATTTTAATTGCTCTTGGTGGTGCTACCTTCCATCCTTTTGCTTGAATGAAAACATTGCTTGCTTACATTTTGCATAGGAGAACTTCTATTTACTTCTATATGAAAGAATTTCTAGCTTTTAGATGCTGAATGAATGTGCTTAATAATTCAAAATGTAATAATCTCACAAATAACCAATAATTGTGGGAAAGAATGTGAATCTTGATAAATCAGCCTCTTCGTATGTAATATTTATATGTGATTTGATGTCTATTTAATTAGTGCTTTGAGCACTTTACCGGTCAGGCTGAATATACACATGTGTAATATAGTGCCTATAGATGATGGGCGAATTTATTCGCCAGGAGCGAATTAGAGGCAAATTCATTAAACCACAGCAAAAATTCACAAGTGAAAATTCACCGGCGTCCAAAAAAGGACTCCGGCGCCAAAAACGACACCTCTGCCGTTTCGCCAATTATTCCGCCGTTTTGCGAATTTTGCGGAAAATTCACAATTTTTTCAGGAAAGCGAAATGTCACAAATTTGCCCACCACTACTTATAGATACTAAAAAATTTTGTGGGAAAAAAAACCTAACTTTTTTTTAGATTTATTATACCCCGATGCTGCAAAAAGTCAGAATCCGAAAACCTGGCATCTTAATTCTGTTGAGGTTATGTATTAGACAATGGCACATGCCTTATCCCAATTTAAAGATATCTGCACTGGGTTTAGCCTCATAATCTGAAAAATGTGGGGTTTTTGGGCAATAACCTAAAAAAAATCGACTGATCCGGGAAAAAAGTCAGAAAAAATAATACCAATCGTGTTTTTTGCTAGATTGTATTTAGTCTTTCTGCGCTCTGATTTTTTGAGTTATTCTAATGATGAATATGGCAAAATCGTGGATGGATGTTTGGTCAAGCTTTTTAATAAAAAAATTAAATAAAGTCGGATTTAAGTAAATAATCCCTTAAATTTGGAAAATGTAAATATTTTGTGCCTTTATACCATTTATCATAGAAACAGATTAATATGGCATTAAAGGGAAAAATACCTTTTTTTAATAAGTCCTTTATGCAACTTCAATCCCCAAGGTTCTTTTGGGGATACTAATTGAATAAATATAAATAATTAAATAATAATAATAAATTAAAAAAACTACATTAATATATACACATATTAATTTCCTTACCCCTTATAAAAACAATTAACCACATTAAAAAATAAAACTGGCTGGCCAGAACACCAAAAAAATAAAAATATACTCATACATATGAATGTCATTTATACTATATTAAAGGCAACAATATAATTCTAATACAATTTCTTTTTAAAAAAATCTCCAAAGTCTTTAGTCCTAATATGAATTTATAGGAAGCTTAGGGGGTTATTTACTAAGATTTGGATAGCAAAGGAGAAGGAGCTACTTTTGGAAGCTGTCCAAAACTGAAAAAAAAATTAAAAATGGCCCACAGGGGGAAAGAGTAGGAGGGGGGAGTAAGGTGGCCAGGAATATAGTGGTGGGGGGGCTCAGTTTGAGGGGGGCCAAGAGGAAGGAGTGGAGGGAGCTGCCTCTCAACCAAGTCCTGAGTCAGTCAACTATGGCAGCAGGTGGTGGATCGTGTGAGCGATGTACTTGCTGTGTGCCGTGGCGGACCTGTGGCATACAACGTTTCATTGACCTGAGGAGGTGCATCAGAAGGAAGTTTGTGGTCCAGAGGGTGAAGGTCCAGAAGGCTGGTGCTGGGACTCCACCCCCCCATCCACCTCGAGGTCTTTAAGCGTCACTTTCTGGACACTGTAGGTGATGAAGTCTGCTGGTTGAAGGCGAATATCTGGACTCAGATAGGATAGATAAGTTCATATTTAGTGATGGGCGAATTTGCGCCGTTTGGTATGGTGGCTTTTCAACTTTATGATCATAACTTTGTAACTAAAAACCCCTGTTTTGTAAACTTACTTTTGAGACAGGGGCCCAGGGAATGTGCATTAAAACTAGCACTTCCTTTATACTTAAATATACTATTACTTAGCCTTTAGAGTGCTTCCACACCCCTATTTTTATACATTGTATTGTTGCCAGAAGCTGTGGCTGAGCTTCATGTGGTTTTTAATAGCACCCCATACCCCCCCTTAAACTAATGGGGCCCTATACTTTTAAAAATGGGCGTTGGTTGGACAATGCCTCTCCCTTAAAAGCCGCATACTGGCAGGGGAGGATAGATCCTTTTCACTGAAACCAAGGTTCAACAGACACTGATTACACTGAATGCTACTATGCAGTAAGACTTTTTATACTATGGCCGAAAGGCAAACAAGTTAGGGACCGCCATGTGGGGTTTACCTTGACATGGTATGGTGGCTTTTCAACTTTATGATCATAACTTTGTAACTAAAAACCCCTGTTTTGTAAACTTACTTTTGAGACAGGGGCCCAGGGAATGTGCATTAAAACTAGCACTTCCTTTATACTTAAATATACTATTACTTAGCCTTTAGAGTGCATCCACACCCCTATTTTTATACATTGTATTGTTGCCAGAAGCTGTGGCTGAGCTTCATGTGGTTTTTAATAGCACCCCATACCCCCCCTTAAACTAATGGGGCCCTATACTTTTAAAAATGGGCGTTGGTTGGCAATGCCTCTCCCTTAAAAGCCGCATACTGGCGGGGGAGGATAGATCCTTTTCACTGAAACCAAGGTTCAACAGACACTGATTACACTGAATGCTACTATGCAGTAAGACTTTTTATACTATGGCCGAAAGGCAAACAAGTTAGGGACCGCCATGTGGGGTTTACCTTGACGTGGTATGGTGGCTTTTCAACTTTATGATCATAACTTTGTAACTAAAAACCCCTGTTTTGTAAACTTACCTTTGAGACAGGGGCCCAGGGAATGTGCATTAAAACTAGCACTTCCTTTATACTTAAATATACTATTACTTAGCCTTTAGAGTGCTTCCACACCCCTATTTTTATACATTGTATTGTTGCCAGAAGCTGTGGCTGAGCTTCATGTGGTTTTTAATAGCACCCCATACCCCCCCTTAAACTAATGGGGCCCTATACTTTTAAAAATGGGCGTTGGTTGGACAATGCCTCTCCCTTAAAAGCCACATACTGGCGGGGGAGGATAGATCCTTTTCACTGAAACCAAGGTTCAACAGACACTGATTACACTGAATGCTACTATGCAGTAAGACTTTTTATACTATGGCCGAAAGGCAAACAAGTTAGGGACCGCCATGTGGGGTTTACCTTGACGTGGTATGGTGGCTTTTCAACTTTATGATCATAACTTTGTAACTAAAAACCCCTGTTTTGTAAACTTACTTTTGAGACAGGGGCCCAGGGAATGTGCATTAAAACTAGCACTTCCTTTATACTTAAATATACTATTACTTAGCCTTTAGAGTGCTTCCACACCCCTATTTTTATACATTGTATTGTTGCCAGAAGCTGTGGCTGAGCTTCATGTGGTTTTTAATAGCACCCCATACCCCCCCTTAAACTAATGGGGCCCTATACTTTTAAAAATGGGCGTTGGTTGGACAATGCCTCTCCCTTAAAAGCCGCATACTGGCGGGGGAGGATAGATCCTTTTCACTGAAACCAAGGTTCAACAGACACTGATTACACTGAATGCTACTATGCAGTAAGACTTTTTATACTATGGCCGAAAGGCAAACAAGTTAGGGACCGCCATGTGGGGTTTACCTTGCCGTGGTATGGTGGCTTTTCAACTTTATGATCATAACTTTGTAACTAAAAACCCCTGTTTTGTAAACTTACTTTTGAGACAGGGGCCCAGGAAATGTGCATTAAAACTAGCACTTCCTTTATACTTAAATATACTATTACTTAGCCTTTAGAGTGCTTCCACACCCCTATTTTTATACATTGTATTGTTGCCAGAAGCTGTGGCTGAGCTTCATGTGGTTTTTAATAGCACCCCATACCCCCCCTTAAACTAATGGGGCCCTATACTTTTAAAAATGGGCGTTGGTTGGACAATGCCTCTCCCTTAAAAGCCGCATACTGGCGGGGGAGGATAGATCCTTTTCACTGAAACCAAGGTTCAACAGACACTGATTACACTGAATGCTACTATGCAGTAAGACTTTTTATACTATGGCCGAAAGGCAAACAAGTTAGGGACCGCCATGTGGGGTTTACCTTGACGTGGTATGGTGGCTTTTCAACTTTATGATCATAACTTTGTAACTAAAAACCCCTGTTTTGTAAACTGACCTTTGAGACAGGGGCCCAGGGAATGTGCATTAAAACTAGCACTTCCTTTATACTTAAATATACTATTACTTAGCCTTTAGAGTGCTTCCACACCCCTATTTTTATACATTGTATTGTTGCCAGAAGCTGTGGCTGAGCTTCATGTGGTTTTTAATAGCACCCCATACCCCCCTTAAACTAATGGGGCCCTATACTTTTAAAAATGGGCGTTGGTTGGACAATGCCTCTCCCTTAAAAGCCGCATACTGGCGGGGGAGGATAGATCCTTTTCACTGAAACCAAGGTTCAACAGACACTGATTACACTGAATGCTACTATGCAGTAAGACTTTTTATACTATGGCCGAAAGGCAAACAAGTTAGGGACCGCCATGTGGGGTTTACCTTGACGTGGTATGGTGGCTTTTCAACTTTATGATCATAACTTTGTAACTAAAAACCCCTGTTTTGTAAACTTACTTTTGAGACAGGGGCCCAGGGAATGTGCATTAAAACTAGCACTTCCTTTATACTTAAATATACTATTACTTAGCCTTTAGAGTGCTTCCACACCCCTATTTTTATACATTGTATTGTTGCCAGAAGCTGTGGCTGAGCTTCATGTGGTTTTTAATAGCACCCCATACCCCCCCTTAAACTAATGGGGCCCTATACTTTTAAAAATGGGCATTGGTTGGACAATGCCTCTCCCTTAAAAGCCGCATACTGGCGGGGGAGGATAGATCCTTTTCACTGAAACCAAGGTTCAACAGACACTGATTACACTGAATGCTACTATGCAGTAAGACTTTTTATACTATGGCCGAAAGGCAAACAAGTTAGGGACCGCCATGTGGGGTTTACCTTGACATGGTATGGTGGCTTTTCAACTTTATGATCATAACTTTGTAACTAAAAACCCCTGTTTTGTAAACTTACTTTTGAGACAGGGGCCCAGGGAATGTGCATTAAAACTAGCACTTCCTATATACTTAAATATACTATTACTTAGCCTTTAGAGTGCTTCCACACCCCTATTTTTATACATTGTATTGTTGCCAGAAGCTGTGGCTGAGCTTCATGTGGTTTTTAATAGCACCCCATACCCCCCCTTAAACTAATGGGGCCCTATACTTTTAAAAATGGGCGTTGGTTGGACAATGCCTCTCCCTTAAAAGCCGCATACTGGCGGGGGAGGATAGATCCTTTTCACTGAAACCAAGGTTCAACAGACACTGATTACACTGAATGCTACTATGCAGTAAGACTTTTTATACTATGGCCGAAAGGCAAACAAGTTAGGGACCGCCATGTGGGGTTTACCTTGACGTGGTATGGTGGCTTTTCAACTTTATGATCATAACTTTGTAACTAAAAACCCCTGTTTTGTAAACTTACTTTTGAGACAGGGGCCCAGGGAATGTGCATTAAAACTAGCACTTCCTTTATACTTAAATATACTATTACTTAGCCTTTAGAGTGCTTCCACACCCCTATTTTTATACATTGTATTGTTGCCAGAAGCTGTGGCTGAGCTTCATGTGGTTTTTAATAGCACCCCATACCCCCCCTTAAACTAATGGGGCCCTATACTTTTAAAAATGGGCGTTGGTTGGACAATGCCTCTCCCTTAAAAGCCGCATACTGGCGGGGGAGGATAGATCCTTTTCACTGAAACCAAGGTTCAACAGACACTGATTACACTGAATGCTACTATGCAGTAAGACTTTTTATACTATGGCCGAAAGGCAAACAAGTTAGGGACCGCCATGTGGGGTTTACCTTGACGTGGTATGGTGGCTTTTCAACTTTATGATCATAACTTTGTAACTAAAAACCCCTGTTTTGTAAACTTACTTTTGAGACAGGGGCCCAGGGAATGTGCATTAAAACTAGCACTTCCTTTATACTTAAATATACTATTACTTAGCCTTTAGAGTGCTTCCACACCCCTATTTTTATACATTGTATTGTTGCCAGAAGCTGTGGCTGAGCTTCATGTGGTTTTTAATAGCACCCCATACCCCCCCTTAAACTAATGGGGCCCTATACTTTTAAAAATGGGCGTTGGTTGGACAATGCCTCTCCCTTAAAAGCCGCATACTGGCGGGGGAGGATAGATCCTTTTCACTGAAACCAAGGTTCAACAGACACTGATTACACTGAATGCTACTATGCAGTAAGACTTTTTATACTATGGCCGAAAGGCAAACAAGTTAGGGACCGCCATGTGGGGTTTACCTTGACGTGGTATGGTGGCTTTTCAACTTTATGATCATAACTTTGTAACTAAAAACCCCTGTTTTGTAAACTGACCTTTGAGACAGGGGCCCAGGGAATGTGCATTAAGACTAGCACTTCCTTTATACTTAAATATACTATTACTTAGCCTTTAGAGTGCTTCCACACCCCTATTTTTATACATTGTATTGTTGCCAGAAGCTTTGGCTGAGCTTCATGTGGTTTTTAATAGCACCCCATACCTCCCCTTAAACTAATGGGGCCCTATACTTTTAAAAATGGGCGTTGGTTGGACAATGCCTTTCCCTTAAAAGCCGCATACTGGCGGGGGAGGATAGATCCTTTTCACTGAAACCAAGGTTCAACAGACACTGATTACACTGAATGCTACTATGCAGTAAGACTTTTTATACTATGGCCGAAAGGCAAACAAGTTAGGGACCGCCATGTGGGGTTTACCTTGACGTGGTATGGTGGCTTTTCAACTTTATGATCATAACTTTGTAACTAAAAACCCCTGTTTTGTAAACTTACCTTTGAGACAGGGGCCCATTGAATGTGCATTAAAACTAGCACTTCCTTTATACTTAAATATACTATTACTTAGCCTTTAAAGTGCTTCCACACCCCTATTTTTATACATTGTATTGTTGCCAGAAGCTGTGGCTGAGCTTCATGTGGTTTTTAATAGCACCCCATACCCCCCCTTAAACTAATGGGGCCCTATACTTTTAAAAATGGGCGTTGGTTGGACAATGCCTCTCCCTTAAAAGCCGCATACTGGCGGAGGAGGATAGATCCTTTTCACTGAAACCAAGGTTCAACAGACACTGATTACACTGAATGCTACTATGCAGTAAGACTTTTTATACTATGGCCAAAAGGCAAACAAGTTAGGGACCGCCATGTGGGGTTTACCTTGACGTGGTATGGTGGCTTTTCAACTTTATGATCATAACTTTGTAACTAAAAACCCCTGTTTTGTAAACTTACTTTTGAGACAGGGGCCCAGGGAATGTGCATTAAAACTAGCACTTCCTTTATACTTAAATATACTATTACTTAGCCTTTAGAGTGCTTCCACACCCCTATTTTTATACATTGTATTGCTGCCAGAAGCTGTGGCTGAGCTTCATGTGGTTTTTAATAGCACCCCATACCCCCCCTTAAACTAATGGGGCCCTATACTTTTAAAAATGGGCGTTGGTTGGACAATGCCTCTCCCTTAAAAGCCGCATACTGGCGGGGGAGGATAGATCCTTTTCACTGAAACCAAGGTTCAACAGACACTGATTACACTGAATGCTACTATGCAGTAAGACTTTTTATACTATGGCCGAAAGGCAAACAAGTTAGGGACCGCCATGTGGGGTTTACCTTGACGTGGTATGGTGGCTTTTCAACTTTATGATCATAACTTTGTAACTAAAAACCCCTGTTTTGTAAACTTACTTTTGAGACAGGGGCCCAGGGAATGTGCATTAAAACTAGCACTTCCTTTATACTTAAATATACTATTACTTAGCCTTTAGAGTGCTTCCACACCCCTATTTTTATACATTGTATTGTTGCCAGAAGCTGTGGCTGAGCTTCATGTGGTTTTTAATAGCACCCCATACCCCCCCTTAAACTAATGGGGCCCTATACTTTTAAAAATGGGCGTTGGTTGGACAATGCCTCTCCCTTAAAAGCCGCATACTGGCGGGGGAGGATAGATCCTTTTCACTGAAACCAAGGTTCAACAGACACTGATTACACTGAATGCTACTATGCAGTAAGACTTTTTATACTATGGCCGAAAGGCAAACAAGTTAGGGACCGCCATGTGGGGTTTACCTTGACGTGGTATGGTGGCTTTTCAACTTTATGATCATAACTTTGTAACTAAAAACCCCTGTTTTGTAAACTTACTTTTGAGACAGGGGCCCAGGGAATGTGCATTAAAACTAGCACTTCCTTTATACTTAAATATACTATTACTTAGCCTTTAGAGTGCTTCCACACCCCTATTTTTATACATTGTATTGTTGCCAGAAGCTGTGGCTGAGCTTCATGTGGTTTTTAATAGCACCCCATACCCCCCTTAAACTAATGGGGCCCTATACTTTTAAAAATGGGCGTTGGTTGGACAATGCCTCTCCCTTAAAAGCCGCATACTGGCGGGGGAGGATAGATCCTTTTCACTGAAACCAAGGTTCAACAGACACTGATTACACTGAATGCTACTATGCAGTAAGACTTTTTATACTATGGCCGAAAGGCAAACAAGTTAGGGACCGCCATGTGGGGTTTACCTTGACGTGGTATGGTGGCTTTTCAACTTTATGATCATAACTTTGTAACTAAAAACCCCTGTTTTGTAAACTGACCTTTGAGACAGGGGCCCAGGGAATGTGCATTAAGACTAGCACTTCCTTTATACTTAAATATACTATTACTTAGCCTTTAGAGTGCTTCCACACCCCTATTTTTATACATTGTATTGTTGCCAGAAGCTGTGGCTGAGCTTCATGTGGTTTTTAATAGCAACCTATACCTCCCCTTAAACTAATGGGGCCCTATACTTTTAAAAATGGGCGTTGGTTGGACAATGCCTCTCCCTTAAAAGCCGCATACTGGCGGGGGAGGATAGATCCTTTTCACTGAAACCAAGGTTCAACAGACACTGATTACACTGAATGCTACTATGCAGTAAGACTTTTTATACTATGGCCGAAAGGCAAACAAGTTAGGGACCGCCATGTGGGGTTTACCTTGACGTGGTATGGTGGCTTTTCAACTTTATGATCATAACTTTGTAACTAAAAACCCCTGTTTTGTAAACTTACCTTTGAGACAGGGGCCCAGGGAATGTGCATTAAAACTAGCACTTCCTTTATACTTAAATATACTATTACTTAGCCTTTAGAGTGCTTCCACACCCCTATTTTTATACATTGTATTGTTGCCAGAAGCTGTGGCTGAGCTTCATGTGGTTTTTAATAGCACCCCATACCCCCCCTTAAACTAATGGGGCCCTATACTTTTAAAAATGGGCGTTGGTTGGACAATGCCTCTCCCTTAAAAGCCGCATACTGGCGGGGGAGGATAGATCCTTTTCACTGAAACCAAGGTTCAACAGACACTGATTACACTGAATGCTACTATGCAGTAAGACTTTTTATACTATGGCCAAAAGGCAAACAAGTTAGGGACCGCCATGTGGGGTTTACCTTGACGTGGTATGGTGGCTTTTCAACTTTATGATCATAACTTTGTAACTAAAAACCCCTGTTTTGTAAACTTACTTTTGAGACAGGGGCCCAGGGAATGTGCATTAAAACTAGCACTTCCTTTATACTTAAATATACTATTACTTAGCCTTTAGAGTGCTTCCACACCCCTATTTTTATACAATCCAATAGTGACTTGCTTTCACCTTGTGGCAAAAATATTAGTCTTTTAAGTACCCCCCCACATGCCACTCAACTTTTTTATAGAATGTATAGTAATGAGCAGAGGCAGCAGTGCAGGCAAAGAGGAGCCCCAGGATACCAGTGGTCCAGATGTCCAAGAGCCGCCCTTACAGTCTGACGGTAAATTCTTGGTGTTGTTATGTAAGCGGATGGATGAATGTTGCATTTTGTAAAAAGTATTCTTATGTCTATGTTCTGTTTATATTTTTCAACAACCTGGACCCTCCAACCAGTCCTTGGCAATGCCCCCTGTGCTGCCCCCAAGGTGTTAGTTTGAGAAATTTAATTTATTACGATCCCGTATTAAGTATGGCTGAAGAATTTAGAAGAGTTGTGTTGAGCATAGAATGGGGGGGGGGGGTTGTTACAACACCCACACCTATGGTCACACCCTTTAATGGCCACTGTAAAAGAGTTGGTGTGTAGTGACAATTAATGCTTCATATTTACAATGCAAATGCAGGCTTCCAAGTTTCAAATAAGGCAAAAAGCAGACATTCTTTGTAGGCATTGTGCCTATAGGTTCAAAGCTCTGATCTCCATTTTAGGTAATACCTAAACAAGGTCCGACCCTGTCTGTGGGCCCACTAAAAAGGCCGAGTAGGTGTCCTATCTGGGTCCCTACTGTTGCTTTCAAACCTCAAGTGGACTATACCTCTTCACCAAGTCCCTCTGTGACCACAAACTGAACTGATGTATCTCACACAATCTGCTAAATGATCCAACGGGAATGAGCACCAAACAACAAGTCCCATTGTTTTTCAAATCCTCCTCCATAAATACTGCATTCTCCTCACTGAGGGGCACCATAATAACATGTTGTGGCGCCCTTTCCCAATAACATCTGGGAAACACTTATAACATCTAATTGCTCTCACATGTATAGTTTGTTTGGCCGATTACTAATTTGCCTAGACCAGTGTGTTGGCTAACTTGAACATACATACACAAGAGAAGCAAATGTTTCATCCATATTTACAACATGCCAAATTCTGTTTCTTTGGCCAAGTCTGAAACATCTTTCTGTATATGTTGTGAAAGTTATGTGTCTTCAGTGGTAACACTGATCTTGTGCTCTTGTGCTATGCTTAAACACAATTTTTGAACTGCAGTTTTCTTTTAAAATATCCGCCTATTGTATTAGATGCACTTAAGGGCAAGTTGTGTGTTAAATCGCACATTTGTGTGTACAGACATGAAAAAGAAACATGGCTCCTCACTCATTGTGCTATGACGCACTTAAAGGGCCATCAACTTTAAATCATTTTCCTCTGTTTTACAATGTAATGTGCAGAGGAAACAAATATGTGGTTTTAAAAAACATATTTTGAACATTATGAAGCACTTTAATGAATGATGGTCCTCCAGGGTCTAAGTCTGCAGTCTAGCAGCCTAGCACTGAGCAAAAGGGCAGCTGGGCAAATGCTTCCTCCTGCTGGTCTTAAAAATTTCAGTGGGCAACTTCAACATGTTCTCCTTCTCCTTTCCTATCCAAACTGAATGTCCAAGTCTTAAAGGGCAACTGAATGGTTTAGTACTATGCACTTTAACCAATGATGGTCCTCTAGGGCCTATGTCTGCAACCTAATGTATTTGTGGCTGTTGAGAAAAAGGGCACCAAATATGTTTTCAAATGTCCTTAATTTTAAGTATTGTTTAAGTATTATTTGTGATGTGTTATATTTTTACATACTGTGTATGTTCAAACTGAGCCGTACCTTGTTACCCTCACCTGGCTGTTGTGCCACATCAAGTCTCATGAAATAAAAGTGTTTACCGGCAACTGAGTAACCTTTTCTAAAGCACTGATCCTTTAGTGGTCAAGGTGGGCCGTTAGAGGATGCAATGAAAGCACAGACCAGGTTTATGATGTATGAAGGTACCTATTTCTATTTCTTGTGGAATTGTTTTATACATTCTTTCATAAAATATACCTTTGTCAGAAATACATCTTGTTGGATGTTTGTAGTATTTTTTTTTTTTATTTTCAAATTATAAGTAGAAAAGAACAAAAATCACTATAGAAGAAAATAAAGGATAAAAAAATGTAAAATGTCAGATACCAGTAGGGGACAAGTGCCAGTGTTCTTATAAGGGGCGAGTTCCAATGTTGTTATGGGGGCAAGTGCCAGTGCTATTGTGAAGAAACATATTATTATAAGAAACTAGTCCCAATATTATTGTAAAGAACAGGTACCCATTCTATAATAAAAAGTGAGATTTAATATATTAGTCTTAGTTACCCTTTAAAAAGTGAGATCTCATATATTAGCCTCACTTCCCCTTTAAAAAGTGGGATCTCACATATTAGAATTAGTTCGCCTTTAAAAAGTGTGATCTCATATTTTAGCCTCATCTACCCTTTAAAATGTGTGCTCTCATATATTAGTCTTACTTCCCTTTTAAAAAGTGTGATCTCATATATTAGCCTCACTTCCCCTTTAAAATGTGTGATCTCATATATTAGTCTCACTTCCCCTTTAAAAAGTGTGATCTCATATATTAGCCTTAGTTCGCATTTAAAAAATGGGATCTCATATATTAGCCTCACTTCCCCTTTAAAAAGTGCATTTGGACATTTGAGCATCAATATCTCTTTAGAAAATCTTGTCTGAAATTAAAAAAAAACCTGTTTCAGTGTGTAAAGGAAAGGCTTATTTAAATTTTGAAAAAAAGTTAGATTTAAAAAAAACCACGAAAATATAGTGATTTCAACGCCCCATAGGACTCCTCCTCCATGGCCCTCAACAGCTCAAACCTATCATGGTTTTTTATTTTACTTCAAAGTCCAAATTGAAATTGATAAATTCCGACGTCTTTACTGTTTTTGGCGTCAACCTCCGATGTTCACGATTTTTTCATGAAAACAGTGAAAAAAAGTTCACAATTTTTTCCTGAAACCCGTCCAAACATATTGTAATGCTTTCATAAATTCCAAATTTATAACTAACGGTAAAAAAACCCCAATTTTTCTCAATATACCTTAGTAAATAACCCCCTTAGTGTGTGAGTCATACTGTAGTTCTTAAATCAACAGTCAATATCTGGGATATGACAAAAAGTATGTAACCTCATCTTGGCCATCGCCTGTGCCATAGAATATACACCACTAATATCTAACCATCAATAGGTACTGAATCCCCTTTGCTTAATAAAAGGGTACTGGGAATTTCTCTTAATGGCAGTGCCTCCACCTAGTGGGATCTGGGGATACACCTACAGGTGGAGCCATTTCGATAGCTTTATCTCAGGCAGACCACTCGCTTTATATATTATAGATTTTCCCTGATTGTAATGATTCCCCACACATTCAGGGAGGCCTAAAGTAGAGGATGAGGGTTAAATTTGAGCTGAAAATTAATTTGATGTACTGTACATACAGTATACATGAAAGTCCAACCATGTGATGTGATGACTGTACCTATTTTATTGAAATGTTAAAATAAAAGAGATTTAAAAAAAAAATGATATATATATATTCTTGCTCTTCCAGATATTCCTGGGAAAATAGCAATGTGACTGTTTTGCTAATGCTTTAATATATTTGTATATTTTAAAAAGGTAAGGGGTGCCCTGACCAAATACCAGGGTTAGCTTTCATGTACAGGAAATACAAATAAAAGGTTGTACTTAATATAGCACTGATATTAGAAATTTGGGAGTTTGTCCAGTAATGTTTCTTTCAAAATATTGCTAATAAAAAGTTAATTTATGATTAAAAGAACCAAAGTATGTTACAATGAAATATGCAACTCAAGGATAAAAAAAACACAAAAAAATCAATAGGAATCCTAAATATATATAGTATATTTGTGCAAGAGTTACACAGTAAGTTTGGATTTATCCTCTTTTTATGTGTTTTACTGTTAAATGTTTATATCATACAAAATATTTTAAATGACAATCCTATTTTAAATGCCTGTCATTTAAGGAGAACATTCTTATACAGGTAAATTACTTTATAAAGTCTGCCTACACATTGACTTGCTGAGATTGTAGTTTTAAGCTCACATATCAGAATGTTCTAACAACAAAAATATAATTATGACCCTGAATTGTTAGTGAAATATTCTCAGAGTTATTACTGCATTACATTCCTAGTTAAATATTTAAGGGATCAGTAAAAATTCCCTCTGTGAAGATTATTAAACATTACATCTTTTTTGAAGCACCACAATATTTAACTGAACTGATCATTTAATTACTAAATGATTTTCTCCTTGCCTTATAGGCTGCACAGGTAACCACCCTAATCATCCCCTTCTTCAAGAGTTGCTGTAACATACATCAGCCTGCTCTTGCAAAGCTATCATTCACTTTAAGTTTAAGAGAGTCTCTTCTTTCATAAAAGCTTCTTTAGCTCTGACCTCCAATCGGAAAAAAAGAGGAAGATTACAGATTTGAAAAGTAATTTCTTATGTCTGCAGGAATCCAATATGTCACCCAAAGATATACATAACACTGAGTAGCGGTGGTTGAATAAATTTGCCTAGCGCAAATTCACACGTTTCGCCGCTGGCAAATAATTTTGGACACACATCCGAAAACTCGCATCAGAACTGACGCACATCAACACTATGCTATATTAATGGACGACCATTGACTCAAAAATGACGTGAGCAACTTTACGGACATGCATACAAAATTGATGCGGGCTACTATTTTCGAGTTTGACCAATTTTTTGCAAATTTTACGCCATTTTGTGAATTTTACAGGAAATTTGCAAATGTTTCAGGAAGTGAAATGGGGGAGATTCGCCCATCACTACTGCTGAGCAATGAGAAAACAAAACACTTAAAATCACTGAATTATGGTCTAACAAACTATTGTGTAGTAAACTTTCTGTTTTCTGCAATAAAACTATCGAAATACTTCAGAATAAAGCAATAGGACACATTTGTAATCCCCCCACACCATGTACAAAGTGCAAAAAAAATGCTGCAATCTGCCATGTTTTTCGCTATGCCCACTGCATGGAACATTGTCCAAATAGCCCCAGGATTAAAACTCATTGCATCTTTTTATCTGCTATAGAAAATACAAAAGTCTTATACTAATCCCTTAAAGATTTCTCCAGATCTGCAGATTCTGAAATGTTTACAGTAACACAGTGATATAGTTATACATACATATACATACCTGTACATACTGTATATGCATATCTAGTTACACATAAATACATACATACATACATTATGGATCTTTAGATTACTTTAGCCCTGGATATTATACTTGTTTAAAAAGTTATCCAAGTCCCTTTCAAAGTCATTAATGGAATCTGCCATCACAATATCAGAAGGCTGGGTACTTCACAACCTCACTGCCCTCACAGTCAGTCTCACCGCTTAAATTGAAAGTGTTCCTTAATTCTAAAGCAGTGGCCTCTTATCCTTTGGTCTTTTCTATGTGAAGAAGATCCCCTAACATCTGTTTATAATGTCCTCTAATGTACTTGTAAAGAGAAATCTTGTCCCCTCGCAATTGCCTTTTCTCCAGAAGAAACAACCCCAAATGTAAGTTTTTTTTTCCTTATTTTCGAACAGTTCCATTCTTTTTACCAGTTAATTACACACCTCTTCACACATTTCATCTTATTAACATCCTCTCTATTGACTAGCACCCCAAAAAATGTAAATGTAAAAAATGTGTTTTTTAAGAGAGTACCTAATTGCACGTAAATATAATTCTCAATTGTTGAGACCCAAAAACATTTCCATTCAGTGTATTTATCAACAGTGAATCTCATTTGCTAGTTTGCTGCCCAATTCTCCAGTTCTTCCTGCATGAAACTTAGGGACTGATTTATTAGCCTGGAGGCTCAAGCCTTCGGTTCCTAAAACCATGCTGCCAACTCAATGATGGACCTCATTCACTAAATTTAAATCTTGTAAAGCAATTTTGCTTGATGGAAGCAATTACTCACTCTATTCACAACAAATATGCTCAATACATGCAAAATGGCACTGAGAGCTATTAAATTGAAAATAACCTATTTGATAATTCTGTATACAGTAAAACAATTGCATTACAGTTAACAGTTACAAGGAATAGCCACAGGTGGAAAAGCAAAAGATTGCTTCCTCTGCCTACCGATTATTACTAGTTTGTGCATCACCTAATAATGCATCATTTATAAGACAACCCTAAACATCACATGATTAATGAGTGCCCCCCAAAACACACCTAATTATTTTATTCACGTACCTTATGGGGTGCCGTTTGTCCCAAATACATTCTGTATACAAAACTATCCCTAATACACAGAATGAATGTCTCTAATGTTATTTAAGTATTTGTGACCATACACAGTGAAAAAAATATACAAAAGACTTATTTCTATTAACCCTTTAACTGCCAAGAACGTAGCTCCTACGTTCTTTTGAAAAAAGGCTTTAAGTGCCAAGAACGTAGGAGCTACGTTCTTTACTAAAACAGCTCTCTCTCTGCACACACTGCAAAATCAGCGTGCAGAGAGGAGCAGCTAGCAGCAGAACCCCCTAGGCAACGAGCTTACCTGAAAAAGATCGGCGATCCTCCACTCCAGGGTCGCAGAGAGACGCAGCAACAGCAGCAACAGCAGCAACAGATTCAGCAGCTTCCATGTCGCAAGCACCAGCACAGCACATGCTCCTGCTCCGCCCATGCACTTCCTGGTGCAGTGACTCAGCGTGTCTCAACTGAAAAGCACTAAAAAGGACTCCTCTTCATCTAGATTTGGTAAGTGCCCCTTTTTTTTACTTATTTACAGGTATTTACAGGTATTTACAGGCATTTACAGGCATTTACAGGCATTTACATATACACAGTACACATACTAGTAAAAGTAGTTGTTTTTTTTGATTTTCTGATTTTTTAGATTTTTCAAACTTTTGCACATATTTACATACTCAAATACATATGTGCAAATATTTATACACTTTTTAGAGCTGTACATCCATGCATACACAAACACACACTTATAGGGGTTTTTTTTTCCCTTATGTTATTTCCCTAAAAACTTTAGATTTCACAGCATGACTACTGGATCAAGCATTCTGACCTCTAACCACGCTGTCGGATCAGTTATTTTGTTATTTCGTTGATTTTCCTAATTGTATTTGCTTTTTTGTGATTTTTATTGCAGTTTTATGCTTGCATTGTTTTTACACTTTGATAATTTGGGATAGAAACATATTTTTAGCAACTCTGTGTTCGTCAGAATGTGTACTTTCCAAAAATATATGGTTTTGGGGGGGTCTTTGTACTGTTAGGGGGTCTTACGGCACATTATATGCAGTCAGAGTGCTATGTTCACAGAAGGCGAATTGACAGCTAAGAAAATTCTTATGCACTGTTTTTATTTGGGGTCCGCACGTGCCCACCTGCTTTGGTTTATCTATGCATATTGGGCATCAAACTGTTCAGTAGACCCTTGGCGTCAATATTTAGGGTGTTTTCTAATTGTATGTAAGAAATTGGGTGACATGAATGCGACCAACTGCAATATTTTTAGGCGATTTTCAGAAATATCATAAAAACCACTGCCTTTAGTGTTGCTTTGCAGTATGTACATTTGGAGCAGAAAGATAATTTTAGCAAATTTTTATTCGGCAGAAGGTGTACTTTCCAAAAATATATGGTTTTGGGGGTCTTTGTACGGTTAGGGGGTCTTACGGCACATTATATGCAGTCAGAGTGCTATGTTCACATGAGTCGAATTGACAGCCGAGAAAATTCTTATGCACTGTTTTTATTTGGGTTCCGCACGTGCCCACCTGCTTTGGTTTGTCTATGCATATTGGGCATCAAACTGTTGAGTAGACCCTTAGTGTCAATATTTATGGTGTTTTCTAATTGTATGTAAGAAATTGGGTGAGATAAATGCGACCAACTGCAATATTTTTAGGCGATTTTCAGAAATAAAAACCGCTGCCTTTAGCATAGTATTGCACTATGTAAGTTTGGAGTAGAAAGACAATTATAGCAAATTTTTATTTAGCAGAATGTGTACTTTCCAAAAATATATGGTTTTGGGGGGTCTTCATACTGTTAGGGGGTCTTACGGCACATTACATGGAGTCAGAGTGCTATCTTCACAGAAGGCGAATTGACAGCCGAGAAAATTCTTAAGCACTATTTTCATTTGGGGTCCGCACCTGCCCACCTGCTTTGGTATATCTATGCATATTGGGCATCAAACTGTTCAGTAGACCCTTGGTGTCAATATTTAGGGTGTTTTCTAATTGTATGTAAGAAATTGGGTGAGATAAATGCGACCAACTGCAATATTTTTAGGTGATTTTCAGAAATATCATAATAACCACTGCCTTTAGCGTTGCTTTGCAGTATGTACGTTTGGAGTAGAAAGACTGCAAATTTTTATTCGGCAGAAGGTGTACTTTCCAAAAATATATGGTTTTCTGGGGTGAACCTAGTTTTTTGTACCTTTGCCTGTTGCAAAATGCTGTATATGTGCTGATTATGCAGTATCTGGAATTACAGAACTCGTATGGGGTGTCTTCTTTCTGGGGCCCCTATACACCACATACTTAGGGGTACCTATGCATATTGGGTATCAAACTGTTCAGCATACCCCAGACTTTCATGTTTAGGGAGTTTTATATTGCTATATATTGATATGTAGGAGATACAATGTTTTAGAGTTGGAGTATTGAGGAGATTTTTGTATATGTCATAAAAATTGCGAAATGTAGGAAAGCTTTGCGGCTTGGTACTTTGGAGTAGAAAATCGTGCATACCCATTTTAGATTCGTCGGAATGTGTACTTTCCAAAAACATATGGTTTTCTGGGGTGAACATACATTTTTGTACTTTTGCCCCCTTGAAAAATGCTGTAAATATTCTGATTTTGCAGTATTTGGAATTCCAGAACTGATAACTCGTATGGGGTGTCTTCGTTCTGGGGCCCCTATACGCCACATACTTAGGTGCACCTATGCATATTGGGCATCAAACTGTTCAGCGGACCCTGGGCTTTCATATTTGGGGTGTTGTATCTTGGTATATAATGATATGTGGGAGATACAATGCTGTAGACTGGACACTTTGAGGTAATTTTTCAAAAATGTAACACATTTTTATAAAAACTGCTAACTTTAGGAAAGAATTGCAACTTGGTAGTTTGGAGTACAAATATATATTTACCCATTTTGAACTCGTTAGAATCTGTTCTTTCCAATAAGGGGTAGTTTTTTAGGGTAAACCTACTGTTAGTGGAATGTTTGGCCTTGAAATCAGATGTATGCTGTTTTGTGGAGCGGTGCTTTGGAAATTTGGTAGTTTACTGCTTCGGAGTTTTCAACTATCGAAGTGAGAAATCTCCATAAAATTATATATATTTGGTATTGGTTCGTTCGGGAGACACAGAACTTTCCAAAGCTGCCATGTTCTCATGCATAAAATAAATTATGCTTCTGATATATGCGTTTGTATCATGTGAAACTGTTTTTTTTTTGTTTTTTTTATACACTTAGAAGCCCATATCTTTTTACAGGACTGGAATGACAACTAAATTCTAGCATATTTTGAAAGCTTAGGTTGTCCTGAAAAAAACAATATCTTGTTTTCATGGGTAAACTAAAAGACCCCCCCAGGAAAGTCCCCTAAAGTGAAAGAGCAAAAAATGTTCAAAAACGGTCTGGCAATAGAAGTTGCAACTTGGCCAAATTGGCTGGCAGTGAAAGGGTTAAAGAATGAAAACAAAATCTGGTTAGTGCACAAAAGGATGTCATTATATCACAAACTCCATTCTGTACAGTTTAACAAGCAATCTGTCTCACAAATGTATAACCTCCATGTAACGGACACACTTATGTACAGAGTTACTTACAGAATGAATTATGTAAAAACAAAGTTGGACATAATATATAATAATGTAACTAACTAGTGCTTGTCAAGCTAGATTTGACTGACAAAATAGATATCTGTGACAGAATGCAAGATTTTATAGTACAGGATTAAGAGACAACTACAAGCTAATTGGTGCAAGATTACAGCTAGGAGGAGACATTGGAGTCTAACTATCATATACAAAACTTACAACTGTCTCTGAAAGTCAGGCAAAGCAGCCAGACAAGCACTGTAACTTCTGGTACATTTAATAGAAGATGGCAGGTGGGTGTGGCCTGTCCCATTATTGCTCTCAGCTTAGACAGGAAGAGGAACAGGAGTGAGTCATAAGATAATGGCAAAACAGCAGGAATGCCCTTAACCAAAATGGCCACACAAGCAGGTTACTACAATAAGAATAGCCACATCACCTAAAATGATCATATTTATGTTTTGCATACTTTTTTTTTTCTACAATCACTATAAGTGCAGCATTATATTTCTCAGCCATTTGTAAAAACTTCCATTTATGAACCTGTAGTGTTTAACAGCAGCTCTTTTAGGAAAGGTTTGTTCATGTTTATTACTATGCAGCACAGGTGACATTAGAGGGCGCCCTCTATAGCAGGCCAGATACTTTGCCTTAGCCATGTGGAGCAGAGCTGGCCACTTCTCATCTTGTTTGTTTATGGCAATAAGCTTTGTTCTTATTGGTTCAGGAATGTGACTGACAGTGTTGCTTCACAGAATGGTTATTTTATCTGTTTTGTGAAACAAAACTGTCATTTTGTGGAAAGAATGAATCCTGTGCTATAAAATCTTGCTTTCTGTCGCAGATATCTATTTTGTCATTCAAATCTAGCTTGACAAGCACTAGTTAGTTACAGTATTATATATTATGTCCAACTTTGTTTTTACATAATTCATTTTGTAAGTAACTTTGCACATAAGTGTGTCCGTTACATGGAGGTTATACATTTGTGAGACAGATTGCTTGTTAAACTGTACAGAATGGAGTTTGTGATATAATGACATCCTTTTGTGCACTAACCAGATTTTGTTTTCATTCTTTAATAGAAATAAGTCTTTTGTATATTTTTTTTCTCTGTGTATGGTTACAAATACTTATATAACATGAGAGACATTCATTCTGTGTATTAGGGATAGTTTTGTATACAGAATGTATTTGGGACAAACGGCACCCCATAGTACCTCAACATTCAGATTCAAACTTTTGCTGCAATTTTATTTTTTGTATTAAATCTCATATATTCAAATTAGAGTTTCCAAAACTCAATTGTTTGATTATTCAAAACTATTTAAAAAACTCTTACTTATGTAAAACTTTGCATTTAAACTTGGGAATTCATGCACAATTTTATCTGTTATCCAAGGCAAAATGTAAGCGATTATTTTTCAATTTAGGTTTTTCAAAATTTTCAGACCTATTGAAATAACGAGGACCCATTGAAAATCATGAATTGATATAAATTAGATGCAATCATGTTATTTCACAGTTTTATTCAATCAAGATTTTTTAATACATTTTTTAATAAATTACAATTGCGTTTGGTAACATTTTAAGTTTCACTTTAAAAAAAACTTTAAATTGACGAATTAGAGTTTTTATTAAACAGGCCTCCCCTTCTACTTATAAAAGGACTGTGGAAAAGTGAATACCTTTCATCGTAGCATAGTATTAGACATAGCCTTTAAACATACAGAATTGTATCATTGTGAAAGAACAACGTCATTTGTTTTCATTAGAATAAAAAAATGTGGTTTCAATAGTAAACCATGGGGAACTTTTAAATTATTGTTATTAGATACTGCAACATTAAGAAATAAACATGCTAGAATGTCATGCAGTTGGACAATTTCATTTACATAAGTGGTATAAATAAGGACAGATCCCATGGACATTTTCTTAAAAGCAACAGATTGTAAATGAGTAAAGGGTCAAAATAAATACATCTTTGTTTCTATTCTTGATTTTGATGTCGGCACTGATGGACAGCACTGCATACAGAAAACTATGACACAGCTTTTCAAGCAATCTCTGCATGACAGCACCATACGCTGTCACAGGTATAGTGCTCTCAATTCATTCAAGTAAAATAGCAGCAGGTGTAAAATAATATTTTGACCACCATGGTTCTTCCTGAGAGGACCAATATGATTAAACCTCACAGAGATTATAAATGCTATGCATTTATTTTCTAGGCCTATATTTTCAGTATAGTCATAAACTAATGTGCATTGTATATACTGTAAATATATGGCTGTCAAGGAGGAATAAATATGGCTTTTAACTGAAAGTGATTACCTAATTATTCACAGAATTGTCGTGGGGTGTTTTGGTGAATGTTGTAACTTACTGATTTTAATATTTACCCCATTCATTCATTGCCACTGCTATGATTTAGGCTATGTAAGGGTCAACTGACATAGCTCAGTTATGCACAGGTTCACAGAAAATCAGGAATTAGTAAGAGGGATCTCTTAGCTAGAGTCTGAAGCTAACCAGACATATGCCAAGGTGTCACAACCATTGATGACAGGTTTAAGTCTTGGCTGACGACAGACTAATACAGAAGACATTTCTTTTGGTGGAGTACAGTTTGTTTGATAAATATTTAAATATTTTTGTGGCACTCACAGCGCACTTCTGGTTGCACCCAAGCCCATGCTCCTGTCCCAGTACATGTGCACACTCCCTCTTTGTCAGTGGGGGTGTAGATGTCATCATCTGTGCCAATCATGTCATACCAACGCATTTCTTGCATTAGGTCAGCATTTTGGTTCAAAGCTGAAAGATATTATGGGGGTTATTTATCAAAGGTCGGCTTTGTGAGGTTTTTTTTATACAAACAAACTCACAACTTAAATGGTTTCTGATTTATGAAAAAACTCGAATGGAAAAAACTTGAATCAGTGAAATTGAAGTAAAAAACACGAATACTCAAATCAATCAAGTTTTTGCAGAAAAAAACTCAAATTGTGTAAAATCGATTTTTCAAGCAAAACTCCCCCAAATATTCCTAAAACCATGAAGGCTAAAATCATCTTCAAATGGTTCAACGGACCTCTGCCATTGACTTTCACATGACCTCAACGGGTTTTAGCTAGAGTATTTTTGAATTCTAGTTATTTCCAGCTTTGGGGAATAATAAAACTCAAAAAATATTTAATAAAATATTTAATAAATTAATAAATTTACTCAACATTTAATAAATAACCCCCTGTATGTCCAGGGCCTGGACACCAGAGATAGTTTCTATCCTTAAAGGGGCAGAATACCCCTGGTTCAAATTCAGTTCAATGAATAGGATTTATGCTAAACATTCTTTTTGTCTATTGCTGTCTATCATGACCTGACCTAATCTGGTCAAGCAGGGAAACTGAAGTTACTGTGGTGTTTATACAAATGGCCTGTAGATGTCACTGTGCCCAGACTTATACTTTGCATACTTACTGACAGCTTAAAAGTGAAAGTTACTGTTGTGTAATGGCTGCATGAGAGCCTGCTAATAAAGCACTGTTATACTCTACTCATCCTCTGCTACCCAAAACATAACAGATTGGTGACAGGATGGCTCTTCTACCTCTGCAGCAGCTTTTCTTCCAAACACTGGTGAGCCAGTATTGCTGCTAACCAAGGGGAGATTTCTGCTGCTAGAAAGCGTGCTTTACTTATTCACTGCCTGGGAGCAGAGGGACAGCTTATATTCTTTACATTACCATTAGCTGATGAGACTTATGAAACTGCTCTTACTGCTATAAAGAACTTTTTTTGTGCCAAGAGTAAATGTGGTTGCTGAAATATGTTCTGCCAACGTGGACAACGTAATGGCAAATCCAGAACAATTTGTAGCAGCTTTGAGAGAGCTGGTTGTTACCTGTGAGTTTGGGAATCTAACAGATGAAATGCTAAGAGACCAAATAGTGGAAAAAACAAACTCACCTCATATTAGAGAGAGACTGCTCCTAGAGCAGGATTTAAACCTTGCAAAGGCTATTACAGTTGCTAGCCAAATTGAAATAGCAGTGGCAGAGGCTAAAACTCTCAGTCAGGGAACTGCTGAGAATGTAGAGACTGTGAATTCAGCACTGTAGCCTAAAAATTCACAGTCACAGGCAAAATACAGTGCTGAGGAAAGGGATTCATCTACACTGCAAAACCTTTCAGCAAATACAAATAGAAAATACTGCTTTCACTGTGGTTCAACACAACACACTGAAAATCATGTTATATGTCCTGCAAAAGCTAAACGGTGCCACAAATGCACAAAAGTAGGACATTTTGCTAAGATCTGCCATAGTTTTGCTAAAGATGTTTATTAAAGTCACTACTACAAATATCACAGTATTAGATGTGGATAAAGATGGTACATTTATTCCAGACAAGTTTGTATGCACTGTCAGTGCCAGTACTGCTTCTGCTGACAAGGGACACTCCATTAACCTGATGCTTGATACAGGTTCAGCTGTTTCTATACCACCAAAGGATATTTTTTTTAAATACTTTGCAAAAGATTGTTGTACCTGCCCTGAAACTGGTCAGTTACTTAAAGGATCTAATCCCTGTGCTTGGTTGCTTGCCAGTGACTGTACAATTTGAGTCAAATACTGCAAAATGTGACTTTTACATTATGAATAAGGGTACAGCTATACTTAGAAGGGATCTCTTTGCTGCATTAAACCTACAATTAGATGATGGTCTCATTACTACAGCACCAGTGCCTGCCACACAGCCAGTGTCTAAAAGTTCAGCACAAACCAACACTTCACTGGGTTGTGCAAATAACTTTGTACACAAAGTTAAGTTGAGACCAGATGTAAAAACAGTACACCAGAAATTGAGGTGATTGCCCTACTCTATAAGGGAGATTGTCTCACAGGAACTAAAGAAACTGGTAGAGCAAGATGTGATTCAAAAATCTGAATCCTCTGAATGGGTTTCAACAATTGTTGTAACAATGAAGAAAACTGGAGGTATTTGATAGTGTGTTGATCTCCGTGAACCCAATAAAGCAGTTGTTATGAATAATCATCCCTTGCCACACATAGAGAAAATATTTTCAGAACTCCGAGGAGCAAAATTCTTTTCTACTCTGGATCTTCAGAGTGCTTATCATCAAGTATTACTGCATGAGGAAAGTAGAGACCTCACTGCATTTATCACCCATGATGTTTTGTTTTGGTTCAAGCGTGTACCTTATGGACTGGCTTCAGCACCGACTTGTTTTCAAACATTGATGTCTTCTATACTCCATGGCATACCTGGTATAGAATGCTACTTGAATGATATAATTGTCTACGCTCCAACTATGGATCTTCATGACAAGTACCTAGAAAAGGTTCTGAAATGCATTGATTCTGCAGGACTGAAACTGAACCTTTCCAAATTCCACTTTAGACAAACAAATGGGTCATATAATCTCACAAGATGGATTACTGCCTGACCCTGACCATGTCAACACTATTACACAAGCACCTCCTCCATCTGATTTCCAGACCTTACGAGCTTTCTTAGGTCTTACTTCATGGTATTCTAAGTTTATTCCCAACTATGTTTCAGTTGTGGAGCCACTTAGAGCACTACTACATGGAACTTTAAGTCTGGTGTGGTCAGAGTCTGCTCAACAATATTGAAATAGCTAATTCTGAACAGTCCAGCGCTAGCTTTATTTGATCCTGCACCATCCACTATGGTTACTACGGCGTTGGTGCAGTTCTCACACAGATCCATGCTGATCATACAGAGAAAACTGTTGCATTTGCATCCAGAACACTTACAGAGACAGAGCATAAGTATTCCACTGTTAAAAAAGAAGCTCTAGCGTGTGTTTGGGAAACAGAAAAATGGAGAACCTACCTATGGGGTAGAGAATTTACCTTATGCACTGATCATAGCCCTTTAACTACACTGCTTACAACTATGGGACTAGGAAGAGCTGGAATGCGTATAGCTAGATGGTCAGCAAGGCTACTGAATTTCAACTACAAAATGCAATACAAACCAGGTTTGAAAATGTTACTGCTGATTGTTTGTCAAGTTTACCTTTACCTGCAGCTTCTGATACACTGGATGAGGACATAGAAGTTGTAGCATTGACTGATTTACTATCACCTACAGTTACAGCTGATTTTAAGCAAGCTTGCCTCACATGTCATCTTACAAAGCAAATGGCCAAATGCTGAGAAGAAACTCAGTCCTGATCTTCAACCTTACTACACGAACTGTCCTTAGTAGATGGCTATGTTTTCCGTGGAGCTCAACGTTTACTAGTACCAGAGACCTTGCGAGAAAAGCTCATACAACTTGCACATGAGAGTCATCAAGAAATTGTATGTACAAAACAAAGACTATGAGAACTATACTGGTGGCCAGCAATGGATGCTGATGTGGTAACTGCCATTCATTCTCGTGTTACTTACTTACAGAATCATGACAAAACAGCTATCACACATACACCACTTCAGCCAGTACCATTCCTTGATTCAGCATGGGAAAAACTTTCTATTGATATTGTCGGTCCTTACAGATGCTCTTATAGATTGTAGATTTGCTATAACCTTGATAGACTATTACAGTAAATGGCCTGAAATTGCATTTGTTTCTCATATAACATCAGCTACAGTAATAACATTTCTGTCTACAGTCTTCAGCAGAGAAGGTAATCCAAAGGATTTAATATCAGACAACGGACCCCAGTTTGTCTCATATGAGTTTGAATCCTTTCTGAGAGAGAGGAATATTGTGCATAGGAAATCTTCAGTGTACTACCCACATGCAAATGGAGAAATCGAGTGATTCAACAGAAGTCTGAAACAAGCACTACAGACAGCAAATCTTACTGGGAAATCTTGGAAAGTATTTACAATAGAGTTCCTACATAATTATAGAGCATGCATGCAACAACACAATCTTCTCCTGCTGAATTATTACATGGCAGACAGATGCGCACATGTTGCAGACATCAAACTTCCACAAAATACTGTGCCTTAAAATCATCTACTGCTGATATTGTGAAACGTCAATAAGCCAAATGCAAGGCTTATACTGACAGAAAATTTGGTGCAAGAGAAGTACAATTTCAGCCTGGATCTTTAGTCTTTAGAATTAAAAAACCAGGAATACTGAAACAAGGACAATATAAATTTACTACACCACTAAAAGTGAGACGCCAGCGAGGACCATACACATATGAACTGTCTGATGGACGCATATGGAATGCAAGTCGTCTTGCTCCTGTTAGATATGACTTTGGAGAAGCACCATTTGATGAAGGACATTTTCTTATTCCTGATATCAACTGCAATAAGCCTGAAGAAAGTGAACCTATAAGGCGAACTGAGAGAATCAGAAAACTACCTACATGGACCCAGGACTATGTGATGCGAATAATGTATATTATTGCTTTACGATGCATTGTTGTTGTTTATTGCATTTGCCCAAATACGTTCCTACTATAGGGGGAATATGAGGTGTTTATACAAATGGCCTGTAGATGTCATTGTGCCCAGACTTATACTGTGCATACTTCCTGACAGCTTAAAAGTGAAAGTTACTGTTGTGTAATGGCTACATGAGAGAATGCTAATAAAGCATTGTTATAATCTACTCAATTCCCTGCAGAATAATAAAATATCATTAGTGATGAGCAAATTTTTTCACCAGCCATGGATTCACTTTGAAATTATGCATTTTAGCATCAGTGAAATTTTTAGTGAAACAAAGACAAATTTGCCACAAGAAAAAGTTGACGTAAGAAAATACGCCAATTGAATTCAATGCACTTGGACAAAAAGTCACCATAAGAAAAAATGCCCATTGACTTTAATTCATTTGGGCAAAAAAGTCGCAGAGAGAAAAAAAGTTGCCACAAGAAAATCTTTCAATGCATTTGGAGCAAGAAAAATTGTTGCCCACTTAAAAAATGGTTGTGTGTAAAAAAAATCTTGACACTTATTGACCAATATATTTAGTGACTTTTTCACAGTTTTGCAAATTTTTTCGCAGTTTTGCTAATTTTCTGGAACAGCAAAACAGGACAGCTTCTCTCATCACTTAATATCATACACTATCTGCATCCATAGGGGGAGGGTGATTTTTTTGTTTGGGTAGGCTAAGTCTAATGTTACTTCAACAGTTTCTTTACCTGCGGTTTTCCACTGATGGAGAAACAGATAGTTCAGTCCCATATCATGGGCATTGTCATAAGTTGTTATTCACTTGTCGGAGCATACAAGGTGGTTTTGTCTAAAAATGCCCTATAATTTGAAATCTGTCCCATACATGGGCTGACTTAAGAGCTACTAACTGAAGTAATTTTCCACTTGCCATGGATGAAGCCCAGACTGTGTGCGAAAGTGTGAAAGTGTCATCTGGTCACAGTGGTCCCAATAATAACTGCATCAGACCTTCACAGTTTCAGCTAACACCAATCTGAATAGTTCAATGGAACTACCATTGATCATTATGTTTTGTGCCAATAACCCATTGCAATAACTCCTTCCAAAACCACTTATCCAGGATGAGTCCAAACGCAATGTAAGTTGCACATACCAGACAAGCAGGTGGAGGATCAGCAACTGTTTTGTCTCCTGCCCAAGATCGCCAGCACAAACAACTATCCTGCGGAAAGCTCAGACTCACTTATTCCCTAATTGGGCTTGGCACTCAGATCATCTCTTAAGCTTTCCCATATAAAATGTCACAGGATTTTTAGTGCAAAACTTCATTTTGACATCACTGGAGTCCCCAAGTAGGGTTTTTCTTTCTAAAGACACTAGTCAGCAGCAGGTCAGGTCAGGTAAAAAAAAAAAACTTGACCCGCACATCACTACTGCAAGCTAAGACTTGTTTAGCAGTAGTAAAGTAGTAGAAGTAAGCTGATATCCTCCCAAGTTATCCAAAGGTACATCCCCGTTGACAACCAATTAGTAACGTAATAAGCTGCTATGTGGTTGTCCCTGCTCACATAGACTTGAAACTTCAGTTTAAATCCAAGTATGAATTATGTCTCTATGAATCTTTGAATTGTGCTTTATGAGCACCTACTGTATTTGAGAAAAAAATGTAGAACTGAACCAGTTAAAATGAATCTGATCCATTATCCTTCAAAAGGCCTTTGTTTAGAGACTTTGCTTTAACTTTTAGTTTAAAGGAGAAGGAAAGGCTTGCAGCACTTGGGGGTGCCAAATGTTAGGCACCCCCAAGTGATTGTAATTACTTACCTGAAACCTTGGGCCATGCTCCTATCAGCAGAAAACTGCACCAGCCTGGGGTTATACCAGTGAGCACCACAGAGTGATCTTCTTCCGTCTTCCTCCTTCTTCGCATGGCTGTGCATGCGCAGTAGAATGAAAAGCCGTACTTTAACTAGAAAGTCGCTATTTTGTTCAACTGCGCATACATTTGCGCAGGGAAATTGGAAGACAGGAGAAGACGGAAGTGGATTGCTCCGTGGTGCTCATTGTTATTACCCCGTCCCGGTCAGCAGAAACTGGGGTTTCAGGAAAGAAACTACAATCACTTGGGGGTGCCTAACATTTGGCACCCCCAAGTGCTGCAAGCCTTTCCTTCTCTTTGAATTTTGTTAAAAGCGTAAACAATAGATATCCCACGGAGCTGAATAAAATATATAGAGCGGTATCACCCAACTGTTGGAGATGCTGGAAACACCCGGGTACCCTAACCCACATATTTTGGGATTGCCCCACACTATCAGCATATTGGGGCACTATACGCCAGATTATCAAAACAGTTACTGACATCGAGATTGTTAATGATCCTTTAGCCGTACTCTTACACGATTCTCCTCTCTCAATCCGGGCATACAAAAGGTCATTAGCACCCGTCATGCTAGACATGGCAAAGTCACTTATCCCAATTAAATGGAATCAAACTGCTAGCCCCACTGTGAGCGATTGGATACAAAAAATGAAGGAGATCCAGAGATTTGAAGAATTGAGAACGGACTCATCAACTGATTTTCAGATTTTTACAAAAAAATGGTTTTACTGGATGCAATTTCTGAGTTCAGACCTGCATAAGCAAATGTGCCCCGCATAGGTTTGTTCCAAACTCACTATTCTTATACCTTACATAATTCTTCCTCTCCTCGCAAGATTGGTGGATCTGCTGGTGCTGTTCGGAGACCCCGACCCTGACAAGAATTGTGATAACAGGTCAGTTACCACAATTCCGAACTAACCCATGGATGCTTGGGTAATACATTTTAAAAATCTGTTTTCCCAGTCAGGTATGTTCACCTATACTCTCTGCTCCTGCCTAGATCAACCTCTCTACCCTTTCACGTCCTTTTCTTTACCCCACTTCTATCCAACCCCTCTTCCCATCTCACCTCGCTTTCTTTTCATCCTTCTTTCTTTCTCTCTCTATGTTTCCTTTTTGTTTCTTTTATCACTCATTCAGCAGATGCTTAGCAGGTACTGTCACATGGTTTACATTAAGTCAGAGAAATTTTGTTGGAACTTGAGAACCCCATAGAATTGAGCCATATTTTGGGACTGCCAGCAATCGGTCTCTCAACTGTGGCTTCCTACGTTCCTCTCTGCACTCCTGGACTTTACAAACTGCCTAGACCTACCGTACCATGTCATATTGTTATTTATATTTCTTGTGCCACATTATGTAATTCTACTGTGAGTTTTTCAAAACCAATAAATATATTATTAAAAAAAAAAGGGTAAACAAGTTAAATTGTATTAATTGTGTCTGAATAATGTGCAGTTCATTTATGCTTATTATATCTTGGAAATGTATAGAGTACATCTATGATTCATTGTAGACTGATTGCTTTGTCCAGATGTTTAAAATGTGTTTTATTTCAGGTTATTTAAATTAACATAATTTATTATAGTTCTTATTGCAACAAGCAGGGCTTTTATTTTTACAGGGGGAAATGAGTCATACTCATTAGTGCTGGTTTAGTAACCTGCCATATGCCTGTTTTGGTAGCCGAGGATGAGAGGAGTATAACAATGCTTTATTAGCAGATTCATGCAGCCATTACACGTCAACTCTAATACTTTAAAACAGTCTAGAAAGTACTATGTACACAGTATAACTCTTGTGCACAGTGACACCTACAGGCCCTTTTTTTATAAACACCACATATTCCTCCTATAGAAGGAAAGCATTTGGGCAAATGTAATAAACAGCAACAATTAAACAGTATGTATCTTAAAGCAATATTATGCATTATTCACATCACATAGTCCTTGGTCCATGCAGGTAGTTTTATGATTCTCTCAGTATGCCTTATAGGTTCACTTTCTTCAGGCCTATTGCAGTTGGCATCAGGAGTAGGAAAATGTCCTTCATCAAATTGAGCTTCTCCAAAGTCATTCATAATAGGAGCAAGATCACTTGCATTCCATATGCGTCCAGACAGTTCATATGTGTATGGTCCTTGCTGGCGTCTCACTTCAAGTGGTGTAGTAAATTTAGATTGTTCTTGTTTCAGTAGTTCCAGTTTCTTAATTCTGACTAAAGATCCAGGCTGAAAGTGCACTTCTCTTGCAGCATGTTTTCTGTCCATATAAGCCTTGAATTTGGCTTGTTGACGTTTGACAATGTCAGCATTAGATGATGTTGTAGGCACAGTATTTTGTGGAAGTTTGATGTCTGCAACATGTAACTTAGTGCGCATCTGTCGGCCATGTGATGATTGGGTTGTTGAATGGTGCGTTGCTCTGTAGTTATGTAGGAACTCTGTTGTAAATACTTTCCAAGATTTCCCAGTAAGATTTGTTGTCTGTCGTGTTTCTTTCAGACTTCTGTTGAATTGCTCAATTTCTCCATTTGCTTGTGGGTAATAGACTGAAGATTTCCTATGCACAATATTTCTTTCTCTCAGAAAGAATTCAAACTCAGATGAGACAAACTGCGGGCCGCTGTCTGATATTAACTCCTTTGCATTACCTTCTCTTCTGAAGACTGTAGACAGAAATGTCATTACTGTAGCTGATGTCATATGAGAAACAAATGCAATTTCAGGCCATTTACTGTAATAGTCTAGGTTATAGCAAATCTACATTCTATAGGAGCATGTAAAAGGACCCACAATATCACAAGTTGTATTGCAAGTTTTTCCCATGCTGAATCAGGAAATGGTACTGGTTTTACATCTGGTCTCAACTTATCTTTGTGTACAAAGTTCTTTCCACAGGCCAGTGAAGTGTTGCTTTGTGGTGAAATTTTAGATACTGGCTGTGTGGCAGGCACTGGTGCTGTAGTAATGAGACCATCAACGAATTGTAGGTTAAATGCAGCAAAGAGATCCCTTCCAAGTATAGCAGTACCCTTATTCACAATGTAAAAGTCACATTTTGCAGTATTTGATTCAAATTGTACAGTCACGCAAGCAACCAAGCACAGGGATTGGATCCTTTAAGTAACTGACCAGACTCAGGGCAGGTGCAACCAGTGGATCTTTTGCAAAGTATTTCAAGAAAACATCCTTTGGTAGTATAGAAACAGCTGAACCTGTATCAAGCATCGGGTTAATGGAGTGCCCTTTGTCAGCAGAAGAAGTATTGACATTCGCAGTGCATATAAACTTGTCTGGAATAAATGTATCAGTTTATCCACACTTAATTCTGTAACATTTGTAGTAGTGATTTCATGAACATCTTTAGCAGAACTACAGCAGATCTTAGCCAAATATCCTACTTTTTTGCATTTGCGTCACCGTACAGCTTTTGCAGGACATGTAGCATAATTTGCAGTGTGTTGTGTTGAACCACAGTGAAAGCAGTATTTTTTATTTGTATTTGCTGCACAGTTTTACAGTGTAGGTGAATCCCTTTCCTTATCACTGTATTTTGCCTGTGACTGTGAATTATTAGGCCATGGTGCTAAATTCTGTACATTCTCAGCAGTTCCCTGACTAAGAGTTTTAGCCTCTGCCACTGCTGTTTCATTTAGGCTAGCAGCTGTAATAGCCTTTGCTTTTTTTTTTTTTGCTTGGTTTAAATCCTACTCTAGGTGCAGTCTCTCTCTAATGCAAGGTGAGTTTGTTTTTTCCTCTATTTGGTTTCTTAGCATTTCATCTGTTAGATTCCCAAAGTAACAGATGACAACCAGCTCTCTCAAGGTAACTCCAGTAAACTCAGTGACACACTGCACATTTCCCAGACTGACCCCACAAGGTTATAGTTGTTTAACGGTAGATCCTTTTATTTTATAAATCAAGTGAAAATGGCAGGAATCTGAATGGAACCAGCAGTAGTAAGCAAATAACCTTTTGTAAGGCAGTAACACAATTGGAATTATGAATATAAATTAGACAATTTTAAATATAAACACTGAAATATTATAGTACTCTTTAAACTAAAGTCCCCTACCAACAGTCCCAAATAAATGATTTGTGTTTGGCTATTGGTGCTGTCCCTTTAAGTAGCCAGTTAGCCCTATAATTCTGTCATTTTAGGAAGATGTATTTATTTAGCTTAGCACCTTAGAAATTCAGCAACAGCAGGTTTAACTCATATGGATTAATGGGTACACAGTTCCCCAAAAGAGTAGGACACTGGCAGATTACTCATGTGCCTCTATTTACTCTGTGATCCTTAATCAATGAATCTCTTTTACTGTTTGTTAAATCTATGCATATTCTGTAAGTGCACTTCTACTTATACAGGTATAGGATCCCTTATCCGGAAACCCGGTATCCAGAAAGCACTGAATTACGGAATGTCTGTCTCCCATAGATTCCATTTTATTCAAATAATCCAATTTTTTTAAAATAATTTAAATTTATTTCCTTTTTCTCTGTAATAATAAAACAGTAGCTTGAAAACCGCAGGTCCCGAGCACTCTGGATAACAGGTGCCATACCTGTACTAATAAGCTTTACAGGATATAAGAAAAAATAGAGTTTTTTTCAATGGATAATTCCATTTGTGTTCCATGATGTTGTGCCATGCTAAATATACTTCAGGGCCATGTTCCCTTTTCAGGTCTTCAAACAAAATTAGTGTACTGTCCCTCAGAATTGGAGGCATGTGGGAGGAGATAAAGCTGATTGCTAAGCAAGGCAACATTGAAAACAGAGTCAGAAATGAAGCAAAGAGAAACATATATTTAACTGTTAACATTTCCATTAATGCTTTAGGTGGGATACAATAAATATGTATATATCTATAATTATATCTATCTATATCTATATAAACATATTTACATGTATAAGTGACCCTAAAAAAGCAGTATACCTACTTGTTAAACATGAGCTCAATAAACAGGACTTGTGTCAAATAATTTTTGCCTATAGTTTTTGTTATGGTTTTAGTCCTGAGAAGGTTGATAAGATTAAAAGTAGACACCCCCTTCTGTTTGTTGTGACTATTTTGTTAGCAGGAGTTCACTATACAGGGGAGTTATCTGTAACTAGTAAATTAACTATCCTTGCAAAGACCAAGCATGGAGTAGCATCAGTTGTTTCTCTCTTCTGTTTAGCTCACAAAATAACACACATATATATGGCAAAAAGTATGTTTGGTTCAAGTCCTGTTGAGAGAACTCGTGAGAACAAGGGGGTCTATTTCCCCTTTAACCTGTTCAATTAATTATAAGATTGATTTAAAGGTAATTCAATAGACATGATACTATTTTCAAATTATTTTTTATTATTTGCTATAGTAAAAATCTGCGATAGTCTTTAAGCTAAATATACCGTTTAGCTGCATTTAAAAAAATAATTGACACTCACTGAAGACCAGTCTCCCCACCCAAACAAAAATAAGTTATTGGGGGGGCGTGGTTAACCGCCGAACATGGCAGTCGCATAATACCAGAGCTCTGCAGCCTATTCCCGGTGTGAAGCTTAAAGCGGACGGAAATTATGGGTAAACACGGTAAACCTAAGGACTATGGTGGCGAGGAATGCCGGAACCTCAAAACTAAAGACTCACAATGTCTTTTGAAGCAGTTTTTTAATGCGACGGAGCCTGAACACTGCCAACAGGGATCCAAGATGGCGCCGCGGCGTGCCAGAAGTCCCGCAGATGAATCGGATTCGGAATCAGTAAGTTCTGAACAAATTACTATGGCGCATTTTAAATCCCTTCCAACTAAAACGGACTTAACCGACATGATAGCTCAGTTTAAGAGCACACTGAAGGAAGAGATTACTGGCATAAAAAATGAGATAACCTCGTTACACACACGTGTCCTTGAAATCGAAACTAGGAATGAGCATGTGGAAAATACTGTGGAGGCACTAACCACTGCCAATGCCCATTATGTGAGAACTATTTCCACCATGCAGAGGAGACTGGATGACCTCGATAATAGAGGGAGACGCAACAACCTTCGTCTCCGGGGAATTCCAGAGCAGCCAGATGGGGAAAACCTCATTGACATTGTGACGCACCTTTTCAGGCAAGTTCTCGATAAACCTGCTACATTTGATATTGATATGGAAAGGGCACACAGAGCACTTAAACCCAGAGGTTCCCCTAAGGATAAGCCCAGGGATGTCATTTGCTGTCTTACCAGATTCGGTCTGAAAGAAGATATCCTGGCTAAAGCCAGGAAACTGCGATCCATTCCGTTTATGAACGCAGAGGTTATCATTCTACAAGACCTCTCTTGGTACACGCTGCAACAGCGCAGAGCCATCCAACCACTTCATCTGCGACTGAAGGATAAGGGTCTGTTATATCGTTGGACCTATCCTTTTGGAGTCCAAGTCACCAGAGATGGCAGAACAACATCACTCACAAGCCCTGACGACATCTCCCAATTTTGCAGAATCTGTGGCATTGAGGAACCAGATTTATCGGACTGGGAAAAACTTACCTTGGCTCCAGCGATTCCAGAGCTACCAGACAGAGAAAACTGGACAGATGTGTCTACACCTAAGAGTAAGAAGAAGAAGCACAAGATGACGCCTGAGAAAAGCCAGAAACCTGAAGGTTGAGGGTGACACTTGACTATTTTGCTTTTACTTATCCCACTTGGGACTATGGTTTTCATATCCTAAAGTGTTTTTGGTTATTCACATCCGTGATATGTTGTGTTAGTATGTTTTTTCTAACGTTAGCATTTGCATTACTATAATATTTGTGATGTTGCACTTATATTTCCGCTTTAGCCTTATTCATACTGCTCCAGTTTGGACGCACCTTTTACGATTGTTTTACGTACACCGGGAATGGTGTCTGCAAGTTTACACTGCCAGTGTTATGGTGTCTATCACCCCCCCCAGGGGTCTCCGACAGACAATGTCTGTCGATTTTTAGCCACTCATGGAGTAGGCTATTACTACCCCAATACCAACGTATTTTGTTTAGATTACGACAAGTTCAAGATCTTATGATTTTTGGTTCTGTTATTATTATTTTTTTTTGTCATTTCGCTGCAACAATCTGTCTTACTTTGTCCTACTTTCAGACCATGTTTTTTGCCAGACAAAAGGGACGGTCCATTCATATTGCCTTACGCATCTCCCCGATTCACCATGTCTGATATTAATGTCATATCTTTGAATACCAATGGGTTAAACATTCCAGAAAAGAGAAGTAAAATATTTCGGGAAATGTATAAGCAGAAAGCTCACATTTTAATGTTACAGGAAACTCATCTTAAAGGAGAAGGAAAGGTTAAAACTAAGTAAGCCTTATCAGAAAGGTCCATCTAAATATACCAGTAAACCCCCAAAGTAGTGCTGCTCTGAGTCCCCTGTCAAAAGCAACACAGCATTTCTTTCCTTCTATTGTGTACTCATGGGTTTCTGTATCAGACTTCCTGCCTTCAGCTTAAACCTCATTGCCCTGGGCAAGAGCATGCTCAGTTTGCTCCTCTCCCCCCACCCCTCCCTTCTCTACTGTAATCTGAGCCCAGAGCAGGGAGAGACTCAGGCAGGAAGTGATGTCACACCATGTTAATACTGCAGCTCCTATCCTAAACAAACAGAGAGTTTCTAGAGCTTTTTACTCAGTTATGGTAAAACATTCTACAGAATAAATATAGCAGTCTAGCTTGCACTATTGCAGCTAATCTATTGGAAATAAAATGCCTCTGTAGCTTTCCTTCTCCTTTAAGGGATCTGATACTGTGTTGGCGAAGTTTGGAAACTATTCTCAATGGTTCTTTAGCAATAATCCGGCTACTAAAACCAAAGGGGTGGCAATAGGTGTGCATAAAAATACTACTTTCCACTGTACTGATACTATAAAAGATGAGGAAGGTCGTTATATTTTTGTTAAAGGCCTATTGTATAATACTAAATGCACATTGGGGAGTGTATACCTTCCTAATCAGCATCAGGCTCCTTATTTGCTCAAATTACTGCAGGTTTTAGAATCATTTGCAGAGGGCCTCGTGCTGATTGGTGGGGACCTCAATATGGTGCTCAACCCCTTGCTTGATACTTCAAGAGGGTCTTCTCCGCTCCCCCACAATATTATTAATAGAGTTAAAAGGGCTTTGAATCGCGCTAGATTGGTTGACACTTGGAGATGTTTTCATGAGAATGAAAAAGACTTTACGTTTTTTTCTAATGCCCAACAATCCTATTCTAGGATAGATTATATACTAATGTCGCAACAGCAATTGGATTGGGTGTCCTTCTCCAAGATACATAGTATACTGTGGTCCGATCATGCAGCTGTTCAACTAGCACTGAAGATACCCCACAATCCTAACATCCCGTGGCGGTGGAAATTGAATGAATCACTCTTAGATGACACTGATTGTATTGGGGAACTCCGAGAAACTTTGGCAGTCTATACGGAGGCCCTACACACTGACACAGCTTCACTTAACTCCAAATGGCAAGCAATGAAGTGTTTGGCGAGGGGAATTTTGATCAAACATGGATCTAGGCTTAAAAAGGCAAGACAGGGGGGGGGGCGTGGCGCGCCATGACTGAGTGAGGACGTGTGGCACGGGAGCTCCGTAGTAGAATTAGCTTTAATCCTCCTGAAAATTAGCTTTCAAGGCTTGATAATCCTCAAATCAGGAGGATTATCATTACTACCGGTGTGGCGATCTTGACATGGGTAAACGCAAGCCGAAAGATCAGCGGACTACCATGTCTCCGTTCTTGAAGAAGGCGCCAAAGGTGAAACAACTGCGTAGCCAAGATGGCGGCGGGACGGCGGAGGATGTGATGGACGAGGAGATACCCGCGATGTCCCCAGCTTCTTCACAAGCAGAGAGCTCTGCTTCACTACAGCAAGAGGCAAGTCAATCTTTTGATACACCACCACTTACAACTGATGCTGACTCGGTGGATGCCTCGCCGGTTACTGCACAGATATTGGCGCTTCAGCTTTCTCGCCTTAAAGATGGCCTAACCAATACTTTGATTAAAGCAGTATCGGACACAGTAGCCGTAGCGCTGAAAGATGTGCAACGCGATCTGAATGATTTAGGTGAGAGAACCGATAAATTGGAATATATCACCGATGATTTGTCACAAAGGTACGCTAATGTGGAGGAGGATAACACAATGTTGAGGGACGAATTGCGTCACCTTAAAAGTATGTGTGAAGACCTTGAAAATAGGTCCCGGAGACAAAATCTCCGTATACGGGGAGTCCCTGAGGAGATTGAGACACAAGATATTCCGCAGTATTTGAAGGGTCTTTTCACACATTTATGTCCAACAATTCTTCTGGACAAATGGGAGTTTGAGCGTGCGCACCGTTCTTTGGGGCCTAAGCCATCTTTACCTAAACCACCAAGAGACATTGTTGTGTGTTTCCATCGGTTTGTGCAGAAAGAAGCAGTGCTTACTCGAGCGAGGTCCCTTACGTCGCTTGACTATTTGAACCATAGAATCCAAGTGTTTGCAGACATTTCTCCGATTACCTTGGCTAAAAGGAGAGAATTTCGTCCGATTACCCAGCTGTTGCGGGATAAGAAAATCTTGTATCGCTGGGGTTATCCATTTCGGCTTATCGTGCAGCATCATGGCCAGACCTACTCCTTGCAGACCCTGGAGAGACGCCAACAGTTTTTACAAGCATTGGGCCTAAAAAATGCATCACAGCCTGAATCGCCCAGACACCCTACATCTCGGCCTGACATCGCTCCCCAATGGCAGATGGCGGCGGGCTCGTCTTCCTCTCCACGATTAGCCTTGAGCTCCTCTTCGACTTCAGGCTCTCCGAGGCAACCTCCCTGAGCTGCTTGTCAGTGAGATTTGGTGGTCTTTTCTACTACCTTCTGAGTATCGCTACACCTTTTGAAGGGCTTATTCTGCTGTTGCGGAGGTCCATTGCCACGTTTGTTTGTTGCTCATGGATCTGAGCGAGGATCCCCCCTTGGGAAAGTGGAAATTTCCCACTAAGTTCAATAGCCTAAGTGCTGAACTTTTTTCTACTTTGACTGTGAATTGGTTTTCTTCATTTTTTGGTTACACAGTTTTTTTGGTTATTTTTATTGTTTTTTTTGGTGCTTCTTTTTTTTTTATTATTATTGATCGTGACCGTACAAGACTTTCTTATTTTTTTACTATTATCTGCATTACCCCTGTCTTATTATTTGATGGGTTCTCTTATACTGATATAATGTTTACATCAGCCGTATTTTATTCGGCAACATGGTGAATATTGTGTCTTTAAATTGTAATGGTTTAAATTCGATCACTAAGAGATATTTGGCTATTAAGGAGCTTAGGAGTTTGAGGGCGGATGTTGCGTTCTTGCAGGAAACCCACTTTTCTCGCCTTACCCCGGGCAAATTGTATTCTAAATATTTCCCAACTGCATATTATGCATCCTCTGACTCTAAAAAAGCTGGGGTGGCCATTTTACTACATAAAGATTGTCCCTTGCAAGTATCTAGTGTGTTTTGTGATCCTAATGGTCATTATCTTTTGTTAGAGGGTGTTTTAGGGGGTAAATCGATAATTCTAGGAAATGTTTACTCTCCGAATAAAGGGCAGATTAAATTTCTTAAGAAAGTCCTTGCCAAATTGACTGCCTACAATTCCCCACACGTGGTCATTGGCGGAGATTTTAATGTTCCCTTATCGCAGCAGGAAGATAGATCTCATCCGTCCTCTGACTCTTCAGCTCATGTTCTATCCAGGGCAGCCCGCCAATTATTTAATCAGGTTCCATTGTATGATGTCTGGCGAATAGAACACCCGAGGGAGAAGCGGTTTAGTTTCTATTCTGCTGTTCATAAGGTGCATGTGAGGTTAGATTATTTTTTGGTCTCTCAGCCCTGCCTTAGCACATCTTATACTTCTGACATTGCCTCTATTACATGGTCGGACCATGCCCCAATTCAGCTTTCCTTAAATTTATTGAGCTGTCCAAGTAGGACTCCGCATTGGAGGCTCAATGAGACTTTATTGCACGACACTGACACATGTAAAACTGTTGAAAATTCGTTGACTGAATTTTTTGCGCTAAATAATGGCTCAGTTGATTCCATAGCTACTCTCTGGGAAGCTCATAAAGCTTCTATTAGAGGCACCCTGATAGCTATCTCCTCTGCTAAAAAACGAGCCCAGAGACAGAAACTGCAGGAGCTCACACATCAGCTCCAATTATTGGAAACTCAGTATAATCTAACTACCTCGGATCAATTGCTATTAGAAATACTTGCTAAACGTGGAGAGCTTAAAATTTACCAATTACAGGAAGTGGATAAGGCTTTAATCTGGACTAGGCAAAAGATGTATGAGATGGGCAATAAACAGCATACCCTTTTAGCGAGGAAGCTAAGAGATCAAAAAGTACAATCTGCTATTAGAGCTATACGTTCCTCGAAGGGCCACCTGTTATATAGCTCTGATCAGATTGCGGAACAATTTTATGAGTATTACACTGCCTTATATAATTTGCCGAATACTGATGTGACCGCTTTGCCTCAGTTGAATGATTTTTTTGTAAGAGCAAACTTGCCTATGTTTCAGGACGCAGACCTAGAGATTCTGAATCGGGATATTACTTTAGAGGAAGTCACAAACACCCTGAAAACCTTTCCGAATGGTAAAACACCTGGGCCCGACGGTTACCCATATCAATACTATAAACTTTATCAGCATATTTTATCCCCCTATTTGGTTCAACTTTTTAATAGTTATTTGCAGGGTATGCCCATTCCTCACTCCGACCTTACGTCATATCTTTCTTTGATACCGAAGGAGGGCAAAGATTTAACGAGTTGTTCCAGTTATAGGCCAATTGCTCTCTTAAATTCCGATTTAAAAATCTTTACGAAGATCTTAGCGAATCGCCTAGCCCCATTGCTTCCTAAACTGATCCATGGGGATCAGGTTGGGTTTATTCAGGGACGTCAATCTGGAGACAATACGAGGCGCATTATAAATTCTATTGAGCTCTTGCAAAGACGTGGCTCTCCGGCCTTGATACTTAGTTTGGACGCCGAGAAGGCCTTTGACCGCCTGGACTGGTCCTATATGTTCGCCCTTTTACGTCATTTAAAGTTACAAGGTCCCTATCTGACAGCCTTAGGCCTCTTATACTCTAAACCTACTGCATACCTTAAATTACCTGGACAACTCTCCCGCCCTATAGTGATTTCCAATGGCACACGACAGGGATGCCCTTTATCCCCTTTGCTTTATGCTTTAAGCATAGAACCCTTGGCAGCCAGTATTAGGGCTAACCCGGATATTAATGGATTGCGGATAGGTGCTGAACATCTTAAAGTAGCACTATATGCAGATGATGTCATTTTGACCCTTACCACACCGCAAAGCTCCCTTAGAGCTCTTCATGAGCTTTTAGACCAATATAGTGTGATCTCTCATTATAAAGTTAACATGTCCAAAACTGAAGCTCTACCTATACATATTTCTGAGGAGATGAGTTTAACTTTACAATCCACTTATACTTATAAATGGAAGGCGGATTATATTACATATCTCGGCACTAAACTTACCCCTCGGTCTGAAGATCTCTTTAAACAAAATTTTGTCCCACTTGCTCGGGTGATTAAAGGGAACCTACAGAAATGGTCGAATATGGCTATTTCCTGGTTTGGTAAAATAGCCTCAATCAAGATGAATGTACTCCCTAAATTTCTTTATCTTTTTGAAACTTTGCCAATAGACATCCCCCTTTCTTTTTTCCGAGATTTGCAAACTGCTTTCCATAAATTTGTATGGGGTGGTAGGTCCCATAGGATTAATAAACATACTTTGGGTACGTCAACGCGACAGGGAGGGCTAGGTTTGCCTATATTGCAGAAATACTATGAGGCAGCCCAGTTACGACAGGTGTTGGCGTGGACATTCTGGTCCTCGGATCTTATTTGGGTGAGAGTGGAGAGTGCTTTGTTTCAACCATACCATCCCAATGCTTGGTTCTGGGCACCTTTGACGATTCCGAAACTGGAGATACCGATGCTTAATGCGACACGATTGACGTTAGCAATTTGGAATAGAATGAAGTTGAAAATCAAACTGTGCTCTCCTTTTTCCCCATTATTGGCACTTTCCGGAAATCCCCTATTTCCCCCAGCCATTTCTACTCCTTTTAATAGCTTTGGGGAGGCCACTTCTCTGTTTCAAGTCAGGGATGTCTTGGACACTTCCCTGGGGTCTATGCTTAACTATAATGATGTTCAGTTGAAGCTTCCAAATGTGCAGTTACGTTGGTTTATGTATTTCCAAATTAGGCATTATGTGTTACCATTCACTCAATATTTTAAGAATAATCTACCTACTGCTTTTGAACAATTAGCTTCTAAGGGCCTTCCTCAAACGAAATTAATATCGAAAATTTATGCTATGATTAATGACCCCTTTGGTATACAAGACTACAAACATTCTTATATGGTGAAATGGGAAAAGGCCCTGAACCTGGACATTACTCAGGAGGAATGGGAATCTGTCTGGAATAATGCTAAGCGTAGTGTGACATGTACCAAGCAGAAGGAGAATATTTATAAAATATTGATGCATTGGTACTTGACCCCAGTGCGGTTGCACAAAACCTTTCCTGGGGTTTCTAATTTGTGCTGGAGATGTGGCGAAGCCCCAGGAGATGTTTATCATATATTTTGGAATTGTGCATTGATCCAACCGTTTTGGGATGATATCTTAGGCCTTGTGAGACGGTTCACGCATGAGGATGTACAGAAGGATGCTTTTACATTTTTGCTGGGCAAACCGGTTTTAGGGCTTACTGTAGCTCAACAAAAACTGCTCAATCATGTGCTTACGGTAGCTCGGATTTCTATTGCAGCTAAATGGAAAACACCCAATCTTCCTTCCCTACGTGAAATCTGTCTGAAAGTAAATAGTAATAAGGATTTTGAATATAGGATTGCATACATTAAGAACACGATTCCCAGTTTTCTGAAAATCTGGTCGGCCTGGGTGTTACTTTCCACTGATTTGGTCTAACTGCAGGGTTGCTAAGGATACTCACTTTGCTATTGCTGACAATGATGCTGCCGTTTTTACGGTTAAAGATCTGTAGGGTTACGGCTATTATTTACTATTATTTATTATTTACTGTTTTCTTTTTTTTATTTTTTATTTTTTTTTTTTTTATTTTATTTTGTTTTGTTTTCTATTATTTTGTTGTTATTGTTCATGGTCACTGCGTTGGCCTTATTGGTTGGCTTTTTTGTAAGCCATACTATGTAATGTTCTTGCTTGTGCCTTCACTCACTCTTTTTGATAAACATTTGGGTCGTGACTCTGCCTATAACGTCATGTATGTTCTTTGCTATTTTTGTTCTAGCACTTGGGCTGCGAGGCTCTTAAATTTCACATACGTTCTAATTGGTACATGTTGTTTGGGAGGAGTCATGTGGGGCAAGTAAAGCGCGGCATATAATGTCTGGTGCTCCTTTCATTTTGTCTTATTGCTGTTGTATGGATGTATGCTTGCACTTTATCCATTCTTTGACATGTCTCCTTTACTGTGATTGTATTTCTTTTTCTTTTGAGAAAATAAATAAAAATCTAAGTTACAAAAAAAAAAAAAGGCAAGACAGGATCGTACTCGTAAACTGATGGATCAGATTTTGCATTTAGAAGAGGAACATAAAAATACTCTCTCTCCTGACTTATTAACTCGATTGACCTCAGCTAGATTAGAACTACACCAACTTCTTAATAGCCAAGTTAAGCACGTTCTCTCTAAAGTTAGGCGAACGTATTATGAACATGGCAACAAAACGGGGAGGCTACTAGCGAGAGCGCTGAAAAATAAGCAAATACGTGCCAATATTAGACAAATTAGGGACTCTGCCGGCCACCTTCATATGACTCCATCTAAAATAGCGGAAACTTTTAAAGACTATTATAAACAATTGTATAACCTTAATACACTTTCGGCGACAGAGACTACTAATCTACGGGAGAAAATTAAAGCTTACTTAACTGCCAATGCCCTCCCTAAGGTGCCGGAACGGTTTAGGCAAACCCTTGTAGACCCCATTACGGGTCCTGAGATACACGAAGCCATTAAACACCTGAAATTAAACAAGGCTCCTGGTCCAGATGGATATACTGCTAAATTTTACAAGCTTTGTGAACCCACTATCTTACCAGTTTTACTTCCCTTCTTTAATGCTATATCTAAGGACATTCCCCTAGACCCATCCTTTTTACTTGCCCATATTTCCCTTATCCCAAAACCAGATAAGGACCACACAATATGTGGAAATTATAGACCGATCTCACTGCTGAACTTAGATCTAAAGATTTATACAAAAATTTTGGCACAACGTTTAAAACCTATTCTCCCACATAGTATTCACAGGGATCAAGTTGGATTTGTTCAGGGGCGGGAAGCGAAAGAAAATACAATTAGAGTGCTTAATGGTGTCTTGTGGAATGGCAATAGGAAATCGCCTTCTTTGTTACTATCTACGGATGCAGAGAAAGCATTTGACCGAGTGAATTGGAACTTTTTGGAACTGGCATTGGAAGCTATGGGTTTGCCTAAATTGTTTACTGACAAGATTATGGCCCTTTACACTATACCATCGGCGCAGATTAGAGTTAATGGCATCCTATCCACACCCTTTGATATCCGCAACGGTACACGGCAAGGCTGCCCCCTATCCCCCTTGCTTTATGTGATATGTATGGAATACCTATTAGTAGCAATTCGGAAAAATGTGGACATTTCAGGATTACACTCCCCCCTTCAGGAACATAAAACGGCAGTCTTTGCAGATGACCTTCTTCTTATGGTATCTAATCCGATTATTTCTCTCCCTAATATTTTGTTAGAGCTTCATTCATATGGGAAATTGTCTAATTATAAGATCAATATGGGGAAGTCGGAAGCTTTATCCATTAATCTTACCCCGACCCTCCAGAAGCAGCTCCAAAGTTCCTTCCCGTTTAAATGGCAAAAATCTAGCTTAAAATATCTGGGTATCCATATTTCAGCAGATCCCAAACTCCTCTTTGAATTGAACTATGTGCCACTTCTTAATGAAACTAAACAGTCTCTTTTGAGCTGGGGTAAGAAAACTCTAACATGGAAGGGAAGGATTAATAGTATTAAAATGAACATTCTGCCTAAATTTATCTACCTCTTCTCTACGCTTCCAATAGCTATCCCAAAAATGTTTTTTAAAGACTTAAATGGGGCTTTGTTTTCCTTTATTTGGCAATCAAAGAAAGGGAGGTTACGTAGGGACGCTTTATACAAACCTATCTCGTTGGGTGGCCTAGCCATGCCAGATTTTGAATCCTATTATCACGCAGCAATCCTTTCTCTGATACTAGAATATAGTGCCCCATCTTCGCCGATTCAATGGCGTGCCATGGCGAACGTGTGGACTGACAATACCTTAGCCTGCTTGCCATGGCTACATAAAGACAACATCACTCCACTGGCAAAGGCACATGTTTTTATTGGTAATAGCTTGACTGTATGGCATAAACTCAATAGTAAATACTTATTAGCGCCCTATCCCTCGCCATTGATGCCCCTATATGATAATATAGAATTCCCACCTAGTCGCCTGGACAAAGGTTATGTTACAGCCTTTGGGATGGCTAATCCCTTAATTAAGTGTTTCCTACGATTACAAGCTCAGGGAGAGGAGATAAGGGATACTTGGGACAGCAAGGATTCATGGAGATACTTTCAAGTGAGCCATTTCTTACAATCACTCCAATCTAAAGGTTCTCTCACTAGACCTTTAACTGATTTCGAACGAATCTGCTCTATATCGGCTCCATTAAAACATGTTTTATCTATATAAAATCATTATCAATAAAAAGTATCCTACCTTCCCTGCCTTTACTACGAGATGGGAATCAGATCTTGCCATTTCACTGACTGATGAGGAATGGGGTAAAATCATTCGGACTGTATCTAAGTGTTCCATTAGTAACAGGATGCAGGAATCATCTTACAAATTACTATCTAGGTGGTATAGGACGCCTGTTGTTCTTAAAAACATGGGCCTTATAGACAATGCATTATGTTGGAGGTGTAATAGTGAAGTTGGCACATTGGAACATCTATGGTTCACATGCTCTTTAATAAAACCCTATTGGATAGATGTAATGGAGGTTTGTTCTGAAATTATTGGGGAACAAGTTCGATGGAATGCTCCTGCTGTCCTCTTATTCCACAAGTTTGAACCTAAAGATTTTTCAAAGACAGACTTATTGAGACAATTACTTATGGCAGCTAAAGCCCAAATTCCCAAGTTATGGAGGCTGAGGGATATCCCAAGTCGTGACACTTGGTTCCGCATAGTTAGTGATATTTGCCTCATGGAAGAACTGACAGCCTTTCTGAATAATAAATATGGTACTTATATGGCTATCTGGTTACCTTGGCGGGATTATATTGCGAAGCTTGGTTAATTTGGATTATATATGCATCAGACGTTTATCTTCATACTTGCTCTTCTGCAATATCTCATTATTGGACTTTTTGCTTTATTGACTTACCTGTATATATGTGTATGCAATCCGCTCCTGAAAATGGCAATCCAAATACTAAGGCAATTTTATCTTTATATATGGTTCTGATATTGGACACTTGAAGCAGCGACAAAATAATGTTTGTTCTACAAATTAGTTCGATCTATGATACGTAATGATGATAACATAGGAGGTTTGCTGCAATTATGGTACATTTGAACCTGCTATTTCTATGCTTATTTTCTGTACTTATCGATGTTATTTCATTGTCCACTTGATACGTATTGTATTGCACTTTTGTTTAATAAACAAAACTTGATTACGAAAAAAAAAAAAAAAAAAAGTTATTGGCTGACCCAGTGCTTATCTATCTGCTGTTCCATCAGGTGATTTTGTAGCTAAATATTTTATTTGCAATAGTTATGTAAAAAACTACAACCTCAAAATAATGTATGTAATATTACTGTCCATGTGATGAATGTTTCCTCACTCACTGCTCTTATCTTGGTCAGAAAGATACATTTTATATCAAGGAACCAAGGTGTTTGTAGAATGGTGAAATAAATCTACAGCCTAATAATATTTCAAAACTAATATTTAGTGCATAGTGTTAAAGGAACAGTTCAGTGTGAAAATAAAAACTGTGTAAATAGATAGGCTGTGCAAAATAAAAAATATTTCTAATATAGTTAGTTAGTTAGGCAAAAATGTAATATATAAAGGCTGGAGTGACTGGATGTCTAATATAATAGCCAGAACACTACTTCCTGCTTTTCAGGTCTATAACTCTGAGTTAGTCAGCGAATTGAAGGGGGCCACATGGTACATATCTGATCAGTGAGTTTGCAATTGATCCTCAGCATTCAGCTATGATTCAAAAGCAACAGATATGACCCATGTGCCCCCCTCAAGTCTCTGATTGGTTACTGCCTAACTAACTATATTTATTTACACAGTTTTCATTTGTACACTGAACAATTCCTTTAAAAGGGACCTGCCACCCTAAGAAATAATTCCAAATTATCTTCTATTGTTATTTGTTAACAAAATAAACTTTACTTACATAATATAAATTATCTAAACCTTGTTTCCTTCAGTCTTGAAATTCACAATCACAGAAAGCAGGCAGCAGCCATTTTGTGAACACTGTTATTAAGACAAGCTTTGACTCATGCCAAAATCCTGTTCATGTGCCAGAATGAGAAACCGGGTGCCCATGCTCAAGCACTGACTACACAATTAGACAGTGAGGTGTGCAGTAACATCTAGGAAGTACAGAATGGAAAGTGAAAGTAATTGCCTGGCCATGCCTCTATATATGATTAACAGCTGAGATACATTTATAACAGGTATGGATGTTTTAGTAAAAGAGAATAAGGTTTTTATGTTTAATATGAAAAGGACTTTTGTTATACAGCTTTTTATGTCTGGGTGACAGGTCCCCTTTAAGCATATGTTCTAGTTGCATCCAAAATGTTGTTTATTCGTGATGACTTTTTGGCAATCACTGGAATTTGCAAAACATGGCATATTGATATAAAGACTTGCCTCATAGGATGATGCGGTCCTAGTCAGTGACTTTTTGCTGTTACATAATCAAATTCCACATATAATTGCATTCCTCTCCCTGGATTTGTGTATTCTGCAACATGATTCCAGACTACTAATTTTAGCACTTGGGCTCAATAAAAATTGGAGCAGAAGAGCACACAGTTTGATAAAAAGAATTACAAGTGGGATTGTATGCATGCTTATTAGTTTATAGGCAGTGGCAAGAGTGAGAAGGCAGATGTATAAGACAATCATTATAGCACACAAAAACATTATGCATTAAAAAGATGTGTAATGTTGTCTACAATTTAAATAAGATAAAATATATTTTTCCTTTTGCACTTCTTTAATTAGTTTGCAGATTTAAATAACAGAGCTTCTATTTCCAGTAAGACTTTGTATAAAAATACTTTTCTGGAGATGTGACGATCTGAATTTCCATTTCATCATAATAAAACTGATCATCTTTATAAATAATAGCATTGTTTCAACTGGATAGTGATATCATTTGTTTGGTCTTCGGAAAATAGATGCATTACAATATCAGCATGCAAAAGAAAAATTAATAATGGGATATAGAAAAATAAAAAAAATAAGCAGACTGATAGATGTGAGTGATGAGATACATGCAAACAGATGATATGAGCTAGAGGACAAAGAGGACAGAGAGCACAAATGGAATTGTGCCAGCAATATAAATTGTGTTTTTGATAACAGTGTGTAAAAAGCAATTAAACTAACACAGATTTACTCAAAAGTTATTGTAAATACAGGCATACTGCTATTTCTATTAGCCAGTCTGCTTGCACTGTCCTAAGGAGATACGTTGGCACCATCTTCCACCATTATAGGTGTGCATAACTGTTATAGTGCCACTCCCTAGCCCAGTGCGATTCCCTAGCCCAGCACTCTAGGCAACCCAGTCAGCCCCTGACCCCACCATGTGTGGACAAACTCATGTACATGCATCTACAATGGGCACAGTGAATGTCAAGCAGGCGGGGAGGGGGACAATGGTCCTGCTAGCGATAGGCTACAGAAGAGGTACGTGCTTGGTGCCCACCAACATGTGCCTATTGTGCCAACCCCTAGTCCTGGCCCTGCTGTGTTAGCAGTTTTACACAGTATATCTGAGTATTATTATGTTATCTCCTAATGGATACTCTGGGATGTACCATATGGACCCCTTTAGCCTCCCTACTATACATAGTGACAAGGAATGCAGGGTGAGCTAAGCACCAGCAGGTATGAACATTGAGTATCATCCTGTTTTAAAAGTATCAAAAAGGTTTACATACTATACAGTATATGTTCCATACAGTTATGAAATGAAAGATTTTAATTTCAGGAGTATTTAGTTAAGAAAAAGCAGACCATTTTGTATGTCAGGTTATCAAAAATTGACTTGGTACTTGTAAACATGGGGAATCCAAAAGCCTTCACTTAAACCAAATCTAATCAATGCTGCCATCTCCTGCTTTAAGTAGAGCTATACAGGGCTCTATGCTTGTCAGCTTCACTGTGGCGATCGCCCCTTAGCTATTTGCTCTTTTCCCACTCCCTTAGCTTGGGGGTTATACATGAACTTCTTGAGGCAACAAAAAGACGGGTGAGTGCCACCAGGGCCGCCATTAAAAATCATGGGGCCCTGTATATTTTCGGGCCCCCTGGACCCCGCCCACCCTGGCGCCAAAGCCCCCCCCCACTCCACATCACAGTTAAAAGACCACACAGACATCAAAGCTAAAAAAGTAACCCCCCCACACACAAGTTATAAAAAGCTATTGATGGTCAGGGCCCCCTTATAAGTTTAAAAAAAAAAAACATTTGCACCAGGGCCCCCATAAAAGTTTTTTTTAAAAAAAAACATTGGCGCCAAGACCCCCCTTACAAGTAAAAAAAATTGGGCCCCAAAAATCCTTTGGTGCCCGTGCCCCCCTTACAAGTTAAAAAAAATTAGGGCCCCAAAAATCTTTTTTTTAAAAAACATTGGTGCTGTTTTAAAAGAAAGTATCAAAAAGGTTTACATAATATATATGTTCCGTACAGTTATGAAATGAAAGATTTTAATTTCAGGAGTATTTAGTTAAGAAAAAGCAGACCATTTTGTATGTCAGTCAGATACTTAAGCAAAAATTATATCACCATCATATGTTTATTTTTATAAAGACTACTTTCTACTTTTTTTCTTAAACTCACAGCCGTTTCTTAAACAAAGGAAAACACATGGGGTTGGAAATTTGCAATATTTATACTAACCAGGTAAGTAAATAACAAAACTTAGACACACAAAGGGCAGATTCACTAAAGGGTGAAGTGGCTAACGCTAGTGACTTTTCGCCAATTCGCTTGCGAACGGGACCGTCACTAGCTTCATTCGCACGCTATTGCACTCTATCGCCAGGTGACTTTTCACTCTGGCAAATGATTGCTAAGCTGCAAATTCACTAGAGTGCAGATTTTATTGAACATTACCTCTTTAGCCAGAGTTGACTTCGCCACCTCAGACCAGGTGAAGTGCTTAAAAGAAACTAGATCTTCCTCAATTTTCTGTCACATATGTCATATCCTGTGTGCCTAAAACTCATTAAAGTTCAAAGAATGCTGGCTTATTTTCCTTTTTTTAAGCGGGATTGCCTGAAAAAATCCTAACAAACTTTTTTTGGGTAACCAGTTTTCTTCAAACATCCCCTAACATATGGAACATTAATTTTACAGTGGACTCATGTTTAGGGAATTATCTTGTCTTTATTAAGGTTCCCTGGACATGTGAAATAAAAAAGTGGTAACTTTAAGCATTTGCACCAATATTTATAATAAAGACATCCATACAACTTTAAATTACTTGCAAATTGATCGATTTTGAATTTTCGCTAGGCACAAACAAATGGTAGCGCATCTTCGCTATGAAACGCTCACACCGCTGAAGTAACGCTAGAGAAAAGTCGTCAGCAATCGGCGCCCAGTGCACAACTTCGCATATTAGTGAGTTAGCGTAGTGGTAGCAATTTTGCGCCTGGCGAAATGGTGTGATGTGTGCAAAGTGGTCACTGGTGACAATTCGCCCTTTTAGTGAATCTGCCCCTAAGGAGGTTATTTACTAATCCTCTCATTTATTTGTTCGGGCTTTTTGGGGCAAAAACTCAAATTTTTCATGGAAAAAAAATTTACATTACATTTTTTGACATTTATTATATCCTGATGCTGCAAAATTGATTTTTCCTTCTAAGGGACTTAGCCTAATGGCGATACTCTAAAACCCTCTATTGGTAAAGATTGAAAAGCACCTTCTACTTGTCCTAACTGCAGCTCCCTTTGTATTTTTGCTCTAACCATATTGGAATCCAAGTTCACTGATTTTAGGTTAATCAATGCTGCCATCTCCTGCTTTGGGTAGAGCTATACAGGGCTCTATGCTTGTCAGCTTCACTGTGGTGATCACCCCTTTGCTATTTGCTCTTTTCCCACTCCCTTAGCTTGGGGGTTAGACATGAACTTCTTGAGGCAACGAAAAGATGGGTGAGTGCCACCAGGGCCGCCATTAAAAATCATGGGGCCCTGTACATTTTCGGGCCCCCTGGACCCCGCCCACCCTGGCGCCAAAGCCCCGCCCACTCCACATCACAGTTAAAAGACCACACAGACATCAGAGCTAAAAAGTAACCCCCCCACACACAAGTTATAAAAAGCTATTGATGGTCAGGGCCCCTTTATAAGTTTAAAAAAAAAAACTTTGCACCAGGGCCCCATAAAAGTTTTTTTTAAAAAAACATTGGTGCCAAGGCCCCCCTTACAAGTAAAAAAAATTGGGCCCCAAAAATCCTTTGGTGCTAGGGCCCCCCTTACAAGTTAAAAAATTGGGGCCCCCAAAAAAAATTGTAAAAAAAACCACATTGGTGCCAGGGCCCCACTTACAAGTTAAAAACAATAGGCTTTGGGTCTTTTTGTCGCTTCAGGAGTTCGACATTTTCGGCTGTTCGGCTGGCCGCAAATCTTTCAATAGTGCAGCACTGCTGGGCCCCCCTTCATGCCCTGGCCCACCCTGATGGTGGCCCTGATTGCCACCACAACCCGAACACTCCTGCTTATACCGGCAATTAAAAAACAGATTCCAAAGTTGGATTGCTGTATCCCTCAGACCCGTGGGTTGTTTGAGGGGGAAAAAAAACAGAAAAATTGAATAATATATAGTGCAGTATTGAGCTTAGTGCTGTGATCTAGCCCACACTATAAAACTGTGTTTATAACCAACAGCTGATACAAATTACCCTCAAAATGTGCATTTGGGAGGAACAAGTGCTGCAGAATATAGAAGGTTTTCCAACATAGTATAGGAAATTATTTGCAATATGATGCACCTCCACTGTTCCCAGTGGTATATTATACTCACAAGATGTGAGCAATTTCAAGCTTTGAAAGTAGTCGACGATTGCTCCTTCTTTTGTCCTTTCTGGGCAAGAAAAGGTGACATGGCTTCCCATCTGCGAAACGCGTTAGCGAGGACTACTTAAGATGTTAAAGATTTTAATATGTGGATATGCGCAGTGGACAGTAAAAGACGCTGAAACAAGCAGACAGAGATTTTTTTATATCTGATCGTACATGCTGTTTTTAACAAGAACGTTTGTGAGTGTGATTTTTATTTCTTTATTAAACTTATAAAGGCGCTTCTGCACATGTCACTTTATTCTTGCCCAGAAAGGGCAAATTTTCTCAGAATCATTTGCAGCTGGCAAAACATGGAAATTCGCAGCAAATCCATGCCTGCCGAATAAATTCACCCATCACTAACGCCCATAGGAAGAAATAAAAAAAATGTAACTCGTGCCAAGAAAATTTTTTATCATCCATAGATTTAGTTTTGCAAATTTTCAGCAAAGTGAAATGGGTCAGATTTGACCCTTACTAGTGATCGCTCCTTTAGCTCCTCTTGACCAGCCTCCTTCTGCTGCCATTCCCATACTTCTCTGAGAGAGTCTCCTCTCCGCCCACATTCTTGTGACTAAGCTCATCTTCCTCCAAGCGCTGCATGCCTTTCCACCGGACTCACTGACAGGAACAGAGGGTGAGCCTTCACTGCTGCTCCAGTTCAAACCCTTGGCTGCTGTGCAACCACTGAACTACCAATTACAGCTCTCCTCAAGTGGTGAAGCACCCAGCCGACCAATACGCCCCCTGTAACCTGATCCACCCCACTTTGCCCGCACCAACCCCATGGGATTGCAGGGGGTATTCAATCCCTGCTCCCTGTTGACATGTGTAATGTGACATGTGTACATTTTTTCAGGGAAATTCCGTATTTTGGCATTTGAAATTCTTTTTTGCAAAACTGAAAAAAAGTTGCAGAGACAAAAAGTTGTCATAAGAAAAAACACCTATTGACTTCAATGCATTTGGACTGAGAAAAATTGTCGCATATGTAAAAAATTGTTGAGTGTAATTGTCGTGCGTGTAAAAAATTGTTGCAAGTACAAAAAAAAAAAATACGTGCATTGACGTCAATGCATTTTGTGAATTTTTTTTGGTGAAGCAAATGGGGCAGATTCACTCATCACTACTTGTGGCTTATTTTTCATCTTCCGCATTATAACTTATTACTTTATTATCAATTTCCTCTAGCATGTTTCCATTTGCTGTAGGTAGGTTTGATAAAGGCTACAGCAATTTCTTTTCCACATGGATTTTTATATATGCAGAGCATCTTTAGCTCTCAATAAGTATTCTTAAAAACTAAAAGTATGTTTACTGTTAGATTTTATGCTATGTACCCATTTGTCCTGTGATTTTTTCTACCTCTTTAATTTAATTTTTATTGAATGCATACATCATTTCATCATTAGGTAGCCAGGTATATGTTGGCATTTCTGGTATTCTGTGCTCTTTTGCATTACTTTTCTCCCTTTTTCTAAAAAAAAGGGGAATCCTTATATAAGTAAACATTTCTCAGAATGGCACTATTATATTAAAAGATGTCATTTTTTCACTTGCATTTTAAAGTAAAATTTGAGAATTCTTTAAAACAAGATAACTTTAGGTTGAGTTTGAAGTTGTATTAAATTAATCCATATTAACAGACATCAATGAATACATACTGTATGTAGCAAATAATCAGTGGCGTAACTAGACCTCTAAGGGCCCTCGTACGTAAATTTAAACTGGGCCCCCCTACGCTACAACACCTCCCCCCCATGCATTGGACTGGAACACAGTCTCCCATAAACTTCATTATAATCAAATAATTCAACTTTTTAAAAATGATTTCCTTTTTCTGTGTAGTAATACAACAGTACTTTGTACTTGATCCAAACTAAGATATAATTAATCCTTAATGGAAGCAAAACCAGCCTATTGGATTTGTTTACTGTTTATGTGATTTTCTAGTAGACTTAAGGTATGAAGATCCAAATTATGGAAAGATCCATTATCTGGAAACCCTCAGGTCCTGAGCATGCTGAATAACAGGTCCCATACCTGTACTCAAAGGATATAAGCACAGGAGTCTGAAATACAGTTTTACTGTGTTAATGACACAGGGTTTAAGGGTTAATCAGTGCAGCATTAAAGGGGCTGTTCACCTTTACATTAACTTTAATATGGTGCAGATAGGGATTTTCTGAGAAACTTTGCAATTGTTCTTTTCATTTTTTTTATTTGCGGTTTGTAGTGATGGGCGAATTCGGTGAAAAATTAGCGAAACGGCGCCGGCGTCTCGTTTTTGACGCCGGCGCCCGTTTTTTCGACGCCGGCGTTCGTTTTTTTGAAAGGTAAGTAAAAATAGTCACTTGGGGGTGCCTAACTTTTGGCACCCCACTTGTAAAATGCTATTCATTCTTAGGGATGGGCGAATAAATTCGCCATGGTTAAATTCGCGGCGAATTTCTGCGTTTCGCCGCGGGCGAATTTTTCGCGAAATTGCGGCAAAAATTCGCCTCGCGACTCGATTCGCGGCGCGGCGAAATTTTCGTCGCGCGACGAGCCGCGACGCCGCTAATGCGCGTCAAAACAAAAAGACGCGCGACAAACTAAACATCACCCACAGCAGCCAATAAGATGTGAGCCATCCCTGAGCCAACCCACTGGCTATATAAGGAGCTGCAGAGGCGGCCATTACTCGTGGCGTTTCTGGTAGAGGTAGAGAGAGCAGGATAGTGAGAGATTTGTGTGTGATTTAGCTAGTGGAGTTTGTGTAGAGAGCTTTTTTTTTTCTGAGTCAGTGCAAGTGGAGGTTGTGGATTTCAGTTTACTGTTTTCCCTCTTCTGCTTGCCTGCTCACCACCCAATAGCCCTTTTTAGGGCTAACTGTCTTTGTCTTTGTCTGTGCTGGTGTGTGTACTCCTTGTGGGTGCACACTTCTGCTGAGGGGATTTAGTTGAGGGTTTTATTTTTTTCTCCTTTCCTTCCCCGAAATATCCAAACCCCCCCCCTTATATATATATTTTTTTTTTTAAGTTTAGTTGCCCAATATGACGGGCCGTAGGAGAGGGGGGATGGGTGGTGGTGGTGGTGGTGGGAAGAAGGGTGGGATAGGGAGGGGTGGCCGAGGAAGAGGCCGTGGTGCTGGCCGTGGGCATCCAACCCCACAACAGCCATGTGCCATGCCCAGTCTGGGCACTGTAAATAAGTCGCAGCACAAGCTGCCATCAAAGCAGCTGCCATCACAGCAGCAGCTGCAACAACAGCAGCAGCTGCAACAACAACAGCAGCAGCTGCAACAACAACAGCAGCAGCAGCCGCAACAACAGCAGCAGCAAATGCCACAGCAGCAGGTGGCTGTGGGTCGCAGCAGCGGGGCAACTGGTCCACGTAGGACTGTGCCCGATTTTTTTGCCACTGCTTCGCGACCCATACGGTCGCAGCAGGCAGAGGCAGTGGTAGACTGGCTGACCCAGGCTACCTCATCTGCAGCGGGCACCAGTGAGCGGCAGGAGGTGGCATCACCTGCTAGCTCAGTGTGGGATGACACCCCATCCCTCTTATTTGATCCTGAGGTGGACTTGGGCCCAGACACCCTGGATCTTTTTGATGATCAGGCAGGAATGGGGGGGGGCATTCATGTCTGATGAAGAGGAGGAGGTGGTCATGTCACAGCCCACATCAATAGGGGATATTGGGCAGGGTCCCCTTATGGCAGGGCAGCAAGTTGCTGGTGTGGGGTCAGACACCAGCATGCTGGATGTGGGTATTGATGCCATGTATGAGGCAGGGTCTGGTCTGGGGGAGGACGATGACAGGGACAGACCCTGGGAGCTGGCTCCAGAGGATAACAGCAGCAGTTCAGGGGGGGAACTGTTTGTTGTTGATGAGGATGAAGAGCCGGCTCCACCGACCACTGCTAGGGGGGGCAGGCAACAGGGCAGCACTGCGCCTAGGTCCAAAGCCTATGTGCGTACGGGTGGGGACCATCCTCAACCCTCCACAGCAGGCAAGGCAGTGGCCCGCACTTCAGCAGTGTGGGCTTTTTTCACGTGCCAGGCAGAGGACCAGGCAATAGCAGTGTGCCAGCTCTGCCGGCAGAAGGTTCGAAGGGGGCAGGCAGGGTCACATATGGGAACATCAGCTTTAAGTTCCCATATGAAACGTCATCACAGGATGACGTGGGAGCAGCACCAAAGTGGCAGGGCACCGGGTGGCAGTGGTGCTTCCTGTCCACCTCCTCCCATTCCTCAGGGAAGAGGTGCTAGCTCCCCAGACCCTGCAGCAGGTGAAGAGGATTCTGGGGCTCACAGTCGGAGGCAGCCACTGTGTAGCTCAGCCTCTTCTGCAGCCTCCTCCTCCTCAATGCGGCCCCTGTCCCGCCAGGTTTCCCTCCCCCAGTTCCTCAGCCGCAAGACGCCTCTCTCCCCCAGCCACCCCCAAGTGCAGAGGCTTAATGGCTGCCTGGCAAAGCTTCTGGCAGTGCAGCTGCTGCCCTATCAGCTAGTCGAAGCAGCCCCCTTCCGACAGCTGATGGCTTGCGCTGCCCCTAACTGGCGGATCCCCAGCCGCCATTATTTTGCCAGGAAGGCCGTCCCTGCCATCCACCAGCATGTGGTTGAGAATGTGTCCCTGTCACTGGATCATGCTGTTGGCGGCAGGGTGCACTGCACCACTGACACGTGGACCAGCAGGCATGGGCAGGGGAGGTACATAACCTACACTGCGCACTGGGTCACCCTCATGAGTGCTGGGGAGGGTGCAAGCCGGGGCGCTCCCCTCAGGCTACAGGTGCCTCCCCGTGGGGTACAGGGCAAACCCCAAATGTCCACTTCCTCCTCCTCCTCCTCCACTATGGATGAGCCACCCCTGAAGCGTCCCCGCAGCTACGCTTCAGTGCAGCACAGGCGATGTCAGGCTGTGCTGCAACTCCTCTCCCTGGGCGAGAGGAGTCATACTGCACCTGAGCTCATGGCTGCCTTCCAGACTCAGGTGCAGCGGTGGTTCACTCCCCGCCAGCTCCAAGCAGGTAATATTGTTTGTAAGTACTTGCCCCCTTTGAGCAGGCGACACGCTTTGTTAGCAGGGACAATGCGTGTCTTAGCGATGTCATACCCCTGGTGTTCCTCCTCAAGCGCACGTTGGATGGGCTGCTAGAGGAGGGTGACGTGCCTGAGGAGGAGGAGGAGGAGAGTAGGCCCCGTAGGCAGGCAGAGGGGGCTGAGGAGGAGATGGTGCCCGATGAGGAGGATGAGGGAGAGGAGGACTGGGTGCCTGCGCAGCATGGGGAGCAGGGCACATGCGACCCAACCACCCCAGCTATTGTCCGCGGCTGGGAGGGTACAGTGCAGGGGCAGGTCGAGCCAGATGACCTGCTGCATCTGGAGGGCAGTCAAGAAGAGGTTGGTCGGGGGCACCTCTTTTACATGGCTGCCCATATGCAGACTTGCCTCCGAAGCGATCCCCGGGTCTGTTCTATCAAAGACCGGGAGGATTATTGGGTGGCTACTTTGCTTGACCCACGGTACAAGGGAAAGGTGGGGGAGTTCCTTGTACCCAGCCAGAGAGAGAGGAGGATGGGTCAATTGAGGAAGGCTCTGTGCTCAAAATTAGTGGAGGCCTTCCCCCAGTCTGACACTTCTCAGGCCTCCACTACTCCACACACCCAGCAGAGACGGGGGCCTAGCAGCAGCAGCAGCAGCAAGGGCGGAGATCTCATGGGTGTGTGGAAGAGCTTTTTCGAGCCTCAACGGCCAGCAGCAGGCCCAGTCAGCACCCAAAGCCACCACCAGCAGCGGGTGGAGCATATGGTGGCTGACTACATGGGGTCAGTCAGCGTGCAGGATGCCATTCGCCCTGACGATGACCCCATGCATTATTGGGTCTCGAGGCTCGACCAGTGGCCAGAACTGGCACAGTACGCTCTGGAGGTGCTGGCTTGCCCCCCTGCCAGTGTCCTGTCAGAGCGTGTCTTCAGTGCCGCAGGTGGGGTGGTCACTGAGAAGCGGACACGGCTATCCACTGGCAGCGTGGATAAGCTGACATTCATTAAAATGAATGAGGCATGGATAAGCGGGGATATCCAAGTGCCCATTGCAGACAGCAGAGACTAGCCTCCTCTCCTCCTTCTCCTCCACAGATTTATCCTCCTCTCTCCATTGCTGCCCATACTCTCCTCCTCAGTAGTATTGCCCATTCCCCATCTGTCTGCACCTGCTGCCCTTGCTGCTGCTGCTGCTGCTGCTGTAGCCTGCTACTAGCCCTAGTAGTACTGCTGCTGTGCTGCATTGTCGGCAATTTTTTTATGGTGGGGGCCTATCAAAGCTCCTACTGCTATCGTAGATACTACTGCTGCATTGTCGGCAAATTTTTTTAGTAGTTGAGGCCTAACATGGCCTCTAAATATGTTTCTTCGAATACTGCCACATTGTTGGCTAATTTCTTCTGGTTGAGGCCTAACATGGCTTCTAAAAATGTTTCTACGAATACTGCCACATTGTTGGCTAATTTCTTCTGGTTGAGGCCTAACATGGCTTCTAAATATGTTGCTTATAATTTTGCCGCTAAGTTGGCTAATTTCTTCTGGTTGAGGCCTAACATGGCTTCTAAAAATGTTTCTTCGAATACTGCCATATTGTTGGCTAATTTCTTCTGGGGGTTGAGACCTATCATGGCTTCTAAAAATGTTTCTTCGAATACTGCCACATTGTTTGGCTAATTTCTTCTGGGGGTTGAGGCCTAACATGATTTCTAAATAGGTTGCTTTTAATTTTGCCGCTAAGTTGGCTAATGTCTTCTGGTGGTTGAGGCCTATCATGGCCAAATACAAGAGTCCTCTGCACTCAACCCATTATCAATATATTTAAGACAGCGACATTTTGTGCATACTGCTACTAAAAAATGCCTTACCCTTTAAACAAAACAGGGATTGTTTGTCCATATATTGCAATATATTTAAGCTGGCCAACTACGTCAAAGTCATCCCATATCTGGCCAGTCCTATGCTCAATTTTATCTGATTCATTAAGAATTCTATTGCTTCATTATACATTTTACAAAGGGACTAGGTATTACCTGCAACTTAACTTGCTGCTTTCAAAGTAAACCTCCATACTTGGCTGCCCTTTTATTAGACACCAGTGGGATCACCTGACCATAGCTGGGAAGGGTGGGAGCTACAACATGGAGCTGGTCACTGCTCCTGTATAAACTATAACAAACAAGGGAAAGTTGTGCTCACCACTATTTTTTAAAACCATTAGGCGGGGGTGCAATGAGGCTGTGACCACAAAATACATATAGTCAAATACAAGAGTCCTCTGCACTCAACCCATTATCAATATATTTAAGACAGCGACATTTTGTGCATACTGCTACTAAAAATGCCTTACCCTTTAAACAAAACAGGGATTGTTTGTCCATATATTGCAATATATTTAAGCTGGCCAACTACGTCAAAGTCATCCCATATCTGGCCAGTCCTATGCTCAATTTTATCTGATTCATTAAGAATTCTATTGCTTCATTATACATTTTACAAAGGGACTAGGTATTACCTGCAACTTAACTTGCTGCTTTCAAAGTAAACCTCCATACTTGGCTGCCCTTTTATTAGACACCAGTGGGATCACCTGACCATAGCTGGGAAGGGTGGGAGCTACAACATGGAGCTGGTCACTGCTCCTGTATAAACTATAACAAACAAGGGAAAGTTGTGCTCACCACTATTTTTTAAAACCATTAGGCGGGGGTGCAATGAGGCTGTGACCACAAAATACATATAGTCAAATACAAGAGTCCTCTGCACTCAACCCATTATCAATATATTTAAGACAGCGACATTTTGTGCATACTGCTACTAAAAAATGCCTTACCCTTTAAACAAAACAGGGATTGTTTGTCCATATATTGCAATATATTTAAGCTGGCCAACTACGTCAAAGTCATCCCATATCTGGCCAGTCCTATGCTCAATTTTATCTGATTCATTAAGAATTCTATTGCTTCATTATACATTTTACAAAGGGACTAGGTATTACCTGCAACTTAACTTGCTGCTTTCAAAGTAAACCTCCATACTTGGCTGCCCTTTTATTAGACACCAGTGGGATCACCTGACCATAGCTGGGAAGGGTGGGAGCTACAACATGGAGCTGGTCACTGCTCCTGTATAAACTATAACAAACAAGGGAAAGTTGTGCTCACCACTATTTTTTAAAACCATTAGGCGGGGGTGCAATGAGGCTGTGACCACAAAATACATATAGTCAAATACAAGAGTCCTCTGCACTCAACCCATTATCAATATATTTAAGACAGCGACATTTTGTGCATACTGCTACTAAAAAATGCCTTACCCTTTAAACAAAACAGGGATTGTTTGTCCATATATTGCAATATATTTAAGCTGGCCAACTACGTCAAAGTCATCCCATATCTGGCCAGTCCTATGCTCAATTTTATCTGATTCATTAAGAATTCTATTGCTTCATTATACATTTTACAAAGGGACTAGGTATTACCTGCAACTTAACTTGCTGCTTTCAAAGTAAACCTCCATACTTGGCTGCCCTTTTATTAGACACCAGTGGGATCACCTGACCATAGCTGGGAAGGGTGGGAGCTACAACATGGAGCTGGTCACTGCTCCTGTATAAACTATAACAAACAAGGGAAAGTTGTGCTCACCACTATTTTTTAAAACCATTAGGCGGGGGTGCAATGAGGCTGTGACCACAAAATACATATAGTCAAATACAAGAGTCCTCTGCACTCAACCCATTATCAATATATTTAAGACAGCGACATTTTGTGCATACTGCTACTAAAAAATGCCTTACCCTTTAAACAAAACAGGGATTGTTTGTCCATATATTGCAATATATTTAAGCTGGCCAACTACGTCAAAGTCATCCCATATCTGGCCAGTCCTATGCTCAATTTTATCTGATTCATTAAGAATTCTATTGCTTCATTATACATTTTACAAAGGGACTAGGTATTACCTGCAACTTAACTTGCTGCTTTCAAAGTAAACCTCCATACTTGGCTGCCCTTTTATTAGACACCAGTGGGATCACCTGACCATAGCTGGGAAGGGTGGGAGCTACAACATGGAGCTGGTCACTGCTCCTGTATAAACTATAACAAACAAGGGAAAGTTGTGCTCACCACTATTTTTTAAAACCATTAGGCGGGGGTGCAATGAGGCTGTGACCACAAAATACATATAGTCAAATACAAGAGTCCTCTGCACTCAACCCATTATCAATATATTTAAGACAGCGACATTTTGTGCATACTGCTACTAAAAAATGCCTTACCCTTTAAACAAAACAGGGATTGTTTGTCCATATATTGCAATATATTTAAGCTGGCCAACTACGTCAAAGTCATCCCATATCTGGCCAGTCCTATGCTCAATTTTATCTGATTCATTAAGAATTCTATTGCTTCATTATACATTTTACAAAGGGACTAGGTATTACCTGCAACTTAACTTGCTGCTTTCAAAGTAAACCTCCATACTTGGCTGCCCTTTTATTAGACACCAGTGGGATCACCTGACCATAGCTGGGAAGGGTGGGAGCTACAACATGGAGCTGGTCACTGCTCCTGTATAAACTATAACAAACAAGGGAAAGTTGTGCTCACCACTATTTTTTAAAACCATTAGGCGGGGGTGCAATGAGGCTGTGACCACAAAATACATATAGTCAAATACAAGAGTCCTCTGCACTCAACCCATTATCAATATATTTAAGACAGCGACATTTTGTGCATACTGCTACTAAAAAATGCCTTACCCTTTAAACAAAACAGGGATTGTTTGTCCATATATTGCAATATATTTAAGCTGGCCAACTACGTCAAAGTCATCCCATATCTGGCCAGTCCTATGCTCAATTTTATCTGATTCATTAAGAATTCTATTGCTTCATTATACATTTTACAAAGGGACTAGGTATTACCTGCAACTTAACTTGCTGCTTTCAAAGTAAACCTCCATACTTGGCTGCCCTTTTATTAGACACCAGTGGGATCACCTGACCATAGCTGGGAAGGGTGGGAGCTACAACATGGAGCTGGTCACTGCTCCTGTATAAACTATAACAAACAAGGGAAAGTTGTGCTCACCACTATTTTTTAAAACCATTAGGCGGGGGTGCAATGAGGCTGTGACCACAAAATACATATAGTCAAATACAAGAGTCCTCTGCACTCAACCCATTATCAATATATTTAAGACAGCGACATTTTGTGCATACTGCTACTAAAAAATGCCTTACCCTTTAAACAAAACAGGGATTGTTTGTCCATATATTGCAATATATTTAAGCTGGCCAACTACGTCAAAGTCATCCCATATCTGGCCAGTCCTATGCTCAATTTTATCTGATTCATTAAGAATTCTATTGCTTCATTATACATTTTACAAAGGGACTAGGTATTACCTGCAACTTAACTTGCTGCTTTCAAAGTAAACCTCCATACTTGGCTGCCCTTTTATTAGACACCAGTGGGATCACCTGACCATAGCTGGGAAGGGTGGGAGCTACAACATGGAGCTGGTCACTGCTCCTGTATAAACTATAACAAACAAGGGAAAGTTGTGCTCACCACTATTTTTTAAAACCATTAGGCGGGGGTGCAATGAGGCTGTGACCACAAAATACATATAGTCAAATACAAGAGTCCTCTGCACTCAACCCATTATCAATATATTTAAGACAGCGACATTTTGTGCATACTGCTACTAAAAAATGCCTTACCCTTTAAACAAAACAGGGATTGTTTGTCCATATATTGCAATATATTTAAGCTGGCCAACTACATCAAAGTCATCCCATATCTGGCCAGTCCTATGCTCAATTTTATCTGATTCATTAAGAATTCTATTGCTTCATTATACATTTTACAAAGGGACTAGGTATTACCTGCAACTTAACTTGCTGCTTTCAAAGTAAACCTCCATACTTGGCTGCCCTTTTATTAGACACCAGTGGGATCACCTGACCATAGCTGGGAAGGGTGGGAGCTACAACATGGAGCTGGTCACTGCTCCTGTATAAACTATAACAAACAAGGGAAAGTTGTGCTCACCACTATTTTTTAAAACCATTAGGCGGGGGTGCAATGAGGCTGTGACCACAAAATACATATAGTCAAATACAAGAGTCCTCTGCACTCAACCCATTATCAATATATTTAAGACAGCGACATTTTGTGCATACTGCTACTAAAAAATGCCTTACCCTTTAAACAAAACAGGGATTGTTTGTCCATATATTGCAATGTATTGAGGCCTATCATGGCTTCTAAAACTGTTTCTTCGAATACTGCCATATTGTTGGCTAATTTCTTCTGGGGGTTGAGGCCTATCATGGCTTCTAAATAGGTTGCTTGTAATTTTGCCGCTAAGTTGGCTAATGTCTTCTGGTGGTTGAGGCCTATCATGGCTTCTAAAAATGTTTCTTCGAATACAGCCCCATTGTTTGGCTAATTTCTTCTGGGGGTTGAGGCCTGCCTCATTTAATTCTTCTGGCTCTAATAAAATTGATTACAACAATGCTTGCTGCTTGGTTGTCAAATGTATTCACACTATTATTACCCCTGAAACGACTGCGGCCAAAAGTCCTTTGCCTCTGTCATTATTCTTTCTTTTGAAATGATAGGAGTGCTCTAAAAAATGTATACAGGGAGGGCATGTGTGTATAGCAGTAACTGAGTGGAACATAGGTGCGAATTGCTCTTCCCATTGATTCCAAAGCAAAACATGGCATATATACATTCATCACTGTGTACAAAAGTAAGGGAAATGTTTTAATGGTAGTCCCAAAGCCATGTCTGGTCTGGGAGTCAAAATAGGCCATTGCATTCAAATTACACAGAGGCCCAAACAGGCCCCAAACATCAGCCCAGTAAATTTGACTGGAAACCAACCAACCTGGCAACCCTGGCTGACACAAACATAGCCATAAACTCTACTTAAATTCATGCTGTAAGTAATAATTTAGATTGAATTTGTCCTCTATGAATGCTTTTGTCCTTGAGTTAAATAAACGAGACAACACAGTTTGCTTAATGGAAAGAGGAATTTCATTCCTAGATGATGTCCATCTTACATCCCACTTTCAGCTGCATCTGCTATTTTGCGACTTTCAACTTCACAAGCAGTCTTGTCCCAGTTTGCTGTCCATAACCTTTAAAGAGAACACACGCCATCCTTTGTTTCCAAACACTTTACACAACGTATTCATAGATCCAGTGCAAAGCCCTTAAAGGGGTGGTTCACCTTTAAGGAAACTTTTAGTATGCAATAGTATGGCAAATTCTAAGCAACTTTTAATTTGGTTTTATTATTTGCCTTTTTCTTCTAAGTTCTGACTCTTTGCAGCTTTTAAATGTGGGTCAATGAGTTGACCCCAACTAAAAAGCAAATACTATGTCAGGCTACAAATGTATTGTTAGTCATTGCTACTTTTTTACATTTAGGCCTCTCTTATTCATATTCCAGTCTCTTATTTAAATCAATGTATGATTGCTAGGGGAATAATGTTACTTCTAATAGTGCCTAATTGCCAAATATAGTGTGACTTAATATCATAATTTATTTTAAAAAATCAATGTATTTGAGTGTTACAGTAGTCAATTTATCAATTTCGTCGCCGTCGCGACGAGGTTCGTCAGGTACCTGCACCAGGAGGGATACGACAATATCCCTCCTGGAGTGAGAGGAATCCAGGCGCTCCGGAGGAGCATAATGGAGAGATTGAGGCGCAGGCTGCGGAGGGAGTACCGCCTGCGCTTAAGTTTGCGGGAGCTCCAGAGGATCTGGAGCGATCTCAAAAGACGCCACAGCGCGTTTGTTGATGAGCTGCGCGTGGAGGTGGAAGGTAGAGTTATTTAAAAAGAAAACATCTTATAATGATTTGCTATTTTACAGCAAAAATGTATTTAAGTGAATACTGTAATTAGGATTGGAACAGTTGACTTTGACTGACTGACATAATTGCAGACAAGTTAAATAACAAGTAAATGAGCTGTCAAATGGAGATTATTTAAACAGATTATAATAGATTTATTTAAATGCAATACATGAGTTTCCCTTCTTAACTACAATAAAGCCACTTGATTCCCATTTATTTTGGTATTTTGGAGCAAATGTGTATTTGTTTAGGCCTGTGACAAGGCTAATAAGAATTTTACTTCACATAAAGGTAGATTTATTTAAACGGAAAAAATAGGTTTCCCTTCTTAACTACAATAAAGCCACTTGATCAGGCTCGGATCTGTGGAAAGGTCACCAAGGCCCGGGCCTAGGGCTGGAAGATTTTAGGGTGGCGGCATGCTGCCCAACCACACCCATATTGGTTCAGAAAAACTGGGGATGCACAGGAGATACAATAGTTTCCCATGCAGCAATCCCCATTGCTCCTGTCCAGATGATAAAAATTTGCCCGAATAAAGGGGAGGGGACAGGGGCGACGAATGGCACTGGGCCTAGGGGTGCCTACTATGTAAATCTTGCCCTGCACTTGATTCCTATTTATTTTGGTATTTTGGAGCAAATGTGTATTTGTTTAGGCCTGTGACAAGGCTAATAAGAATTTTACTTCACATAAAGGTAGATTTATTTAAACGGAAAAAATAGGTTTCCCTTCTTAACTACAATAAAGTTAATTTTCCTGTAGTTACAACATGACACCTTATCCTGTATAATTTATACTATACAAATGCAATTGCTGTGTTACTCAAACTGAAATTTATTCATTGCCAGCTGAATGGATCCAAGATGATCCTGATGATGGGGAAGTACCACCACCACCACCACCACCTGACCAGGCAGCACCACCTCCACCTGATGAGGCAGCACCGCCTCCACCTGATGAGGCAGCACCGCCTCCACCACCTGTCCAGGCGGCACCACCACCTCACCAGGCGGCACCACCACCTCACCAGACGGCACCACCACCTCACCAGGCGGCACCACCACCTCACCAGGCGGCACGACCAGTGGACGACCAGGGGCTCAGTGTAGGCACTCAGACAGAGCATGCCTACTACGACCAGACTGAGCTCCTGGTCACCCTAGTCCACCAAGTTAATGCCATGCGGCAGGAGCTGGGAGAGGTTAGGGACATTGTAGACAACCTGCAGAGGGTAGTTGCTCCTCCTCCTCCTCCACTTTAATTTATTTATTGTTTGTTACAGCACCGTTGTGCTATATGTTGTAAATTAAAAAAATTTTTTATATCTCTATATTTTGAGTTCATTTTTCATTTGACTAAACTAATACTCACATGGTACTTGGAATTGTTTGGATTCTAATAACACAACGATGACTATTCTTAATCGGAGTCATTAAAATTACATTACATAGTATTTCAGAATCATTACAATTACATGATGTAAATATAAGGTTCATTCACATAAACATATGGTTTATTCATTTTTATCTGAGATACAAAGCATCCAGATACTATCTGTTCAGATTTATTAGTTGTACTTGTGTTAGTAATCTACTATTAGATATATGAAGTACAGATGGTACTTTTTGGTTAAACAGAGATATAGAGTAGTAGTAGATACCATTACCAGTTGACCAGAGGTAATGTGAAAAAATCCACAAACGTTAAAAGTTTAAGAAACTTGCAAAATGGGAGCCATTTTTTCAAGATAGGAGTCCTCTAACAATGCAGGGCATGTGTGTAGCAGTATACTAAGTGAAACACGCATGTGTATTGGTCTTCCCATGGAGTCCAATCCAATTCAGCACATTCAGACACAAAGCAAAAGATACCATGTTCATTTATCATCACAGACTACAAAGCTTGAAACTAAGGGGAACATTTTTATTTGTAGGCCCAAAGATGAAAAAAGGTTATACAAACAAAACACCCATAGAAGATGGGCTTCATCAAATTGCACTGCGCGTCAAAAATAACGTCGCGCGTTAAAACACATACTTGCGTCCGCGACAAAATATTTTGACGCGCAACAAAATCGGGCCGCGCGACTCGTTTCGCGAATTTTCCGCCATTTCGCGAATTTCGCTGGAAATTCACGAATTATTCGGCGAAGCGAAACGCGACAGATTCGCCCATCACTATTCATTCTCCTTTAAGATAGAATAAGCCCCTTACTTTGCCTTCACAGATCTCTTGGTGTAGGGTTGCCACCTGGCCGGTATTTTACCGGCCTGGCCGGTAAAAATTATGGATGATCCCAATGTTATTAATTGGGAAAAAGATAAATATATAGGAAGGCCGTTATTTTTTTTCTAGAAAGGGGTGGCAACCTTAGCTTGAGTCATGCATGTTGGATCTTGGTGACAAAATCCATCCTATGTGTCTGCATCCAGGCCAACACAATGGATTATCGTTTTAGCAATGTGTGACATTGGCCTCAAGGGCAAGGGCACATACAGCATTGGCTCCGCTGCTCTCAACTGATGTTTTTTTTCCAGGCTAAGAAAAGCAAACCCGCAAAAAAGTGGAGTTCAGCCAGAAAAGACATGCTTTCTCAAGCCCTTTGTGAAAGTGCAGTTTTCAGTGAGCAACAAAGCTATTGATAATGACACCCACTGAATAAAGCCAATTCCCACATAATGCAGCATCTATATGTAATTTGTGAATGAAAAAGTAATTTGTAAAAGACTGTTGGTGATAGATGTACAGTAGAAATAACAGAATTTACTTTTTAGAGAGAAGCAGTTCCAGTATCTAAACACATCCACCTGCCTTGCAACTCAGATCTCTCTCTTCCCTGTTTCAAGGGTCTAGATAGGAGAATGTCTGAACTCCTAATGGATATTGCAACTTCCTTCTAATGAACAGTGTGCTCCTCTCTCCAGCAGTAATAAAGGGCAATGACACATGGGTGGATCTCAGGAGTTTTCGCTCTTATTTAAATACTTCTACTATGCTCTTACCCAATCCATATTTTCCCCAACATGTACTCTTATCTACATATCTCTTCTTGCATTCCATGAAACATCAGCCCATAATCATCAGGGTCTAATATTGTCACATAAACAGCCACCTTGCAGGGGGCATCAACTATTCAACTATTGTCAACTTCAAGAACAGGGCTAACCGGGCATAAACCTAACTTTCATACAATGTACTCACTTAGCTTGGTGGCCTAGGAATTGGACTGCACCACCTTCTGCTTCCTTCTTAAGACCAGAGCTGCCAGAGAGGGGGTAGGGCAGGGCCTGCCAAGACCCGGTGAAAATTGGCGCTGCAAGTGTGCACCACCGGTGACGTCTCACTCAGAGAGCCGCCAGTGGAGGGTGCTATGGATAACCCAGCCATCTGTATACAACTTTACTTCTCTTCTGGGTTGCGGGCCCTATTGGGGGTGCAGGGGAACAGTCCCTGGTGCAACTGCACTTCTACACCCCTGGTAGTTCTGCCACTGCAAATAATGTGATATTGGAGTTTCAAGCTGACCATATAAAAGGAAACGTTTTGCAGTGATAAGCCTCTTTCACAAGGTTTTTACAAAAATAACTGAGGGTCAGGCAAGATAATATGCAGCATGGTACACACAGAATAAGGAAATAATATTTTACACATAGAATAGCCAAAAATTTACAACGTGCTTGCACAATTGAATAAGATTATAATAATAATAATATTGACTAAAGTCAGAAGTTAGCCTATTAATTCTGTTATTGCTGTTCTAGATTTACCTGTACTCTCCTAATGCATTTTCCCCTGCTTTCTGCATCATTCCTCTATCTTTGACCACTTATCTTGTGTTTTTCTGTTTTTAGTCCTTTTATTTCATCATTCCTTTCATGTGTACTCCCTTTGTCTTCTAAGAGGAAACGGAAAGAAGTATAATTAGGCTTTGTTTGCCAACAACTCCAGCATCTTAAGGGGAATATGCATCTGATGTGGGCAGGGATGCTTCACCTATGAGGCGAGTTGAGTCTGTCGCCTCAGACGGCAGCGCCCCGCTAGGTACCAGGGGCAGCAAAAATGCTGCTCCTGGTACTTTAAGAGCGAATTTGCAGGGGAGGGGGGCAGCAGCAACTGCTGCTGCCTCAGGCGGCGGAGGGGCCAGAATCACCCCTGGATGTGGGTGGTTGACTAAATGGACATAATTGCAATTAAAATTTGCAGGGATTGCATCATTTCAGGCACTTGAGCAGGGATTCCATCAATTCTGGCACTTGTGTGTGTAAGTGCAATTGTACACGTATCAGAACAAGAGGTGGGATGGATGCAGAGATGCCCAGTGCAACTATAGGGATGTGTGAGGGGCATCTTTGGATGTACCTTTAATAAATGGCATCAGTGTGTGTAATGGCTCTATGTAGGAAAGACAATATTCCAAAGCTGGTGTGAGACTCCTATAACATTTTCAAGCTGTAGACGATAAGTTGATAAATTGACTAGCAATGCATGTGATAAACAGACATGGAGGGCAAGCTAAAGTAACATTCCAAATACCAGATTAAGAAGAGGAGAATTTGATATTATTAAGTTGTGAGGTTTTTTTGGCTTTATGAAGGATTTATTAAGAATATGGTGGTATGTATCGGGAATGAGAAAGCTGGCTATTTTCAACATATTGATATTGCATGTGACTAGTTTTCTGTGGAATGTTGGTAAATGTTTTCCTTCTGAAGAAATGGCTGGTACCTATAAAAACATTTGTTCTTCTTTTCACAGTGATTTATATATATTGATTTAGGGGGTTATTTACTAAAACTCATTATTTCAATAAAACAAACTTGACTAAACTCCCATACACGATTTTACCTTATTTATAATGATGGGCGAATTTGTCCCGTTCGCAAAAATTCGCAAAGAGCATTGAAGTCAATGGGTGTCAAAATTATTTTGACGAGCACCAATTATGGCGCCCGCAACAATTTTTATATGTCGCCTATTTTGTCCAAATGCATTAAAGTCAATGGGCTTCTGAATAATTTTGACGTGCAACAATTTTTATGCGTGACTATTCTGACGCACGCCCAAATTTTTTTGAAAAGGCGGATTTTACAGTGGCAAATTTTCCCAACAGTTTTGCGAATTTATACGCCAGTGGCTAAATGCGGAAATTCAGCGGGAATTTGCGCCTGCCGAATTTATTCACCCATCACTACTTATTTATTAATAAAATTTGGTTTGAGAATAGATGTGATAAAATCATGAAAAAAATTAGAATGGTACACATTTTTCAGATTTGACTCACGATTTGCTAAATTTTTTTGAGTTATTGACTGAAAACCCAGAATTTTTCAGAATATTGTACGAAACATAGCGCAGACACCGATATCTTCAAATTGGAAAAGGGGCATCTGCCATTGACTTCTACAGGACCTCAACAGGTCTGAGATGGAGTATTTCAGATTTGGACTTTTAGCAGCTTCGGAGTATAATAAATTGGATTTTTTTTCCCTCAAAAAAATGTGAGTTTTCCCCTTTAGAAACCCGACCAGAAAAATCTGAGCTTTAATAAATAACCCCCTTAATCAGTGGTGTAACAATAGAAGAAGCAGACCCCTCTTTAGCAGCTCATTTGCCTGCAAAAAGTAGATGTTCACACGTGACAAGCTTGCGTCAATGAGCCTGGACCTGCATGTTTGCGTCAAGGTGCCCATGCACATGGAGGTGGGTAAGTTGCTGCATGTGCTGGGCCCCTCTGAAGGTTGGTGCCAGGTTGGTATGCTGCTGCCCTTAATATTAGCTAATAAAGACTTAATTCTATGATTATGCATGTAGTAGATTACTGTTGCGCTATATGGATTTTGAGTTGCTACATTTGACAGAGACATTTTTCTACATGATGCACAGACCACCTTTTAAGAGCAGTTATCCATGAGAGCTTCCTTCTTTTTATCAATAAACAGGTAGCATTAAAACAATAGGGGTGGTTAAGTAAATGCCATTAGCATAAAAACTGCAATAAAATAGACCAGACATAAAACATTTTGCTGCAAGGGTGCAAAAATTAATATAGTATACAATATATACAGTATAGTAGTATATAGTAGAATTGTATAGTGCAAATTATTAAGTCTCTTTACTGGGGCAATTAAGTTAGATTTGACTACACCTATTTCTATAGGCAAATACAAGAGTCCTCTGCACTCAACCCATTATCAATATATTTAAGACAGCGACATTTTGTGCATACTGCTACTACAAAATGCCTTACCCTTTAAACAAAACAGGGATTGTTTGTCCATATATTGCAATATATTTAAGCTGGCCAACTACATCAAAGTCATCCCATATCTGGTCAGTCCTATGCTTAATTTTCATCTGATTCATTAAGAATCTTATTGCTTCATTATACATTTTACAAAGGGACTAGGTTTTACCTGCAACTTACTTGCTGCTTTCAAAATAAACCTCCATACTTGGCTGCCCTTTTATTAGACACCAGTGGGATCACCTGACTATAGCTGGGAAGGGTGGGAGCTACAACATGGAGCTGGTCACTGCTCCTGTATAAACTATAACAAACAAGGGAAAGTTGTGCTCACCACTATTTTTTAAAACCATTAGGCGGGGGTGCAATGAGGCTGTGACCACAAAAAACATATAGTCAAATACAAGAGTCCTCTGCACTCAACCCATTAGCAATATATTTAAGACAGCGACATTTTGTGCATACTGCTACTAAAAAATGCCTTACCCTTTGTAGCTCCCACCCTTCCCAGCTATAGTCAGGTGATCCCACTGGTGTCTAATAAAAGGGCAGCCAAGTATGGAGGTTTACTTTGAAAGCAGCAAGTAAGTTGCAGGTAAAACCTAGTCCCTTTGTAAAATGTATAATGAAGCAATAAGATTCTTAATGAATCAGATGAAAATTAAGCATAGAACTGACCAGATATGGGATGACTTTGACGTAGTTGGCCAGCTTAAATATATTGCAATATATGGACAAACAATCCCTGTTTTGTTTAAAGGGTAAGGCATTTTGTAGTAGCAGTATGCACAAAATGTCGCTGTCTTAAATATATTGATAATGGGTTGAGTGCAGAGGACTCTTGTATTTGACTATATGTATTTTGTGGTCACAGCCTCATTGCACCCCCGCCTAATGGCTTTAAAAAATAGTGGTGAGCACAACTTTCCCTTGTTTGTTATAGTTTATACAGGAGCAGTGACCAGCTCCATGTTGTAGCTCCCACCCTTCCCAGCTATAGTCAGGTGATCCCACTGGTGTCTAATAAAAGGGCAGCCAAGTATGGAGGTTTATTTTGAAAGCAGCAAGTAAGTTGCAGGTAAAACCTAGTCCCTTTGTAAAATGTATAATGAAGCAATAAGATTCTTAATGAATCAGATGAAAATTAAGCATGATGGTTTTAAAAAATAGTGGTGAGCACAACTTTCCCTTGTTTGTTATAGTTTACACATATTTCTATTTACTAAGGAAATATTTAATGGTGGGCACTACCATAATTCTTAAACCATTAATGTGCAGATTTACCCTTATGTCGGACCTCCATTTCAATATTCTGTCCTGCAACTAACCATTCAGTTAAATAAATTAGTAAAGAAAACAAGTTATACAATGTTCTGGCCATGAGGTTGACAGACAGCAATCATACAAAAGTTATGTCCGACAAATAGTAGTGACAATGTCCCATTGATAGCATGAAATAAGCAATACATGCAGAGATAATACCATTAGCTGACAGAAATCTTCTAACCTGTCGATGACCGATCACCATGGTATGAAAAATGTCAGAATGATCCACACATGGTCCGAAAATTGTATGAACCTTTGTTTTGTATGACATGATCTTTATATCTATGGCCGGCTTTATAGTTCTTGGATGTGTAGTGCATTTTATCTTATCTATAACAGGACCACTAGCTTAATCACATTCCACCTCCATTCAATGCTTTCCCATCTCTGGTTACATTTGATCTTTTTTCCAGGTTCTGTACCTATAGAACATTACGCTGATTATTTCTTACCATTTCTAGCAGCTTTTTTATTTAAGCAAAATTGTTTTATAAAGACAAAAAACATTATTCCATCTTACAATAATTCTGCCACTTGGGAGCTTTTTAACTGGAATCTATGAAAGATATATTACATTATCTCAGAGCACTTGCCAGGCTAATAAACACAAATTAGTACAATATATGTCCTTTTTTCCAACAAAATGCATACACAAAATACATACATAAATTCTAAAACAAATACCAATAAAACATTTTTCCTTACTTTCAAGCTCTGTGATAAATGAATATGGCATGTTCTGCTTTGTGTCAAAATGTGCTGAATTGCCTTAACTGTTAGCTGATTCACTAGATCTGAGTGCCACCTCATTACGTAACTCCAGATCCACTGGACGACATACAGCATCAGACGGATGTTGAAATGCTTCCTCAACCTGCGCCGCAGCTTCTCCATTATGTTCCATTGCAGGGACTGTATATCTGGGGGTCCCAGGTGTGATGTTATCATACCCCTCCCAGTGCAGGTATCTAATAAAGAAGTCAAGCTGCTACTCAGCAACATGCTGGGACCTGCCATTGTGTTTCTAAAAAAGCTTTCCTTTCCTACAGGTGTGTAAGGACCAAGGACTGTGATTTAAACACTTGGGACTGAGGTTGCTGGACTTTCAGTGCACAGTCGGTGCACTTACCGAGTGAGCCACTGGAGGCTCTTGGGGCTGGCCCTGATCTTGTTATTGTGATCCTGTATTTTGTCTGTTTTTAGTATGTTTTCCACCCACCTCGTTTACCCTCATGTGTCTCCTATTCCATAATCAATTGCCCTTTATAAACCATGCCCTGAGCCTTGCTCAGGGCTGAGTCATTGAATGTGTTTGGTTTTGTATCTGAATGTAATTTGTTTGTTCCTGAATCTGCTCCTGGATATTCCTTGTTCCAAGTTCCAAGTTCCTGAATCTTGTTCCTGTGTTTTTGTTCCAGCTTTTCATTGCCTGCCTTGTAAAGACTTTATTTTTGACCTGTTCCTGTTTTGCTTGAGTTCCATTAAATCCTGTATATTTCACCATGCCTGCTTCAAGTATTTGTGGCTTTTCCCCTGGGCTTCCACCACACGTACTACCAAGTGTGGATTTAACTCCCGTTGCAGCGGTTTCCCGCTGTGAACGTTACAAGGTGTAAGGGCAGGGCATTGAGTATTTATACTGGTGACACACAATTTTGATGCGCATCTTGCGACCGTGTCACATGACACATGTGCGCACGCTAAGTTTGATGCACAGACACAGAGTTTGATGTGCAGGCGCCGAGTTTGACGCGCGGGCGCCTAATTTGATGAATTTGCTATTGAATTGAGTGGCACTAAAATCCATTATGCTTTTTTTTTGGTTGCACCTTACACATAATGCAAATCTTCTTGCAGATATCTCACTTAGAGGCTGCACTTAGCAGGACTTTGGGTAATTGTGACTACATTTGCCAACCATGTTGCAGTTATAGATGCAACATACATTATCATTAGCCTTAATAGACCCCAAACTGAAAATTGTTTGTCGACAATGCAGCAGTATTAGAAGTAAAATTATTATGAGCATTGGCAGACCCCCAACCAGAGGAAATTTTCCAACTATGCAGCAGTATTAGAAGTAAAATTATTAGAAGCCTTGGTAGGCCTTGGTATTGGAAGCAACATATTAGAATTAGAACTAGAATGGTTAGGTCTCAACAAGAAGAATTTGCCAACCATGTGGCAGTAGTAGCAACAGCAGCAGCAACAGTATTGGAAGCAATATTATTAGAATTAGAATTAGAAGAGGTAGCCTCAACCAGATGAAATTTGCCAACAATGTGGCAGTATTAGAAGCAACAGTATTAGAAGCCTTAGACTTCACACCAGAAGAAATTTTCCAACTGTGCAGCAGTTATAGAAGTAAAATTATTATGAGCCTTGACAGACTCCAACCAGAAGAAATGTTCCCACTATGTTGCAGTACTAGAAGCAACATTATTAGAAGCCTTGGTAGGCCTCAACTAGAAGAAATTTGCCAACCATGTGGCAGTATTAGAAGTAACATTATTAGAAGCCTTGACAGACTCCACACCAGAAGAAATTTGCCAACTATGCAGTAATAGAAGTAAAATAATTAAGCGCCTTGACAGACCCCAACCAGAAGAAATTTGCTAACCATGTGGCAATAGTAGAAGCATCATTATTATTAGCCTTGATAGGCCCCCACCAGAAAAACATTTGTGGACAATGCAGCATTATTGTGAGTAATAGCAGTAGGAGCCTTCATAAGCACCCACCAGAAAAAACGTTTGCCAAAAATGCAGCAGTATTATTAGTAACAGCAGTAGGAGCCTTGATAGGCCCCCACCAGAAAAACATTTGCAGACAATTCAGCAGTATCATGAGTAACAACAGTAGGAGCCTTGATAGGCCTCCACCAGAAAATCACTTGCATTCAATGCAGCAGTATTATGAGTAACAGCAGTAGGTGCTTTGAAAGCCCCCCACTAGGGATGTCGCGGACTGTCGCCCGCGAACTAATTTGTGCGAACATCGGCTGTTTGCGTCCGCCGAATGTTCGCGAACGTCGCGCGACGTTCGCCAATTTGGGTTCGCCTTAGCTGGCGCTTATTTTTGACCTCTCACCCCAGACCAGCAGATACATGGCAGCCAATCAGGAAGCTCTCCCTCCTGGACCACCCCCACACCCCCTGGACCACTCCCCTTCCATATATAAACTGAAGCCCTGCAGCGTTTTTTCATTCTGCCTGTGTGTGCTTGGAAGAGCTAGTGTAGGGAGAGAGCTGTTTAGTGATTTGAGGGACAGTTGATAGTAACTTTGCTGGCTACTAATCTACTTGATACTGCTCTGTATTGTAGGGACAGAACTCTGCAGGGATTTGAGGGACAGTGAGTTTAGGTTAGTTAGCTTTGCTGACTAGTAATCTACCTTCTACTGCAGTGCTCTGTATGTAGCTGCTGTGGGCACTGCTTCTGATCTCATCTGCTGACTGCTGTAATAACCCAATAGTCCTTGTAAGGACTGCTTTTATTTTCTTTTTTGTTTTTTTACTTTGCTACTATAAGAGCCCAGTGCCAGTCTAGCTGTGTTGGGGAGTGGGACAGGTGTGCTGCTCCTAGTAGTTCAGCACCAACCAGAGTAATTTTTTTTTTTAATATATATACATATTTTTTTATTTTACTTATCTTACTGTTCTTTAACGTATCCAGTGCTGTTTGCTGTTCTTCATAGTAGTGCACCAATAGTAGTGCACTTGCAGGTATTGTTTGCCCAGTGTGTTCTTTAAAAAACTGCCACCTAGCTGTGTGAGCTTTTTCACATTCTGTCTAAATATCAATAATAATACCGTCTCCAGAAACACCACCTGAGTGACGTTTTTCAAGCACAATAATATATTCCGTATCCACTGCTGTAGTGTATACGTTGACCTTGCAGGCATTGTTTGCCCAGTGTGTTCTTCAAACAACTGCCACCTAGCTGTGTGAGCTTTTCACATTCTGTCTAAATATCAATAATAATACCGTCTCCAGAAACACCACCTGAGTGACGTTTTTCAAGCAGCAATAATATATTCTGAATCCACTGCTGTAGTGTATACGTTGACCTTGCAGGCATTGTTTGCCCAGTGTGTTCTTCAAACAACTGCCACCTAGCTGTGTGAGCTTTTTCACATTCTGTCTAAATATCAATAATAATACCGTCTCCAGAAACACCACCTGAGTGACGTTTTCCAAGCAGCAATAATATATTCCGTATCCACTGCTGTAGTGTATACGTTGACCTTGCAGGCATTGTTTGCCCAGTGTGTTCTTCAAACAACTGCCACCTAGCTGTGTGAGCTTTTTCACATTCTGTCTAAATATCAATAATAATACCGTCTCCAGAAACACCACCCGAGTGACGTTTTTCAAGCAGCAATAATATATTCCGTATCCACTGCTGTAGTGTATACGTTGACCTTGCAGGCATTGTTTGCCCAGTGTGTTCTTCAAACAACTGCCACCTAGCTGTGTGAGCTTTTTCACATTCTGTCTAAATATCAATAATAATACCGTCTCCAGAAACACCACCTGAGTGACGTTTTTCAAGCAGCAATAATATATTCCGTATCCACTGCTGTAGTGTATACATTGACCTTGCAGGCATTGTTTGCCCAGTGTGTTCTTCAAACAACTGCCACCTAGCTGTGTGAGCTTTTTCACATTCTGTCTAAATATCAATAATAATACCGTCTCCAGAAACACCACCTGAGTGACGTTTTTCAAGCAGCAATAATATATTCCGTATCCACTGCTGTAGTGTATACATTGACCTTGCAGGCATTGTTTGCCCAGTGTGTTCTTCAAACAACTGCCACCTAGCTGTGTGAGCTTTTTCACATTCTGTCTAAATATCAATAATAATACCGTCTCCAGAAACACCACCTGAGTGACGTTTTTCAAGCAGCAATAATATATTCCGTATCCACTGCTGTAGTGTATACGTTGACCTTGCAGGCATTGTTTGCCCAGTGTGTTCTTCAAACAACTGCCACCTAGCTGTGTGAGCTTTTTCACATTCTGTCTAAATATCAATAATAATACCGTCTCCAGAAACACCACCTGAGTGACGTTTTTCAAGCAGCAATAATATATTCCGTATCCACTGCTGTAGTGTATACGTTGACCTTGCAGGCATTGTTTGCCCAGTGTGTTCTTCAAACAACTGCCACCTAGCTGTGTGAGCTTTTTCACATTCTGTCTAAATATCAATAATAATACCGTCTCCAGAAACACCACCTGAGTGATGTTTTCCAAGCAGCAATAATATATTCCGTATCCACTGCTGTAGTGTATACGTTGACCTTGCAGGCATTGTTTGCCCAGTGTGTTCTTCAAACAACTGCCACCTAGCTGTGTGAGCTTTTTCACATTCTGTCTAAATATCAATAATAATACCGTCTCCAGAAACACCACCTGAGTGACGTTTTCCAAGCAGCAATAATATATTCCGTATCCACTGCTGTAGTGTATACGTTGACCTTGCAGGCATTGTTTGCCCAGTGTGTTCTTCAAACAACTGCCACCTAGCTGTGTGAGCTTTTTCACATTCTGTCTAAATATCAATAATAATACCGTCTCCAGAAACATCACATGAGTTGTTGTTGTTGTTTTAAAAAAAATGCCAGGCAAAGGCAGGCCGCCACGCAGAGGCACTAGGGGCCGTGCTGCTATGCTATCCTGTGGCCCTAGGAAATTGCCCAGTTTTACAAAGGCAATTACCCTGAACTCCTAAAATGCTGAAGAGGTAGTTGACTGGCTTACACAGCACACCCCATCCTCTACCGTTTCTAACTTTGCCACAACATCATCATCCTCCTCTGCTATGGGCACCCCACGTAATACTTCCTCCACCACCGGCGCCCCTTCTTCACTGGAGTCAGAGGAGTTATTTACGCATGAGTTTCTTGAACTGAGTGATGCGCAACCATTATTGGCAGAAGAAGATGAAGGAGATGAGGACGTTACACCAGATATAATTCTGGCAGACAACACAACAGAGATGGACATAATGAGTGATGAGGAGGTCCCCGCTGCTGCTTCCTTCTGTGAGCTGTTAGAAGAAATTGATGCATCTGAGGAGAATGATGATGAGGAGATTGATGTTTTGTGGGTGCCCAGTAGAAGAGAGCAAGAGGAGGATAGTTCAGATGGAGAGACGGAGAGTCAGAGAGGCAGGAGGAGAATAAGACTTAGAAGAAGCAGGGAGGACAGCTCGCAGGGAACAGTAGGGCAACAACATGTATCGGCACCTGTGGTCAGCCGGCCAATGCACCCGCCATTGCCAACTTCTACTGTTACCGCCAGATTGCCAGCTTCAAAAAGGTCAGCAGTGTGGGATTTTTTTAATGTGTGTGCCTCTGACAAAAGCGTTGTAATTTGCAATGAGTGCAGTCAGAAACTGAGTCTTGGGAAGCCCAACACCCACATAGGTACAACTTCTATGCGAAGGCACATGAACGGCAAGCACAAAGCACTATGGGAGCAACACCTCAAAGGCAGCAGACAAACTAAAAGCCACCCTCCTTCTGGTCCAGCATCTTACTGCTCTACCTCTGCTGTCCTTGACCCATCTGAACCACCCTCCAGTTCGCCTTCCACCTTGACCACCAGTTCCCAGTCATCTGCCCCCAGCCAAGTTTCTGTGAGGGCCATGTTTGAGCGTAAGAAGCTAATGTCTGCGAGTCACCCCCTTGCCCAGCGTCTGACAGCTGGCTTGTCTGCACTCTTAGCCCGCCAGCTTTTACCATACCAGCTGGTGGACTCTGAGGCCTTCCGCAAATTTGTAGCAATTGGGACACCGCAGTGGAAGGTACCCAGCCGCAATTTTTTTTCCAAGAAGGGAATACCACACCTGTACCACCATGTGCAGAGCCAAGTCACCGCATCTCTGTCACTTAGTGTTGGGGCAAAGGTCCATATGACTACTGACGCATGGTCCTCCAAGCATGGTCAGGGCAGGTATGTCACCTACACTGCCCACTGGGTGAACTTGGTTATGGCTGGGAAGCAGTTGGTGTCACCGCCACGGATTGCACGCGGTTCTGCCACCACCTCTACTCCTCCTTCGCTCTCTACCTGGTCTTCTTCCTCTGCTTCCTCCTCCTCTGCTGCTGGGTCCTCCTCCTCCACACCTGTGCACCCCCAGCTCCCCCTAGGCTATTCGACGTGCCAGGTACGCCGTTGTCATGCTGTCTTGGGGATGACGTGCCTGGAAAGCAGAAACCATACCGGATCTGTACTCCTGTCATCTCTGCAGTCACAGGCCGATCGGTGGCTGACCCCACACCAACTGAAGATCGGAAAAGTGGTGTGTGACAACGGAAGCAATCTGTTGGCAGCACTGAGACTGGGCAATTTAACACATGTGCCCTGCATGGCACATGTTCTGAATTTAATAGTCCAACGTTTTGTCTCGAAGTACCCAGGATTCCAGGACATTCTCAGGCAGTCCAGGAAGGTGTCGGCCCATTTCTGACGTTCCTACACAGCCATGGCACGCCTTGCTGACATTCAGCAGCGGTACAACATGCCAGTCAGGCGTTTAATTTGCGACAGCCAGACTCGCTGGAATTCAACGCTCCTCATGTTTGAACGTCTGCTGCAACAACAAAGAGCCGTCAATGAATACCTGTTTGAACTGGGTGGTAGGACTGGATCTGCAGAGCTGGGGATTTTTTTCCCCCGTTACTGGGTGCTTATGCGCGATGCCTGCAGGCTCATGCGCCCTTTTGAAGAGGTTACAAACATGGTCAGTCGCACCGAAGGCACCATCAGCGACCTTTTGGGGACCCCTGGTCTTGTACGTGGCTGGGGGGAGGAGACCGTGGATGATGTAGTCCTTGATAACGGGGAAGCGGAGATGGATACCTCTGCATCCAACCTTGTGAGAATGGGGTCTTTCATGCTGTCATGCCTGTTGAAGGACCCCCGTATCAAGAGGCTTAAGGAGAAGGACCTGTACTGGGTCGCAACGCTACTAGACCCTCGGTACAAGCATAAAGTGGCAGAAATGTTACCAACGTACCACAAGTCCGAAAGGATGCTGCATTTACAAACCAGCCTGCAAAATATGTTGTACAATGCTTTTAAGGGTGATGTCACTTCAGGAACTCATCAACATTCCAGGGGCAGAGGTGCCAGTAATCCTGCCACGAGCGCACCTGCAAGGACAATGCACTTTGGCCACTCTGTAACGTCAGACATGCAAAGGTTTTTCAGTCCAAGGCAGCGCCAGAACCCTTCTGGATCCACCCTCAGAGAACGCCTCGACCGGCAGGTAGCGGACTACCTGGCATTAACTGCAGATATCGACACTCTGAGGAGCGATGAACCCCTGGAATACTGGGTGCGCAGGCTTGATCTGTGGCCAGAGCTGTCACAATTTGCCATGAACCTCTTTTCTTGCCCCGCCTCAAGTGTCCTCTCAGAAAGGACCTTCAGTGCAGCAGGAGGGATTGTAACTGAGAAGAGAACTCGCCTAGGTCACAAAAGTGTGGATTACCTGACCTTTATTAAAATGAATGAGGCATGGATCTCGGAGGGTTACTGCACGCCGGAAGACTTGTTCTGACTCCCCATGCAGCTGTCCTTCTCTGCACGCCGCATGACTCCACACACAGCTGTCCTTTAGCGTCCTCCTCCCTCCGCCACCGTTACAAACTAGGGTGCAAACCCTACTGGTTTCATTTTAAGCAAAACTTTTTGGACAGGTAAATCCTGAGTTTTTCTGGCCTCTGTGCTTCAGTGGCTGCAACCAAAAAAATATATATTTTCAGCATTTATATGGCATATTTTTTCTGGCCTCTGTGCTTCAGTGGCTGCGACAATTTTTTTTATATTTTTAGCATTTATATGGCATATTTTTTCTGGCCTCTGTGCTTCAGTGGCTGCGACAAAAAAAAATTAATATTTTCAGCATTTATATGGCATATTTTTTCTGGCCTCTGTGCTTCAGTGGCTGCGACAAAAAAAACATAATTTTTCAGGAAAGTACACATGCCTAATTTTTCAGGGTTCTGCAACAGTGGCAAAATCGCATCTTTTATGGTCACCGCAGGTGATCAATAAAGTAGACCAAAACTGGGCCCACACTGCAGAATCAGTGTTTTTTGGTTCACTTCACTGTACATTGAATTACCTCTGCCTGACCGTGCACGTGCGCACAAGCACGGTGACTGCTAAACACACCACTACAGAAATATTGCCACCAACAGGACGAACATCCTGGAGGTGACAAGCAACTAGTAATTAAAAACTATTATTTGCTCACTTGACGGTATCATTCATTAAAGCTCTTTGCGTTTTTTTGCGTTGCAGTAAGCGCCGCGTTTTGTCTTTGCGTGTGAACAGGCTGTAACCTTTACACGACTTGATTGGCATGTAGACGCCGGACGTTTTAAAGCAGTTTATTACACAAGTTTAGAAATGTAGTGTGATTTCTGCCCTTTACAGAACTCTGCAAGGATTTGATGGACATTTTAGGTTAGGTAGCTTTGCTGGCTAGTAATCTACCTTCTACTGCAGTGCTCTGTATGTAGCTGCTGTGGGCAGCTGTCCTGCTGCTGATCTCTCATCTGCTGACTGCTGCCTGTAACCCAATAGTCCTTGTAAGGACTGCTTTTATTTTCTTTTTTGTTTTTTTTACTTTGCTACTGTAAGAGCCCAGTGCTATTAGTCTAGCTGTGTTGGGGAGTGGGACTGGTGTGCTGCTCCTCCTAGTAGTTCACCACTACCAGCACCAACCAGAGTCAAAATTGTTACAAAGTATCTTATTTGCACCTGTTAGCTGTTCTGAGCTCTCTGCCAAAAGCTAATTAAGTTAGAAACTGTTTTTTTTCTGGCTGTTCAGTGCAGAGAAAAGAGGGACTGGTGTGCTGCTCCTCCTAGTAGTTCACCACCACCAGCACCAACCAGAGTCAAAATTGTTACAAAGTATCTTATTTGCACCTGTTAGCTGTTCTGAGCTCTCTGCCAAAAGCTAATTAAGTTAGAAACTGTTTTTTTTTCTGGCTGTTCAGTGCAGAGAAAAGAGGGACTGGTGTGCTGCTCCTCCTAGTAGTTCACCACTACCAGCACCAACCAGAGTCAAAATTGTTACAAAGTATCTTATTTGCACCTGTTAGCTGTTCTGAGCTCTCTGCCAAAAGCCAATTAAGTTAGAAACTGTTTTTTTTCTGGCTGTTCAGTGCAGAGAAAAGAGGGACTTTCCAGTACAAAAGAGGGACAGGGGGTTGAGTGGTCAAAAGAGGGACAGTTGGGAGGTATGCAAGTGCCACCTAGCTGTGTGAGCTTTTTCACATTCTGTCTAAATAACAATAATAATTCCGTGTCCGTAAACATCACCTGAGTGATGTTTTTACAGCAGCAATAATATATTCCGTATCCACTACTGTATACGTTGCCCTTGCAGACATTGTTTGCCCAGTCTTTAACCAAGTGCCACCTAGCTGTGTGAGCTTTTTCACATTCCGTGTCCAGAAACATCACCTGAGTGACGTAGTGTGATTTCTGCCCTTTACAGCACAAAACGCAGCGCTGTGTCAACAATGTATTTTTCAGATACATTTTTTGCCCTTGATCCCCCTCTGGCATGCCACTGTCCAGGTCGTTGCACCCTTTAAACAACTTTAAAATCATTTTTCTGGCCAGAAATGTCTTTTCTAGCTTTTAAAATTCGCCTTCCCATTGAAGTCTATGGGGTTCGCGACGTTCGCGAACCGTTCGCATTTTTGGACGCAAGTTCGCGAATATGTTCGCGAACATTTTTTCCCCCCCCCATCCCTACCCCCCACCAGAAAATATTTGCCCACAATGCAGCAGTAGTACTAGTGGTAGCAGCAGCAGAAGCAGAGATAGCAGCCAGATGGAATAGGCAAAACTATTGAGGAAGAGTCTATGAGAGGAGAGTATAGAGCAGGATAAATACAGTGCTAATCCCATGTATAATTCCCCAGAACACACAGTAGGATAAATACAGTGCTAATTCAATGTATAATACACCAGAATACATCTCAGGATAAATACAAGGTGAATTCCACGTATAATGACAGCTCTTGTGCTGCACTGAAGCATAACTGTGGGGATACTTCAGGGGTGGCTCATCCATAGTGGAAAAGGAGAAAGTGGCAATGTGGGATTTGCCCTGTACCCCATGGGGAGGCACCACTATCCTATGGGGAGCACCCTCCCCAGCACTCATGAGGGTGACCCAGCAGTAAAAGAGATGTACCTCCCCTGCCCATGCCTGCTGGTCCACATGTCCTTGATACAGTGCACCCTGCCACTGACTGCATAAACCAGCAACAGGGATACATTCTCCATCACCTGCTGCTGTAGGGCAGGGACGGCTTTCCCGGCAAAATAATGGCGGCTGGCAATCTGGCAGTTAGGGGCAGGGCAAGAAACAAGCTTTTGGAAGTCAGTTGCTTCAACTAGCTCATATGGCCGCAGCTGCACTGTCAGAAGCAAGCAGGCATTAAGCCTCTGCACTTGGGGGTGGCTGGGGAGAGAGGTGCCTTGCTGCCAAGGAATGCGGGAAGGAACTGAAGATGGCAGTGAGGAGAAGGCAGAGGGGGGCTGCAGAAGAGGCAAAGCTACACAGTGGCCACCTCGAACTGTGAGCCTCAAATTCCTCTCCCTTGCTACAGGGGATGGGGAGCTAGCACCTCTTCTTTGAGAAATGGACAGGAAGTGGACAGGAAGCACCACTGCCACCCGGTGCCCTGCCACTTTGGTGCTGCTCCCACATCATCCTGTGATGATGTTTCATATGGCAACTTAAAGCCGAAGTTCCCATATGTGAACCTGCCGGAAAAAAACACACACTGCTGAAGTGCAGGTCACCACCTTGAAGGGCTCTGGATGGTCCCAACTCGTATGCCCAGATGCTCTGGACCCAGGTGCAGTGCTGACCTGTTCCCTGTCCCACCTATCAGTGGTTGATGGGGTTTCCTGCCTCTGTGGGGCCAGCTCTTCATCATTATCATAATCAACAACACACAGTTCCACCCCTGAACTGCTGCTGTTATCTTCCTGAGCCGGCTTCCAGGGTCTGTCCCTGTCATCCTCAAAGTCTTTCCCCAGACCAGACCCTGCATCATACAGGGCATCCACACCCACATCTAGCATGCTGGTGTCTGACACCAACAGCCTGCTGCCCTGCCACTAGGGGACCCTGCCTAACATCCCCTACTGATGTGGTGGGCTGTGCCATGCCTTCCTCCTTCTCATCAAACAGGAATACACCTCCCATTCCTGTCTGCTCATCAAAAAGATCCGGGGTGTCTGGGCCCAAGTCCACCTCAGGATCAAACAATTAGGGGAATGGGGTATCACCCAGCACTGAGCTGCCAGGTAAAATTCCATTTCCTTATTGCCACTCACTGGTGCCTGCTGCAAAAGAGGTAGCCTGGGTAAGCCAATCTACCACCACATCTGCCTGCTGTGACTGTATAGGTCGCAAAGCTGTGGCAAAAAAATCTGGCATAGTCCCACGTGAGTCAGTTGCCCCACTGCGACCCAATGCCACCCGCTACTGAAGTTTCTGCTGCAGTTGCTGCTGCTTTTGCTGCGGTTGCAACTGCTGCATGTGGACTGGGCTGTTGTGGGGTAGCATTCCCACAGCCAGCACCACGGCCTCTTCCTCTCCTATCCTACCCTTCCTCCCACTGCCACCCAGACCTCCGATCCCACCCCTGCTTCCTCTCCCATGGCCCATCATACTGGCCGCACCTAAACTGTAAAAAAAAATAAGGGGGATTTTGGATATTTTGAAGGAAAGGAGAAAAAAATAAAATGCTAAACTAAAACTCCTCAGCAGAAATGTGCACCCACAAGGGATATACACCAACAAACAGACAAACAAACATAACAAGGGCTCTTGGGTCTCAGAGGTGAGCAGGCAAGCAGAAGAGGGAAAACATTAAACTGAAATCCACAACTTCCACTTGATCTGACTCAGACAGCTAACTCCACAAATTCCAATTAAATTCGACGTTTCAGCTCCATCTTGGAGCTTTCATCAGGGAAAGAAACAGAGCATAGTGTCCAGGGGGGAGTTTTAAAACCGCCATTTTGGCGCCAAATACTGTTGCTAGGCAACCAAAATAACAACATGGGTATGTGCGGGGAAAATATAACTCAATGTACCCCATTATAGACCTATTCTTGAAACGCACTGTTCACACTTTCCCAAAGCTGTGCATCCGCATATTTTATAGTGCAGCAGTCTGGCACTAGACAGCGCTACTAAATGGGCTTGTCCAATGCCCCGTCCATGGTGCTGTAGTGGTGGGCGGTTACTATGACCCGAGGTGCAGTGGGCGGAGCGGCCTGTCCTCTGCGCACAGACACGCCCCCATTTCCAAGCGCTGAAGCACCTAGCAACGCATTGCGTCTAGCTTCCAAGGTGCTGGACAGTAAAGCGGCATGACCTGTCTGCAAATCACGCAGACAGGAAGACGCTGCTTCTTGACTGTCCCCATTTGGAGCGAAGGGGGGGGTTTTGACCGCCGTATAATCTGTCACCTTACCCCCTCACCCACTTAACAGGACCAAAGCGGACTTGTAGGTATACATGCGGATAAGAACAAGGGAGGAAGTGGAACGGCAGCAGAGAAGATAACTTTGCTGCCCTTTGTGCGCAGGAGTCATTGGTCAAAGGTAGGGAATAAAAACAAAATGTAGCAAGGTGTAGACACTACAAAGAAACCAGTACAAGAAAATGTCATATATATAGTGACAATGGGCATATACTAGTAAGGAAAAGTGAAATGTAGGGGGCGGCCATACTACGATGCCCCCCCAGTTCAGATGAAGCATCCTAAAGGCAGGGTCTCATTCAGTCCTCTGGGGGTCTCCGTATCCAGTCTGTGGATCCACCGTGATTCTCTCCTCAATAGAGCTTGATCCCTGTTGCCCCCCTGTTAAGAGGGGGTTGAAAGTAAATCGCCATACACTTAAAGGTTGGAAGTGTGTGGCCTTTCACTAGGAAGTGCTTGGCCACCGGCTGTAGTGCTTTGCCCTCTTTCAGGGCTTTACGGATTGCTGATCTATGATTGCTGATCCTTTCCTTCAAAGTGGTACAGGTCTTGCCAACATAATACAGTCCGCACGGGCAGGTGATGATGTAGACAATGTAGGTAGAGGTACAGCCCAGCCTGTACCGTATTTTGTATCTTTTGCCTGTGTGGGGATGTGGAAAGTCTGGTTCAGTTAAGAGGCATCTGCAGGTCACACAGTCGGGACATTTGTAGCAGCCTAATTTCGTTTGTTTGGAGAGCCAATCAGGATCTTTGCTGGAGGTTCCATTAGAGTCAGTCCTAACCAGCAAATCCCTCAAATTTTTACCCCTCTTATAACCCATAATGGGTCTCTTGGCGGTGTGAATGCTCAATGTTTCATCCATGCTGAGCATGGGCCAGTGTTTCTCAATGCTGGTTTTTAGTAGTCGAGAACCTGTGGAGTAGGTGGTGGTGAAGATCATCTGGTTAACGGACTGTTTTTTGGTTGTGGGCATGTCCAGGAGTTCATTCTGTGAGTGTTGAAGTGCCCTGTTGAGTTGGACAAATAATAAATATTGTGAGTACCCCCTCTGCAGAAATCTAGCAAACATATTGCGTAATTGTTGTTCTGCCATCTTTCTGACATTATTGTTACGAATCCCCCTTAAAAATTGCGAGTAGGGTATCCCTCTGGTGGTGGCTTGGGGGTGGTTGCTGGCTGCGTGCAGGATGGAGTTTCTGTCAGTCGTTTTCCGGAACAGTCTGGTGCCCAATGTGGAGTTATCCAAAAATATGTTTAGGTCCAGGAAATCAATGTCAATTCTACTGTGATTGAGGGTAAGCTTAATTGGACTATCAAGGTCATTGAGCTCTTGGTGAAAGCATAAGAGAGAATCCTCTGTGTCAGTCCATATAAGAAATAGCTTGTCTATATAGCGAAAGTAGACTAATATAGATTTGCCAAGGTGAGGAAAGATGTTGGTTGTCTCATAATCCAGCATGTAGATGTTGGCATATGACGGTGCCAGGGCACTGCCCATAGCTGTGCCTGAAACCTGTAGTCGAAGAAACCTTAAGAAATTTCTGGACAACGTTAGTTCAAGAAGCTGGATCAGAAACTCAACCGGAACATCCTTTGGAGGCACTGTGAGGAGAGCTCTTCTGCAGGCTTCAATCCCCTGGTTGTGTGGAATGACCGTGTATAGGCTCTTAACGTCCATGGTTACCAAAATACTGTTTGGCGGAATGGAGGATAGGCTCTGCAGTCGTTTAATGACATGACTAGAATCTTGAGTGGATGAGGGCATAGCTCGTACCAGGGGCTGGAGGTAGTAGTCTACAAAAGTGGCAATAGATTGGTATAAAGACCCAACTGCGGAGATGATGGGTCTCCCTGGAGGTGCCGATATGGATTTGTGGATTTTAGGCAAAGTGTATATGATAGGAGTTCGTGGGTAACTGGTTGTTAAAAAGTCAAATGTGCTAGTGTCAAGCCATCTGGCATTCTTGGCCAGCACCAATAGGCCATCCAGCTCCTTCTTAAACGTATTGGGTGGATCCCCTGGAAGGGGTCTATATATCTTGTTATCTGCCAACTGTTCCAGGATCTCCTTACTGTAGTAAGCATAATCTAGTAGTACTATGGCACCACCCCTGTCAGCCGGTCTGATGACTAGGTCCATATCCTTACTAAGTGTTGTAATAGCATGTCTTTCGTCTGGTGTAAGGTTCTGTCGTGGATTCAGTCCTCGGGGCATATTGTTGATTTCTCGATTCAGAATATTGCCAAAAGTCTTGATGGATGCTGGAGGATTGGGAGGGTCAAAGGTGCTTTTGTTGCGGAACTTAGGGATATCTCTCTCAGGTGAGTTTTTGTAATGTTCTTTAAGTTTGAGTTTCCTCTGGAACTTATGGACATCCACCAGCATATCAAAGGGGTCGGGGGAGTTAGTGGGTACAAATGAGAGTCCCTTAGACAACAACGAAGATTCCCAGGGGGAGAGTATATGTTTACTGAGATTAAATATTATATTCTCCTGCCCCTCGGTGGTTTGCCTTTTACGTTTGTGCCCCCCACGTCTTGCGTGCCGTCGCTTCCTTCTTTTTCTTTCACCCTTTTGGATCTGGTTTCTACTCCTAAAAAAGGTTTATCAGGAGTGGTATCTGAGTCTGTGGACTGACTGATCTGAGCTGTCAACAGTACGGAGTGTACGTGGGATGTGTTTTCGCCTTCTAAGGGGTATTCTATAGTTGTCGGATTTAATACCCATCAGCCATCCATATACTTGTTTGTTTTTATAATCATCAGACACTTTCTTTAATTTGTTTTGTTTGAAAGATGTGAGGTCTTGTTTATATTTATCCACCTGCTTCTGGAGTTTGTCGAGCCAGTCACTTGTTGTATCCGAGCAAAGGTTATCCAGGTACTGTTGTTCCAGCAGGGAAATTTCAGCTCGAGTTGTGGCCAATTCCTTGCCCACTTGTTCCACCACCAGTAATATCAAGTTGAACGAACATCTATTAAGTATCCCACACCATTTGGCACAAAAGTCCGGATTGTTACGACCCAAAGTGGGGATATTGTTAATCCTGAAGCCCCTCGGGATTAGACGTTGTCTATGGTAGTTGGATAAGTAAATCCCACGCAAAAGGAGATCTTGTTCCTTGCGTTTAGAGTTCAATAAATCATGATAAATGTCAATGTTGGCTTTACTTACTGCTATGTCTTGTGGGGTTTCGGAAAAGAGGATACGATCAGCATCTTGGATAGTAAAGGAGAAGTCCGAGTTTGTGTCGATGTCCAGTGGTAGTTGAGATGAGCCCTCTGCCATGCCTCAATGTAACGAACTGTCTATACGGATTAACTCTTTTGGGTTGCTCGCTGGCTCGCACCCTGCTATCATAGTTGCAGATGGGACAAGTTGTTCTTGTTCCTTTCTTTTAAATATGGACTATTGAATTCTTCACACGAGAGGCTACATCCCGGGATTCAGATTGACTCCAGTACAAGGCCAGAGATACTACGGGCTCAGCACCTAGGACACAGCCCTAGTACTACACACGTTGTCCCAGGCTGTCCACAACTGGCAGTTTATCCATTGAGGCTAGGCAGAGGGCTCATGTCAACTACCACTGGACATCGACACAAACTAGGACTTCTCCTTTACTATCCAAGATGCTGATCGTATCCTCTTTTCCGAAACCCCACAAGACATAGCAGTAAGTAAAGCCAACATTGACATTTATCATGATTTATTGAACTCTAAACGCAAGGAACAAGATCTCCTTTTGCTTGGGATTTACTTATCCAACTACCATAGACATAGGGGCTTCAGGATTAACAATATCCCCACTTTGGGTCGTAACAATCCGGACTTTTGTGCCAAATGGTGTGGGATACTTAATAGATGTTCCTTCAACTCAACTCAACAGGGCACTTCAACACTCACAGAATGAACTCCTGGACATGCCCACAACCAAAAAACAGTCCGTTAACCAGATGATCTTCACCACCACCTACTCCACAGGTTCTCGACTACTAAAAACCAGCATTGAGAAACACTGGCCCATGCTCAGCATGGATGAAACATTGAGCATTCATACCGCCAAGAGACCCATTATGGGTTATAAGAGGGGTAAAAATTTTAGGGATTTGCTGGTTAGGACTGGCTCTAATGGAACCTCCAGCAAAGATCCTGATTGGCTCTCCAAACAAACGAAATTAGGCTGCTACAAATGTCCCGACTGTGTGACCTGCAGATGCCTCTTAACTGGACCAGACTTTCCACATCCCCACACAGGCAAAAGATACAAAATACGGTACAGGCTGGACTGTACCTCTACCTACATTGTCTACATCATCACCTGCCCGTGCGGACTGTATTATGTTGGCAAGACCTGTACCACTTTGAAGGAAAGGATCAGCAATCATAGATCAGCAATCAGTAAAGCCCTGAAAGAGGGCAAAGCACTACAGCCGGTGGCCAAGCACTTCCTAGTGAAAAGTCACACACTTCCAACCTTTAAGTGTATGGCGATTGACTTTCAACCCCCTCTTAACAGGGGGGCAACAGGGATCAAGCTCTATTGAGGAGAGAATCACGGTGGATCCACAGACTGGATACGGAGACCCCCAGAGGACTGAATGAGACCCTGCCTTTAGGATGCTTAATCTGAACTGGGGGGGCATCGTAGTATGGCCGCCCCCTACATTTCACTTTTCCTTACTACTATATGCCCATTGTCACTATATATATGACATTTTCTTGTACTGGTTTCTTTGTAGTGTCTACACCTTGCTACATTTTGTTTTTATTCCCTCCCTTTGACCAATGACCAATGAAGGGCAGCAAAGTTATCTTCTCTGCTGCCGTTCCACTTCCTCCCTTGTTCTTATCCGCATGTATACCTACAAGTCCACTTTGGTCCTGTTAAGTGGGTGAGGGGGCAAGGTGACGGATTATACGGCGGTCAAAACCCCCCCCCCCCTGCGCTCCAAATGGGGACAGTCAAGAAGCAGCGTCTTCCTGTCTGCGTGATTTGCAGACAGGTCGTGCCGCTTTACTGTCCAGCACCTTGGAATCTAGACGCAATGCGTTGCTAGGTGCTTCAGCGCTTGGAAATGGGGGGCCTGTGTGTGCGCAGAGGACCGGCCACTCCGCCCACTGCACTTCGGGTCATAGTAACAGCCCACCACTACAGCAACATGGACGGGGCGTTGGACACGCCCATTTAGTAGCGCTGTTTAGTGCCAGACTGCTGCACTATAAAATATGCGGATGCACGGCTTTGGGAAAGTGTGAACAGTGCGTTTCAGGAATAGGTCTATAATTGGGTACATTGAGTTACATTTTCCCCGCACATACCCATGTTGTTATTTTGGTTGCCTAGCAACAGTATTTGGCGCCAAAATGGCGGTTTTAAAACTCCCCACTCCCCACTATGCTCTGTTTCTTTCCCTGATGAAAGCTCTGAAATTCCTTGGAGTGCTGTCACACTGCATGACTATTAATTGATTTTTTCGACCAGCACCAAGGTTAAGTTTTTGGCTGATGGTGTGCGTCCTAACGAACTGTATATATACAGTTATATATATATATGTGTGTGTGTGTGTATATATATATATATATATATATATATATATATATATATATATATATATATATATATATATATATATATATATATATATATATATATATATATATATATACAAATACAATAGTCCTCTGCACTCAACCCATTATCAATATATTTAAGACAGAGACATTTTGTGCATACTGCTCCTGAAAAATGCCTTATGTATATATATATATATATATATATATATATATATATATATATATATATATATATATATATATATATATATATATATATATATATATATATATATACAGTAGTAAAGGGACCCGCACTCCAAGTTTTATGTGAAAAAAAGTGCTGAATTTTATTCACACATGCATATCCAACGTTTCGGTCCACACTGGGACCTTTCTCAAGGACCTTGAGAAAGGTCCCAGTGTGGACCGAAACGTTGGATATGCATGTGTGAATAAAATTCAGCACTTTTTTTCACATAAAACTTGGAGTGCGGGTCCCTTTACTACTGTGTACAAGAATACTTTGACTAACGCACCCACCTCGTTTGAAATCCGGTAAGAGTGCGCTCACTCAACAGACTGTGTATATATATTTTAAAAAAAGGCTTTAAGTGCCAAGAACGTAGGAGCTACAGTACGTTCTTTACTAAGACAGCGCTCTCTCTGCACGCACAGCAAAATCAGCGTGCAGAGAGGAGCGATCAGAGCCACAACCCCCTTGGCAACGAGCTTACCTGCAGCAGATCGCCGATCCTCGCCGACCCCCTTCTCCAGGAACGACACAGACGCAGCAACAGCTTCCTTGTCGCAGGACCCGGACCTCACGTGTTCCAGCGCCGCCCACGCACTTCCTGCTGCTCTGACTCATCGATCCTGGACCCTACAGCTCTGAAAAGGACCCCTTCATCTAGATTCGGTAAGTGCCCCCTTTTTTTTACTTATTTAGTACATTTACAAGCATTTACATGTACACAATGCACATATTAGTAAAAGTCATTTTTTTTTTTTTTTTGCTTTTCTGACTTTTCTGATTTTTTGGATTTTTCACACTTTGGCACTTATTTACATACTCACATACACATATGCACAAATGTATACACTTTTTAGAGCTGTACATCCATGCATACACAAACACAAACTTATAGGGTTTTTTTGTACTTTTTTTTTTTTTTTAGCTCTTTATTTTCAAGTTTCCCTCTTGTTATTTCCCCAAAAAACATTAGATTTCATAGCGTGACTACTGGATCAAGCATTCTGACCACTAACCACGCTGTCAGAAAAGTTATTTCGTTATTTCGTTGATTTTCCTAATTGTATTTGATTTTTTGTGATATTTATTGCAGTTTTATGCTTGCATTGTTTTTCCTTGTGTCATTTTTTAGCATCGTTTACACTTGGGGTAGAAACACATTTTTAGCAATTCTGTGTTCGTCAGAATGTGTACTTTCCAAAAATATATGGTTTTGGGGAGTCTTTGTACTGTTAGGGGGTCCTACGGCACATTATATGCAGTCAGGCGAATTGACAGCCGAGAAAATTCTTATGCACTATTTTCATTTGGGGTCCGCACGTGCCCACCTGCTTTGTTATATCTATGCATAATGGGCATCAAACTGTTCAGTAGACCCTTGGCATCAATATTTATGGTGTTTTCTAATTGTATGTAAGAAATTGGGTGAGATAAATGCGACCAACTGCAATATTTTTAGGCGATTTTCAGAAATATCATAAAAACTGCTGCCTTTAGTGTTTCTTTGCAGTATGTACTTTTGGAGTAGAAACACAGTTTTAGCAAATTTTTATTCAGCAGAATGTGTACTTTCCAAAAATATATGGTTTTGGGGGGTCTTTGTACTGTTAGGGGGTCTTACGGCACATTATATGCAGTCAGTGTGCTATGTTAACAGAAGGCAAATTGACAGCCGAGAAAATTTTTATGCACTGTTTTCATTTGGGGTCCGCACGTGCCCACCTGCTTTGGTATATCTATGCATATTGGGCATCATACTGTTCAGTAGACCCTTGGCGTCAATATTTATGCTGTTTTCTAATTGTATGTAAGAAATTGGGTGAGATAAATGCGACCAACTGCAATATTTTTAGGCGATTTTCAGAAATATCATAAAAACTGCTGCCTTTAGCGTTGCTTTGCAGTTTGTACATTTGGAGTAGAAACACAGTTTTAGCAAATTTTTATTCGGCAGAATGTTTACTTTCCAAAAATATATGGTTTTGGGGGGTCTTTGTACTGTTAGGGGGTCTTACGGCACATTATATGCAGTCAGTGTGCTATGCTCACAGAAGGCGAATTGACAGCCGAGAAAATTCTTATGCACTATTTTCATTTGGGGTCCGCACGTGCCCCTCTGCTTTGGTATATCTATGCATATTGGGCATCAAACTGTTCAGTAGACTCTTGAAGTCAATATTTAGGGTGTTTTCCATTTGTATGTAAGAAATTGGGTGGGATAAGTGCGACCAACTGCAATATTTTTAGGCGATTTTCAGAAATATCATAAAAACCACTGCATTTAGCATAGCTTTGCAGTATGTACGTTTGGAGTAGAAAGACAGTTTTAGCAAATTTTTATCCGGCAGGATGTGTACTTTCCAAAAATATATGGTTTTGGGGGGTCTTTGTACTGTTAGGGGGTCTTACGGCACATTATATGCAGTCAGTGTGCTATGCTCACAGAAGGCGAATTGACAGCCGAGAAAATTCTTATGCACTATTTTCATTTGGGGTCCGCACGTGCCCCTCTGCTTTGGTATATCTATGCATATTGGGCATCAAACTGTTCAGTAGACCCTTGGCGTCAATATTTAGGGTGTTTTCCATTTGTATGTAAGAAATTGGGTGAGATAAGTGCGACCAACTGCAATATTTATAGGCGATTTTCAGAAATATCATAAAAACCGCTGCCTTTAGCGTTGCTTTGCAGTATGTACGTTTAGAGTAGAAAGACAGTTTTAGCAAATTTTTATCCGGCAGGATGTGTACTTTCCAAAAATATATGGTTTTGGGGGGTCTTTCTACTGTTAGGGGGTCTTACGGCACATTATATGCAGTCAGTGTGCTATGCTCACAGAAGGCGAATTAACAGCCGAGAAAATTCTTATGCACTGTTTTCATTTGGGGTCCGCACGTGCCCCTCTGCTTTGGTATATCTATGCATATTGGGCATCAAACTGTTCAGTAGACTCTTGAAGTCAATATTTAGGGTGTTTTCCATTTGTATGTAAGAAATTGGGTGGGATAAGTGCGACCAACTGCAATATTTTTAGGCGATTTTCAGAAATATCATAAAAACCACTGCATTTAGCATAGCTTTGCAGTATGTACGTTTGGAGTAGAAAGACAGTTTTAGCAAATTTTTATTCGGTAGAATGTGTACTTTCCAAAAATATATGGTTTTCTGGGGTGAACGTAATTTTTTGTACCTCTGCCTGTCACAAAATGCTGTATATGTGCTGATTTTGCAGTATCTGGAATTACAGAACTCGTATGGGGTGTCTTCTTTCTGGGGCCCCTATACGTCACATACTTAGGTGTACCTATGCATATTGGGTATCATACTGTTCAGCGGACCCCAGACTTTCATGTTTAGTGTGTTTTATCTTGGTATATAATGATATGTAGGAGATACAATGCTTTAGAGTTGGAGTATTGAGGAGATTTTTGTATATGTTATAAAAACTGTGAAATGTAGGAAAGCTTTGCTGCTTGGTAATTTGGAGTAGAAAGACATGCATACCCATTTTAGATTCGTCAGAATGTGTACTTTCCAAAAGTATATGGTTTTCTGGGGTGAACATGCATTTTTGTACTTTTGCCCTTCATAAAATGTTGTAAATGTGCTGATTTTGCAGTATTTCATTTCATGTCCAGACTTTCATGTTTAGTGTGTTTTATTTTGGTATATAATGATATTTGGGAGATACGATGCTTCAGAGTTGCAATATTGAGATGATTTTCGGTAATGTCATAAAAATTGCCGAATGTAGGAACGCTTTAAGGCTTGGTACTTTGGAGTAGAAAGACATGCATACCCATATTAGATTCGTCAGAATGTGTACTTTCCAAAAATATATGGTTTTCTGGGGTGAACATACATTTTTTTTACTTTTGCCCCTTGAGAATTGCTGTAAATGTGCTGATTTTACAGTATTTGGAATTCCAGAACTGATAGCTCATATGGGGTGTCTTGGTTTTGGGGCCCCGATACGCTACATACTTAGGCGTACCTATGCATATTGAGCATCAAACTGTTCAGCGGACCCTGGTCTTCCATATTTAGGGTGTTTTATCCTGGTATATAATGATATGTGGGAGATACGATGCTGTAGACTGGACACTTTGAGGTAATTTTTCAAAAATTTAACACATTTTTATAAAAACTGCTAACTTTAGGAAAGAATTGCAACTTGGTAGTTTGGAGTACAAATATATATTTACCCATTTTGAACTCGTTAGAATCTGTTCTTTCCAATAAGGTGTAGTTTTTTTTAGGGTAAACCTACTGTTAGTGGAATGTTTGGTCTTGAAATCAGATGTATGCAGTTTTGTAGAGCAGTGCTTTGGAAATTTGGTAGTTTACTGCTTCAAAGTTTTTGATCTATAGAAGTAAGAAATAAAACTATATATATTTGGTATTGGCGCGTTCAGGAGACACAGAACTTTCCAAATCTGCCATGTTATCGTGCATAAAATAAATTATGCTTCTGATATATGTGTTTTTATCATGTGAAACTGTTTTTTTTTTTATATACATTTAGAAGCCCATATCTTTTTACTGGAGTGGAATGACAACAAAATACTAGCATATTTTGAAAGCTTAGGTTGTCCTGAGAAAAACGTTACCTTGTTTTCATGGGTAAACTAAAAGACCCCCCCAGGCAAGTTCCCTAAAGTGAAAGAGCAAAAAATGTTCAAAAACGGTCTGGCAATAGAAGTTTCAACTTGGCCAAATTGGCTGGCAGTGAAAGGGTTAAACAAAACAGGGATTGTTTGTCTATATATTGCAATATATTTAAGCTGGCCAACTACGTCAAAAGTCATCCCATATCTGGCCAGTCCTATGCTCAATTTCCATCTGATTCATTAGGAATTCTATTGCTTCATTATACATTTTACAAAGGGACTAAGTTTTATCTGTAACTTACCCTTTTATTAGACACCAGTGGGATCACCTGACTATAGTTGTTATATATATATATATGATGTTTGTTTGTATTGGATAAAATCTTTGATAAAAATGATAAATGCCTAGCCCATAAATGATTGTACTTAATGTGTGACTGACACATAAGTTGAGACCCCTCTTGTGAAGATGTTATATGTCCAAAACCTGATAAATGCTATGACCAAGATAACCTAAGTCTCCGCAGAGAAGACACTGAGCAAATTGTCAGCATGATTTACATACAAGTTGTCAACAACACCTGGGATGCCTCACATAGAAATGATGGGCAACAGATGTTCAGGGAAATGCTACCATCTGCCATATCTGAATAATATCCTTCAAGTTACAATAGATATAACTCTTGTACAAAAAGTTTGACCTTCTCTTCTAACATCAACTCAAACAGTAACAATATAAATTGCTACTTGCGGCGCCAAATTAATTTGTAACAATGTCATTTTCCTAATGAGGTACAAAAGAGTTTATGCATGAATCTTATCCCATTAAATATTTCTCCTGTTCAAAGAATGGTTCATTGTGCTGGTGAATGTATATACTTTGCTAGCTCACAATATAGTATGTATTTAGAATTAGTTATGGGTCACATTTTAATGTAGGAGTCAATACTTGGTGGCAGATTTAAGAAAATTTGAACAGGTAAATCCTGAAGTATACTTAGCAGATCACTTTTGATCACATTTATTAACATTTTCCTGCTCATTTTTTTTTTAACAAACATTGTTACTGTCTATAATAAAGAACAAGTAAAATCAAAGGTACCCCAAATTAAAATTGCGCTACAAACAAATGCAGATATTGCTTTTCGCAATGCATGTTTCCAGAATGCAAGTTTCCGTATTTGTTTGTTACCATATAATGTAAAAAAAAGCAAAGATAATTGTTTTAACTAAATTAAAGCCATGATATACAAGATATTATGTGATCTAATAAACACACATTTTATAATGTTGTTTTAAGCAGTAAATGCAGATAACTCCCCTAAAAATCTGTTATATATTATTTTCTTCCTTAAAACTCATATTACTGTTTGAAATTCTTACAAGTTCATATCACGGTGGCATAACAACAACTAAACCATTTCTTCAAGGTACCATGCAGTAAATGAGTCAGACACACTGATTCACTGCCCCATAACACTTGCAAATCAACATTGGCACATAAGGAAAAGAAAAGGAAGCTTACTTGAACTAGGGTTAGAAAGACTTGGCATAGATTAAACCTAGGGTCTGTTTCAAAAGATAAAAGATAAAAGTGAAGTTTGCAGAACACATTTCTTAAATGATTCTTTAATGCTCATCTAATGGAGAAAAAAACATAGATTAAAATGTGTGTATATATATATATATATATATATATATATATATATATATATATATATATATATATATAGAAAGTGCAATACATATATTATTTAATTGGTATTTATCAACAAAGCATGTGAGTGACATGCAAACTGAACTGAGGAGTCACCGTGCAGATCCAGAGGAAGACTCCATGGGGTGTACTTCAGGTTTTGTTTCTCTACACAGCCAAAAACAACATCCCTATGTATTACAGGGCACACAATTTCCCCTTTAGTAACCCATAGCAACAAAGATATTTGATTTAAACAGGTGAATCTAAATAATGCCTACTAATTGCATCTTTTATTTCATATATCAAAAAAATGCTAGGGTACAGCTACTTTTGTCAAAAAGATTCAATTGTTGTGAATATCTGGCTAATTATGAATCCAAATGACTAGAAACTCAATTGGGTTTGAGCTGTGATTATTCTTTATTCTGTGAAATATCTATCTATCTATCTATCTATCTATCTATCTATCTATCTATCTATCTATCTATCTATCTATCTATCTATATATATACAGTATATATAGCAAAGGAAAAAAGATGCACACCATGATTTGTATGATAGAGGTCTTAGGAGCAGACCGAAACATTGGCCGATTTTTTAATGTAAACCAATAAATATGGAATTTTAACTTTTTGTATACAAATCCTGGTGTGCATCTTTTTTCCTTTGCTATTTGGATAATTTTGCCAGTAAAGATAGCACCCAGATATACATTACGGTGTGCGGTGTTAAGGTCTTCTGGACTGTATATATATATATATATATATATATATATATATATATATATATATATATATATATATATATATATATATATATATATATATATATTTATACATACATACACAAACATTATATATATATATATATATATATATATATTAGAGATTTAAGACGGTTATTTTTGGTCTTCTCATTTTATTTTTTGCTTTGACAATTTGACATACAGTATTTAGCTTTTTGTTCAGAAGCTTAGAAATGTGATAGCTATCTGGTTGCTGGGGTCCAATATACCTCAGAAACTAGGCAGTGGTTTGAATGAGAGGATAGTGTTATGGCAGTCACACAAACCTGACCCTAACCCCCTGCTTTTTTAACCATCTCTTAACCCACATCTAAGCCAGTCCAAAGTCCTGTTCTACTTCATATCCTACACTGACTCAACTCCCCTCTGATGACTTGGCAAGGATCAACACCAAAGGAGAGGGGTCAACACTCTTACATCATCAAAGGGAAGGTGATCTGAATTTTGACATTACACCTACCAGAATGCTAACCTGGGATTCACTTAATTGGCCCAAACTCACCCATCCCACTGCTCATCACTGGAGAAGATCTAAAAAGAAAAGCTCATTCATATAATAGATAAAATAAAATTGTAGCCTCACAGTGCAATACTTTTTTTGGCTGCCAGAAATACAGTTGTAGCCTCACAGAGCAATACTTACATTGAAAATGCATAGTGCTTCCAGCAGGAGGAATCTCACAATGCATTGTCATCCAGAGACTGGATATAGCACTAGTGGATTTCATGGGAGTCTACAGAGAAAAAGCAGGTAAGTGGTCTGAGATTTAAGTATTCAAACAGTGAGGTGGAAGCTTATGGTAAATACCCCATACATGAGGACCTATATGTTTAAGCAGATTTTGCACACTTGATAAGCACATTTATGTGAGTATCAATAGTGACAAAAGCAACTATCCTATTTCACTTCACCAAAAATTCCCAGAAACCACAGAAAGATAATGCAAGGGGAAATTCTAAAAATGCTGTTGGTGTTTTTATCCGACTTTTTTGATGCAACAAAATGTGTGGCAAAACTAAATAATACTCTGATGGACATATTTTGTCATGTTTTTTACTGCACTAAAAAACACAATTTTTCTCCCCATGAAAAAAGCACATGGTCAAATTCTAGTGCAGATTAGCAACATTTTTCACTGATGGATGGTGGAAAAGTGAATGTGGAAACTTAAATTTAGCTGTAAAACTATATCAAGCAGAACAATGTGAATTTGTTCTTTATGTATGAATCTGGCATTTGAATACATCCCAATGTTTTTATCTTAAATGGGATGAATTCTCCCCAGGTTTGCCAGAGATTTCCATTAAATTGATATTTTGAGCAGTTTTTCAGTGGCAAGCTAGTCTGCCTATTCATTATAAAAATATAAATGTGTACTGGACAGTTATGTTTTTCCCCCCTCTTTTTGTTGTTAAAATATTTTCCTATTTAAAGGGGAGATTAATTTAGGAACATTGGCACTCCATTGCACTGCTACACTTACTTGAAGCAACTTAACAGATCTTTGCTGTTATTTATTTATTTATTTTTTACAGTTTAGTACCTATATGACTAAATGAGCCCTACAATTGTTTAAAGTGCTACCTTGAAGAAGACGTTTGCATTTTATATAGTTTTTTGAGTGGTCATTTATCTGTCAGAGGAAACTGTGATCTTTATTTGTGTGTGATGTTGGTGCCTAGTATTTGAACCTCATTTGTAAATGACACCTTGGCAGTCCAGGAACTAAGGGCAGATTTAAGAATGTAAGAGCATTTAGGTCCAAAAACTATGTGTGAATTCCTAAACTCTTGCATAGCTCCCCCCCCCAGCTGGTTTTTCAAAAAATTAAAAGCTCAGCACCTACAACCTGCTAAGCTTTTTATTTATTGTATTTAAGACCAGCAGGAAGCTGAGGTATTTCAAAGAAACAAACCAGGCAACAGTTTAGGAACACTCACATGGTTTTAAAGCCCAAATGCTCAATCATGCAGGTGTTTATGTGGTCAGATTGATTCCCCCAAAATTTAATATCTTAAAACAATTTAAATAGAACTTGAATTAATTTCATTTAGTAGACCTTCAACATGAACATTTTTACATAAAATAATTTTTAAATACAAATTTTCATATATATATATCTAATTTTCACAGAAACACACTGAAAAATACAATATTGCTAAGAGAAAATATAAATATGCAACCCTTGCATGTGTTAGGCTATGCTGTAGATTCCTCTTGCTTCTATACAATGCAAACAGTTTTTCATTCGTGCTAGAAAAAAATATAAAAGAATTAATGTACCGGAAAGCAGGTTCTTGGAAGTTCAGTGTGGCACAGTAATTAAAGTTTTTACTGGTTTGAAGGTTGAACAATACATTCCAATCTCACATGCTCTTTGGCATTTAATAACTCATGCAGGCAGGTCTTAATTTAAATTTAACTATGACTTGTAATTACTAAAATGGACTAAGATAAAGTGTCATTTAACCATTTCATTTCTTTTTTTTCATGATTCTTTTCAGTAATTCATTATCCACTGTGTAGACAAGCCCCGTTAAAACATTAATGGTTAAATTACACCTCCCAACACTGAAAATAGTATAGAATTTATAGGGATTTACAAGGATAAGGCCAAGGCCAGATGTTTTATTCAGCATTGTGTCTGTTTTGTTTAAGCATTATCTTCACGTGAACTGATTGCGTTTCACTGGACTGGTTTGTACAGAATATTTTAGAATTATTATCCCTTTTATTTTGGTTTGCATTCTACTTTGAAATAAGCTGGGTTAGATCAGTAGAATATGAAATGTGCAATAAATACAACAGACATATTTTGCACACAATAAAAAAAGTCAGAGCAATTTCAAAGGGGTCATTTAAAAATCCTCAGGGCAAAAGTTCTAGGAACACTAAGGGGTGCAAGAGTGCACATGCACCCTTTAGTGCCCATCCATGGATCACATTAGTCAAAGGGAAATGTTGAGCTGTGCACATTGTGCTGGAAGAAATTGTTTTGAATGAGACAGAATTGCAAAAAAGGCTTTTTAAATGAGACAAGCCTACAAACATATTATTATTTTATATTATCTTGATACTCTTCTATTTTAAAAAAGTAATCTGGGATTCTTTAAATTAACCTACATTCTTTTCACCACTCCATGCTAGTTGGGTTATGACCCACTTTTATCCGTAGACAATGACCCATAACTCCTCTTCCCTCAATTGAAGGAAAAACACCAAGTTAAGATCTTAATGGGCATAATTAAAATATATACACAAGAGGGGTGCTTGAGTGTCATGAGCCAGGGAGGATGCTCTCTGTCTGAGCTCCACGGTGAGAGACCAAATACACAACCAAAGTTAGCAATAATTTGCTTACATCTGACCAGGGGAACCCTCCACAACATCATGGGTTATATTTATCAAAGAGTGAAGTTAATAGTGAGTGGGAACACACAACATATCCTACAGATACTTTTTTAAATGAATTGTCTCTCTTAAGGGGCAACAGCACATACTGTCGGAGCCACACAAGGGCAACAAGTTTTTCAGCATGCTAGGATTACCACCAGCAGAGCCAACTAAGAAAACAACTAAAGCGTGAGCCCATGCCAGACTTGTCCATATCATCACTAGTGATGGGCAAATTTATTAGCCAGGCATGGATTCGCAATGAATTTGCGCAATTCGCCCCCATCTAATTTTTTTTGCAAAACTGCTGCGAAAATTTGTAAAATTTGTCATACGTCAAAATAATGTTGACACCTATTGAATTTAATGCACTAGGACGAAAAAGTCGTACATGTAAAAATTGATGAGCACATACAAATTGTCGCGCATCAAAATTATTTGAATGGCCATTGACTTTAATTCACGAAAAAAAATTAAAAATTGTCGCTTGTGTAAAAATTGTAGCAAGTGAAAATAATATTTAGGCCCCTTCGACTTTTTGCATTTTGCTAATTTTTCACCATTTCACAATTTTTTTTGGAGTTTCGCAAATTTTTTGGCAATGTGAAAAGGGACAGATTTGCCCAACACTAATCATCACATTGATCCAGTTCGACCTACATGGAAGGACCTCTGATCTGCACATGTTGGCTATTCTCCTTCCTGCAGCTCACCCTGTGAGGATACAGCTACCATGCCTTCCCTGCAGGTGAGGCTTTGACCGCCTTCGCTCTGATGCTCTATCATGTATTGAAAATTAAAATACCTATAGTTTCTCCGGTTACTGAAATGTAGGTAACTCCAATGACTGTACATATAGTTTACTTTTTCTTTGGTTATACTTTTTCTTTTAGTTACAGATGAAGCCACTTGGATTTGTGAGATAAATGCGTCATGACTCATGGTTAATTGAAGAAACTGCGTTATCTAAAGTCATCTTAACTCATTTAATGCATTTAACCTTTCCATTAGCATACCAAAGCACCATTGTGAACAATGGTGAATGCTTTAATTAGATGGGATGTTGTGACGCAGTTTTCTGTGTTAAATGAGATAAATGGGATATCTGTGTTTAGTTATTCTGTGTCAAACAGACAAACCAAAGTGGCTGCATCTGTAGTTTGGTTTTCCTTGTTAATCTATTATTCACGTTCTGGACCAGTCATTTAGTTTATTTACACTGAATATATACTCAGGAAATGTTACTGCAACTTCCCATCTTACATTGATTACATTTAGATTCTGAACTAAGAAAGTTAAATCTGGGGTGGACAGTAGTACCAGGCATACAGACCTCCCTCACACAAATGGCTTCTCGGGGGTCTTCCTACAGCAAGGACACTATATACGTTATCTATGTTATTTTCCACATGGTCTGGGAACAACTCATCCAGCTGGTATGGGCAAACCCTTGGTTTATACTGTAGGTCTCTTGGCCCACCTGTTACTAGAACATAAGTTTCTATTGCACCTTGGGACAAATAGGAGTTTAGGGCTTGTAATTTTGATTGGGTGACTATGTGTGACTTACATGTCAGGTGCCTGTGTTATTTATGATTACTGGCCATGGGGGTTATTGGCTGGGCTTTGAACATGAGCCAGCATATGAGCCTTATAGTTACACTACTTATACCATAAAATAAAGATGATCCACCATTTCTCCTTGAACGTAAAAGATCTGAACCATCCTAGAAAGAGAACCTTGGCCTTAAATGAGATTACAAAATTTAGGGCAGACATAGTTTTTATCCAAGAATCACACTTTAAGGCCACTGACAAAAACTGCTTACGTTCCCGATCATATTAGGCTTCCGGAACGCATAAAGAGCAGGGGTCATTATACTGATATACATAAGGATTGCCCCCTGCAAATTACAAAACAGATACTCGATCCAAACTGACACTAAATTCTATTAAAAGGCTCCTACGATAGTACACAAATAACTTAATGTTGCTTATTTGCTTAATGTGTATATTCCAAATGTAAAATAGATTTACATAAAGCACTTTCACTTACTGTTAAACATCCCTCGCCTATTACATAAAGCACTTTCACTTACTGCTAAACATCCCTCGCCTATTACAAAAATTGGGGGAGATTTTAACTTGGTTTTCTCAGGAAAACTTAAGACAGAGAATGTTATCCCCCCTCGGCCATCATGTTCCTGTCTTACTGAGCTATCCTAGGCATACTTATCAAGTGCAGGATAGAAATAAAACACACACACTGATCAATATTAAATGAAAATAATATATTGTAAGAGAATTAATACATCACCAATTGATTATGCAATATCATTTGAGAGGGACATCAACTGGGGAACCCTGGAACAGCGAACTCTCAAAGTCAGACCAATCGGGAATTGTTCTACACAACACGTCTGCTTGTAGATTAAGTTCCAAAGCCCGATAACTGAGCTCTCTTTTGTATACAAATACAACAATACTACAATCAGAGCTTCTTAATGCCAAACATGTTTGTACTGTCTTTGATTTCCCTTTCATTCTGCTTCGTCTTAACATTTCCCAAACAATATTTATAAAGTTCTACATGAAAAACAAGTTTTTCCTTTAATAACCTTAGATCCAGTTTCAGTACGTCCATTTTGTAGCTAAGGAGCCATATTGTATACAATTGGGGGCAGATTTATCAAGGGTCAAATTTCGAAGGGGTTAAAACCCTTGAAATTCGACCTTTGAATTGAAATCCTTCAAATATCGAATTTGAAGGATTTAGCGCTAAAATAGCATTCGATCGATCGAATAAAAATCGTTCAAACGATTTGAATGATTTTTAGCGATCGATCGAAGGATTTTTATTCGATGCCAAAAACTTTAAAAAATACACTGGAAGGTCCCCATAGGCCATAAAGCAATTTGCTAGCTTTAATTTGGCGAAGTATTGAAATCGAAGGATTTTTAAAGAGACAGTACTTCGACGATCGAATGGTCGAATATTCGAACGATTTTTTACTTCGAGTCGAAGTAAATTCGAAGTCGTAGTATCCCTATTCGATGGTCAATGTATCCAAAAATTTACTTCGAAATTCGAACTTTTTGGACTTCGAAAATTCATTTGAGCTAAGTAAATCTGCCCCTTCATCACATTTACATTTATACATGGCCTGCCATGTCAAATTTGTATCACAGTTCCCCAAAAAGCAAAGCAATTTAGGTTTCTGATTAGATATCATGCACTATTCGACTCTTGGAGTATAAACCACCCTAGGGACCAGAGATAAACCTTTTACTCTTCCCCCCATGGAACCTCAATGAGGCTAGACTACTTTTTTATCTCCTAGGAATTCTTGAAATACCCTAAAACCACTTCAATCCAAGCATTTTCCTGGCCAGATCATGCACACATAACTTTCCACATTTCTCACCCCCTAGGCTACAGAAACAATAATATTGGAGACTTAATAAAAATATGTTACATGATCTAGATACCATTAGGGATGGGTGAATTTGACTCATTTTGTTTAAAAAAAAAATTTGCCACCGGCGAATTGTCACAGATGCCCATTAAAGTCTATGGGCGACAAACAAACTTTGACGTGCGGCAAAATTCTTTTTTACGCATGCTGCTATACAAGTCTATGGGCGTCATTTTTTCAGTAAAACGAGGCGAAAAAATTCACCCATCCCTAGATACCATGATCTAGATACCAAGCAGGCTATAGGGAACCTTATTAAAGAATGCTTTGAGCATTACAAAGGGTACATTGATTCAAAAGCCCTAACCTGGGAGGTTTATGAAGCTGTAATCAGGGACCACATTATCTATTTTACAATGGCAAAGAGCTAAACTAAATGGCAGGAGTTGTATAATCCAGAGACCAAACTATGCAAATTAGAAACCCTGTACCAACAACATCAGACACCAAAAACGGCACAGGAAATGCAGGAGCTGTGCATCTCCCTAAAACAAACTGCCATTGGGAATGCAGAGAGAATGCTAATTTTGTTAAGAAGGAAATATTATCAATAAGGAAATAAGGCCCATATACTACTAGCAAATCAACTACGAAACTGCTCTAGACAATTCCAAATCTTGACAACACACTCCAATAATGGAGAAGCGTTACACAACCCAACTCAAATCTCCCAAGCTTTCCATTCCTACTATACCTCACTATATAATTTACCCCTACACCCCCTTATACCAAGTTCAATAGAATACCTCGGCTTACTCAATTTCTTGATGGCTGTAACCTACCTACCTAATTAGAAGATGACCTAGAAGAACTAAATAAGGTTGTCACTACTGAGGATGTCAGCTATGTCCTGAAAACTCTTCCTCTCCACAAATTGCCAGGGCCCAATGGTTTCTCCAATGTTTATTATACAATATTTTTAAACGACATGGGCATGACGAAGCCATCCAAGGTGAAATGCGTGTTGGTAACGAGGTGAATGGACTCTGGGTTACATGCATTCAATCTGATTATGGACAAGCATGAGAACATAGATCGGTAACAAACCGGTATATGGCTGTCGACTCCTAAGGTGTCAGAAACGATCCCGAGAAGATGTTGCTAATAACAGCCCCCAAACTTGCATACAATTGAGCCGCTTGTGTTTCCTCTATTCTGGAACTTTAAACAATAAGCGCATTGCTCTCTGCAAGAGCAGCCGAAGTCAATACTTTTTACCGCGAAGCTGATTGCTACAGTGCTTTTTTGTCATCAACTCAGTTTCTCTTCCCAGTTGAATGGCAGATAACACAAGACTGTGATATATAAGCGCTGATGATCAACCCGCTTAGATCTGCCGTATAAAAGGAATGCCAAAATAACCCAAGCCATCATACCTCTCAGTCCTTTTAAATTAATTTATTTTTGTTTCTAATTGCTGCTAGTGATTACACTATCATATGAATATTCATATATGAATTGTTAAGATGAATTTAATGCTGTAAATTATTGCCTTACATGAACTTTGCGTAATGAATTTTTCACATGTTTTTTAATACTTTATGTGATCAAATAAAAGAACTCAATTAATTCAAATTAATGAACTCCAAAAATTCTTTAATTAATTATTAATTTTATTTTAATAAGAAGTAATTTACAGAGTGCGACAAAAGGGACAATTTTTTGTTTAAACATATTATTTTAATCTGTCCCACGCACCACCTTAAAAGGCAAAGTAATCTTCAACAAATATTTAGTTGAGTGCGCTGCCATCCCTTCAAATGAGCTTATTATACAATATTCCAAGATCTCCTCTCCCCAATTTTAGTCAGTTTATTTATTAACCTATGGGGAACAGAAACAATGTCAGGTTCTATGCTTTCTTCATTTATAATAGTATTACTAAAGGAGAGGGAGGATCCCACTCTATTTGGCAATCACATGCCCATATCACTTCTTAACAGTGACTTAAAAAATTTCACCAACCTACTAGCACTTTTACTGACCTTGATCCTGTCCCATCTGATCAATCTTGATCAGGCGTGCTTTGTGACAGGCAGACAACACACATACAGTGATTGATCTGATATATATTATACAATCCCAGGGCATTCCATCAGTGGCGCTGAGCCTGGATGCTAGTAAAGCCTTTGACAGGCTGGGTTGGGCACACATGACACAGTTCCTTCAGCCTTTTGGGTTTGGAGGCTCCTATTTACAACCCATTAAGCTCCTTTATTCAACTCCCTCAGCTTATCTGAAAATGAATTAGGACAAAGCAACCCCTATCCATATAAGGGATGGGACTAGACAGGGCTGTCCCCTCTCCCCCTTTTAGATACACTTAGCATAAAACCACTGCCAGCCAAGATAAGGTATAAAATTAGGTAACAATATATTTAAGAATTCACTATTTGCTTATGATGTTCTGCTGCCTCTCAAAAACCCACTTATCTCTCTTCTGAACTTACATAATACTCTACAAGCATATGGCCACCTTTCTGAATACAAAATCAATTGGTCAAAATCTGAGGCCTTTTGTCTTAATTTAAAGGAAAAGGTTAAGTGAGACCTTCAAGCTGACTTTCCCTACAAATGGCAAAAATCCCATATTAGGTATCAAGGAGTGCACATAACTTATACCAAGTAAACTTTATATCGATAGTAACAGATGGTAACAGATAGTATCAGAAATGCAAGAATGGAAACAATATACAATTTCTTGGCTAGGGTTCATAGCCGATGTCAAACCGAGTATACTACCCAAATTATTATACTTATTTGAAACCATCCTTTTCCAAGTGCTTACCTCCATGTTAAGGTACAGTATATTCAAAAACAAATATTTAAGTACATTCTGTATGGAATAAAACGAATACTAGAATCCCAAGATCAGTTTTATTAGCTAGAAGGAGCCATGGTCATCTAACAGTACCAGACTTTGGTAATTACTATGAAGCAGCCTATTTACACCAAACCCTAGCTTGACTTCATCCATGGGTTCCTATTAGGTGGGCAAGGCTAGAGGCTTTCTGCAGCAGGCCATATGACATAAGTAATCTTATACTATCTGAACTCTCTACAGTACAACTACCACGCATAGCCCCGAAACCTATACATTTAACCCTAACTATATAGAAGCAGTATAACAGAAGATATCTGAATCTGATCTCTAACCACTATTAAGGGGCGAATTTATTTACCAGGGATGGATTTGCTGCAAATTTCCAGATTCCGCCATCGGCGAATGTTTTTGCACAACTGCCATGAACATTTGCCGTGGTAAACTTTTCCTGTGCATGAAAATTGTTGCTCATCAAAATCATTTGGATGCCTATTGACTTTAATGTGTTTCGCGAATTTTTCTCCATTCTGCATATTTTTCTGCAGTTTTGTAAATTTCTTAGTGAATCAAAATGGGACAGAATCGCCCATCACTATTAACCAGCATCCTGATTTCCAGCCTGGCCAACAGAGATCATTCCACACAGACTGGACCACGCATACCCTGACCAGAATTATAGATTTTATTGACCCTCTGAAACAGAGTCTGTATACATACAATGAGCTTCTTAAAAAGTATAAATAGAGCTCAGACAAAAAGATGGCATACCTCCAAATTAAGCACTATAACACTACCACGTTTGGGTAACAGACCCAGATAAACCTCACCCCATTTGAGAAATACTGGGGCTGCAGGTCTCCCAGCTTTATTTCTTGTCAAGGGCCT